>NC_133479.1:6320712-6572966 GCF_025370935.1 Choristoneura fumiferana | reverse complement strand
TCTTGAGCTACAAACTTTGTCAAGCCAACACACGTCATTTCCTGATTTACAGTACTACAAATAATCGATTATCGTATTCGGTGAACTGGGAATTGGATAAGTTTCTCGATAAACAAGTCGACATGTTTGACTATTAATCGACACTCGTAAGCCCGATAAAGCTTGTCCACGTAATAAATAACATGGTATGAATCATGTCAAGCGACCCGAGTAAAGTTGTCCGCATGATCCAGTCATGATTAGATTAAGACGTGCCCAGGACCGAGCACGTGCGACCGCGGGGGTAATAGCTATTTATAGAGCACCCAGGATCCTGGGTAGTAGGTACTGAAAAAATGTTGATAGAACTTTGCAATGTAGGGACGATCGTAAAACAAACTACTAAACTACCAACGGAAGCAGAGACGGTACGGGCACGTAGATACCTATTTATTGGTGATGTGGTAGTAACAGTTACGTTACGTAGTTGTGGAAGGGTAAGATCCTTCTCGCCCCATTAGATATTTAGTAGGGCGTTCACAAGTTGATAGTGAAATATTTATGGGACAGAAAATGAGCTAAGAGATCTAACTAATTCAATGCAAGAAGCAGACTAATCGTAAATAAGACGTAAGATTCTGTTATGAAAAAAATACTTTTTTCTGTCTGGCAAAGGGCAGGGTCAAAAATAACAGGTAAAAACAAACGAATGTTGAGTAAGCTATAGCTTAACACGAGTTCATGAATAAGGGGGTTTAACTTTACCTTTGATGCGCCATTTTGCCTCGTAAACAGGGCTGAAATCTTATTGGATTGGGGAGCTTACAGGCACCTTTAAACTTAATCCTCGTCGTTAAAGAAGCCTTAGATTTCGCACTAGGTATGGAAAGTCCCGGAACAATATGTGATGCAGAATAGGTTACAGCGAGCAGAAAGCATGCACTCGATGCTGGGTGCAACGTCCTGCATGCACCATTAACTCAGCTCCACGCTGCGACCATCTGCCAACGTTACTCGTAAACAGATAATTGCGTAGATTTTTTCACGGCAGAATATTCATACATTCTTATAACAATAAAAAAATGTATTCGATATCTTTACCGCCATAACATAAAAATGGGTTACAGCATTTATTAAAGTAACATTTGCACTTATCATCTAACCAATCCGGTGCCCTAGGTCAGGTTGCAAAATAAGATAGTCTCGTCTGTAAGCGGACTCATACATGTAGGCAATAGAAAACAATTAAACCCTTTGTATCTGATCTGACTGTACCACCTACACATTACATTCACGATACGCCATTTAATTCTGACAATGCTGCATTAATATTCCTCTGCAGTTTAGTTTAGGTGCCAAGTGCCAATTCGACTGAATGGGTAACTTGTTGGTTGCAGTTACTTCGTCGTCTGTGTCAGGTACACTAGTTGGCAAAACGGAAACATTGTCTGAAATGAAATGTAATGAAATTATTTATTTCGCAGGAAATAAAGGTTTATTTATTTCTGTTACTGTGATACTTCGACTCGGCAAGTAGTGCGCTCGGTATTGGAAATATCCTTGTCAGAAATCCCACTGTGACAATATTTATTGAAATTCACTGAAGCTGCCTTTATAAGGTATCATTTCTCCTCATGTATTTGAATGCGTGTATACTTTAATAATTTGAACAAAGATTCAAATACGAGCCAAGAAAGCTTCCATACTAAACGTTTCCAAAATGTTATGACAAAGAAACCAAACAAACTGAGGTTACTCAATATGTAACTAAGGAGGGAGTGAGATACACAAACAGTGGATAGAGCCGGCAACATCATTATGTCAGATGAAAACATTAATTTTAATCAGGCCCTGTCCATCCTGAGCCGAGATTTTTTTATGGCGGCTTATGATAAATTTATGCGCAATCATGAACTCGGGTCCGTCAGATTATTGTAAGAGAATTCGTGTTTTAATAAGACACTAATTATTTAGGGGTTTTGTATTAAAACGACAAAAGCTTCTCGAGAAGCTGGCCTGCCTGTGACAGCGTAGTATAATTAAATTACGGCCTTATAATACCAGCATTTTAGAAATCTTCACGAACTTTTAGATAAAGGGCTTTGTTAAGATTACAACTGAGCATTATAACTATAAAGCATACTAAAACCATTTTAACAGGACATATATGAGTTGTACCAATTATGGATACCGAAAATGTGTTCACAATGAACGACGGCGGCTATGATCCTGCCTGGTGAACCTTTTATGACACAACTTTATATAGCGAGTTACCGCGCAAGCCATTCATATGAGCAACAATTTGATGAGGCATGTTGCACCTGCCAAGCTGCTGTTTCATGCAATGCGGTAAAGCAGCTGCTAGCCAAAAACCAGTCTGTTTTTTTTTTTTGAAATATAACATGTGCGCGTACTCTATTTATATCTGGCATTTAAAGCACAAAGAAGTTGCGAAAACAGGTGGTGTTAATGTTAACTTCACGACGTCTTGACGTGAACTTCTTAACTCAGTTGTCGATATGTTTCGATAGCTGACAACTCCTATTCAGTGACTTAACTCTATTTATGTTCATTACAAAGTTGAGATCGCAGTTGTGCAAAGGTGAGTTTGTTTACGAGAGTTTAGACGGCCAAGGATTTGGGATTTCGTTCACATTCTTTATTTATTTTGTAGGTACTTCTTTTTCAGCACGCTTTAATTTTGAAGTATTTATCGTGAAACTCGTTGTTCTTTAGCTGCTTTTCAATTTTAATTTGGCACAGAAGCACATGAGACTAGCATTCAAAGCGACGGTTTGTAATCGGGATAACAGGCGAAAATCTAGCGGCCTTACAAATTTATAGATCGACTAGCTGTAATTAAGTTGATATTACAGTTGGTATAGCACTACCACAGCTACGTAATATGGTCTGGTGGGACGATCACGTTGCGAAACCAGGCGCAATGCGTCCGATTGTGTCGCAGAGGATCCTACTCAACGCTGAATAGTTAAACCGGCCTTTTTCTATTATTGAAGATGTTTATTACAATTCCGTGGGATATATTTGCATGAGGAAAATAAACGGCAATTGTATGTTTACGCGACTATTTGATACCTACTGCGGTGATACAGGCATTTCTTTGAATGACGCAATTAGATTATTATTTTCAGCCAGTTCCGGTAGCAACTTTTTATGTTAATGTAGTGAATAGTGTTTTATAAGAGCTGTAATTATGCACGTTCACCTAGTTGCGTTAATGACGTAAAAAGGTGATTTAAGTAATGTTCGGTGGTAAATTTAACCACGCGTGTATTTAATTGGCTTATAAGCACTTATAAATTTGAATCCTGACCTATCTTTTCATGAAAAAGACTCAGAATTTACATAATAGCTTTACGATAGCTAAGTTGTTAATCGTATTTATTTTTAGATATTGCAGGCACGTTCATTAAAAGTTAGTCAACAATTATAAGTGGCACGGATCGTATCGCATTGTCAAAACATTGATAATTACGAGCATTGATGAAGTGTTTATTGAATACATCGTTTTAATTAAAAGTAGAAGTATTTACGATTAATTACCTTTTTTTTTTTTTTATTCAACTGGATGGCAAACGAGCAAGTGGGTCTCCTGATGATAAGAGATCACCACCGCCCATAGACACCTGCAACACCAGGGGGATTGCAGATGCGTTGCCAACCTAGAGGCCTAAGATGGGATATCTCAAGTGCCAGTAATTTCACCGGCTGTCTTACTCTCCACGCCGAAACACAACAGTGCAAGCACTGCTGTTTCACGGCAGGATTAGCGAGCAAGATGGTGGTAGCAATCCGGGCGGACCTTGCACAAGGTCCTACCACCTGTATACCTACCTACGGTATGCATGTGTGTACAATAAAACTGGTAAGAAATGGTAACACAGTTTTCCAATTTTCCAAAAAACACTGTGGAAGATGTAATGTCCCTGGCACAACAGATTCAATAAATGTTTATGAGGCACGAACTACGGTAAAGGCAAGAGCCAAACGCAGCTATTGTGTTAAAATTGAAACATCCTGCTGCTACAGTGACGGGAAGGAAACGCTGCACTTGGTGGAACTCCATCAATAATATACATATTAAATACGAGGGAAATGTTTATTATTATGAATGATTACTAATTGCACCTAAATATCGCGTATATTTTATTTTGCTACTCCGCAATCAAACGCGTATAGGTATAATTATCTTTATGCCACTTGATGCCATATATTATTATAAGAGTTCTGTTATGTTTTGCATTATCTACATCATCGGCCTTACACTACCTATTGCTAATCACAGGCTTCCTTTCAGATAGAAAGAACTTGGGCTGTAATTGCCACGCGACCCAGTGTGGATTGGACATTTCACACACTCCATTAAATTCGAAATTCCATGACGACATTATTATATCTGTCGCAAATGATAAGTTTCAAAATTATCGCGTTAAACGTAAAAAAAAATCACCAAAAACATTCTGTAAAAAACTAGCCAAGTCTCGATGGAGCTGCTTGTTTATCTCTAAAAAGTAATGAAATCTAGACAAAGTCGTGCCAAGTCTAAGGTTCCTTACTGCGATTTCTTTATTATTATAGTTAATGTTGTGTGACTTGGCCGTTGACTTTGTCTAGATTTCATTACTTTTTAGAGATAAACAAGCAGCTCCATCGAGATTTGGCTAGT
Source organism: Choristoneura fumiferana (assembly GCF_025370935.1). Classification (NCBI taxonomy): domain Eukaryota; kingdom Metazoa; phylum Arthropoda; class Insecta; order Lepidoptera; family Tortricidae; genus Choristoneura; species Choristoneura fumiferana. The sequence continues at coordinate 6,568,300 of NC_133479.1, read as the reverse complement.
TTTTTACAAATGTTTTTGGTGGGATTTCACTTCTTTTTGTAGAAACGTGGGCTTATTGATTTATTTTATTAGATTTTCTTATTTGACACAGTTTTTTTGGTTGAACTCTTGTGTTTTCTAATCAGGGTCATCATGTACTCCAGATCTTCGATTATCCTAGTTTTTATAGTTTTCCCTTTATGTGGCCATTAAATCCTAACTCTGTACCAAATTTCAGCTCTCTGAGTTTATGGGAAGTACTAGTTCTATTTTGATGATCATGAGTGAGTGAGTGTCATAAATGCAAAACTTTGCTTTCGCTTAACTTCGGAACTAAATGAGCTACAGACTTGAAATTTTGGATTTTAAGTATGCGATTATAGCTTACTGGATGACGAAAATTTCTGCGTTCTGGTCTTATCCAGAGGTTCTCAAATAGGGGCCTGAAAATGCGGCGAAATGGTTTCAGTAAAGGATGGTACGGCAGTGTTTGCTTCGCGCTCGACTTGGCGGGGGCTCTACCGTGCCCCCAGATAAAGTACCTAGATACCTCCATAAATTTCAACTGATTGAGCATTAGGGAAAACTAAGTCATTTAGTCACTTGAATTAACTGAAATGTATCCTAAAGTAGTCCCATGTGGAAAATTCTGTATCGCCGCTAATACCAAATACTATCTGATACATTACTACATCAAATTACATACGGTTAAATGACAAAGTGAGGAAGTAACAAGTAAGAGCCGCAAATCTGAACGGAAGAGTTGATTGCGCAGACTCGATAACAAAATAATTGTTTCAATAATTCTGATATCATTCAATAAACAAATTGATGGTTCCGTTGCCCCCAAAGGATGCGGTATACGTCATATAAATAGGTCTCACGCGAGTTCTATGTGACTTGTGATTATTTTATTGGATGATTGTCACATGTAAGCATGTATCGTATAAAATAAGCGAGAGTAGTGTTGCTCAATTTTATGAGTGCAGTTGTGGGGTTACTAAGGTTTCTCGCAAACTGATTACGCGTCGGAATTGTGCTGAGATCGAGTTTCCCTTGATTGAATTGTTAGACAAAATTGTTATTGGATGGGTGAATACATGGAATCGAATTTAATTAATGGATTCCATTAAATCCGTTTATTATTTTGTGACCGTCGTTGTCAAAATGGTGGATAAATGTCTTTTTTAAAATAGTTGTTCTAGTGAGTTGCAGATGGTTTTGAGAGCTAACTATATTTTAACAAACAGAAGGCTGTATAGTAATAACGGCGTTCAGAAATAGGGTAGTACGAGTATTATACACTTACGTAATATTTATTTGCATGCGAGATAAATTATTGAACTGATTAAAAGAAAAAGATTAATAGAAAGCTACAATATTTTAGATTAACATAGGCCACTTTTTTCCTGGGAAAGTGTCAATTTCTCGCGACACACAGACTAAGTTGCGGGTTACAGCTAGTTCATAATATATATAAATACGTATCCGTTGCCCCCGACGCCAATATTTACATTCGATAGTGATAATAGCACTCAATTTATAAAACTTCTCTCACTATTTATTAATTTAAAAAAATATATATACCACGCGCCACATCTGCCTAAAGCATTTTTGAGATACATTTTTTATGCGACGTCTTTACGTTACTCCCGGATTGTGTTCGAATCGCTTAACGGTATAGTGCCTATTCAATTATTGGAATTATACCTTTATAGTTTTTGTGGTACTAGTCGTGGCAAATGAACTTTTAGGCAAAGTTAGGCGGCGGAAGGTATAAGTGTTGCCATCAACTGTGACCTTCAAAGTTCAGCCCATCCCTATGTGATCGATAGGTCAATAGGACCTATTTTAAACCTGTACCAAGGCCTCTGCCGACCGGCGAGCGAGCCTTTTCACGGTGGGATACACACCTACGCAAGACTAAGCTTTCTGCTATTAATAATTAATTAAATACCACACCTAGATACCTACCTACCTAACCAGAGGTATGCGCGAAGCGTAAACGATGTGGTAGGTACTTCAACTCTCGTGGCACTATCTAAATAGTATAGTCCTATAGTCCATGATTTACTTGTTTTTGTATCGTATTTTAGTCTTCTTAATGGGTTACAGATCCCGAATATAGGACTAGAGTATAACGTGACTTGCTGCAAGTACTTCGCTTTGTGCCTTTCTAATTCAGTAGAAAAGTTTTCTTATACTTTCTTGAATGGGCTAAGTTACTTAGTTGCAGATGCTTGAAGGGCTTTGAGGGTACGACGAGTTAGTGGCATGATGGGCAATCACCGAAGGGTAGGTTTACTTAGCATGATTAGGGGTGTCCCTATTGAGCCAGGCCCTGTACTACGAAATGCGAAATTCGAACGTCGTATCTTGCAGTCTCGCTGACGCTTATGTTATTTATACGAGAGTGAGAGGGACGGTACGCTACGAACTTCCATTTTGAATTTCGTAGTAGCCCCTCAGACTTGGACTTACATACGATGCAAGGGAGGTGGGACGGAAAAGAAACACAGTGACAGCTCAGATAACCCTTTTTCAGGCCTCGCCAATTTATGCCCGGTTTACATTATTCCAGTAGCATGACACTGCGGTGCTCATTGTGACCCGCAATGTATCGCCACTGGCACGATTTTACTGGAATAATGTGAACCCGGCATTAGACACGCTACTAAATAGAAAATAAATCAAAGTTTTATATTGTTTAACTATGATAGATTAATTTAAAAACGAATTACATTTTTAACAACTCCAATTGATTTTGTACTCTCAAGGACTTTAATTCATGAGCCACAATGGTACCATTTCACAGTAAACGATGCACAGTGCCGAAGAATTGCGAAACTGAAGTAGCAGTGGGCGGGGCACATTGCTCGCAGGACTGATGGCCGATGGGGTCAAAAGGTTCTCGAATGGCGTCCGCGGACCGGGAGACGGGCTGTCGGTAGGCCTCCAACAAGATGGAGCGACGACCTGGTTAAGATAGCGGGATCGCGGTGGATGCGAAAAGCACAAGAACGGTCTGAGTGGAGAGCCTTGGGGGAGGCCTATGTCCAGCAGTGGACATCTTTCGGCTGACATGATGATGCATAGTGATATCGCATTAATTAATAAGAAAAATCGTAATGACTTTTCGTTTGAAAAGGTTCCATGGTGGCTCAAGAATTACCCCCTTATTCATAAAACTTAACAAGCCTATGTTAACTAACAAATGCTTTGTCCCTTTCTAACAAATACAAATGTCGAAGTGACAGATAAGGACAAACGAATTTTAGCGGCATTTTAACTAAAATAGGTTTGATTGTCGTTTATGAATAAGGGGGTTAGTCTTTGACCGTACCATATCTTTTATATTTAGCAAGATCGAACATTTGTGTTATGTGAGTGAGTGATATACGCACTATGCCTGGAAAAGGGATGTTTAGTAGGCTAGCCACTCTGATTTCTTCATGGACCATTTAAAAATGTTGGATTTTATTTTAGGGAAGAGTTACGAAGCGGGTTAAATCATCGTTTGATTGATCTTGAATTACTACAAATGCGTAAACCATTTGGTGGCACTGGTGGCGGTCATACGCGTAAGCGCTGCATTACACAATGTTAACAGCGTTGGGGTTTTCACGAGTACGAAAGACACGAAAATCAACAGCGTAAATTGTAGTACCACTACCCCCACCATAATCATAGTAAAAGAGAACAAAGTATGCACACTCCGACCCTTTAGGAGACTTAACTGCCTACTCCGGCGCGGACGCTTAGGGTTGTCGATGTCTATTTAAGATTAATTAATTACCTACCGGCAAATAATTTTAGTATAAAAGTTAACTTAAAATTGTCTAATATCTGTGTCTAGAGAACCAAGATTCTTTGCCGCTCTATTATTATTATACTAAATTTAAAAATATTATTTATAAATTCGCCGAAGTAGTGATGGCGATTGTGTACATACTACACATGTTTCCTACACATAATACTATAACTATATTGTCTATAGGTAGGTAGGTATCTATTATTTTTTTATGTGTCCTTGCACGAAACTATCACACTACACTTATATAAGTACTACTAATTTACAACAACACATAATACAAAAAATACATAAGTACGAGTACGCGAACGTAAAAGGTGATCATCTGCCGTAAGTTTCGATTTTGGCAAGACGAGCGAGCTAAAATAGAAACGTACGGCACCGACGGCAGCGCAGCCTTGACTAAAGAAAGAAAACTTAATCCTCCTTAAATTATCACTGTGTGCGTGCGGCGGGTGCGTGCGTACCGGCGCTAACCGGCGCGCACACATTTAAGCCGCGCGATGTACTTTTGTTCGTAGTGAACCTACTTGGTCTCTTTTACTATGCCATAATTGTCATTATTATGCTCGCGGATTTAACGTAAATACGCTAACGCAAACATATGAATGTGTTTTTTTTTTAAATGTGAATCATACAAAACAAGAATTATAGATCATACATAAGCGACTACGGCTCGATCAGAATGAGAACAATAAGATTAATTCGATTGTTTTTATTCCGCTTCTATACATAATTTGATAATTATATCAAAGTTATAGATTGACGACATAATAGGGACCAAGAGGGGATTTTTTAAAGCTAAAATTGTACTAAATAACATTTTATGAATTAAATTAGTAATAACCACAATAGTCTAAAATATTGTGTTAAATAACATTTCTGTACAACTTTAACTAATGACAATTATAATAATGATGAGGAACAATTATAGGATTTAAATTATCTAAATATTAAAGATATTGTTTGTCATTTTTATTATGATAGGTACTAATTAAAGTTTTATATGGGTATTTTGGAATTACAAATGCAAATACAATTTAATGATTGAATTAATGTTTTTAGTCTGGTTTGTTATCAATCAATGATGAAACAGATGTTTGTGCGGCTATCATCATTACACAAAACATAAAAATAATAATAAAAGTTATAATATATCTCTTCACTATTTTGAAAAAAGCTAGTACCTCAAAATTGATACTTTTCTAAGTGAACTTTATGAACATTAATTCAAAGGTCAATTTTATTGACATTGATTCAAATCAATAAGAGATTTTTAAAAAGTAGTGAACATTGCCTATTAAAACTTAAAATAATACTTAGCCTTATATCTTTCAAGTACATTAAAATTAATAAATATTGATGTATAAACATATCCTGTTTCTACCTAGCCTTCACATACTTGATATAAAGAGTATAATGCTTGCATTAAGACTTGTTTAGTTTGCACTATCTCTTGTGCCCCTTATCACCTGACATGTAATCACAACTGATAAGCACTCTCCTGATAATGCTCCATCAAAAGGAAACAGTGGCTTGAGACTATGATATTTATATATTTTACTTAGTATTATCACAATTAAAAGAATTATGATAAATATTTACTTCTCATACATTCTCTTACCATCAGGGACCCACTTGCTTGTTTGCCATCCAGTCGAATTAAAAAATAAAACATGATAATCATAGGTTAGTTACCTATTTGCTAATTGATTTCAATAGACCATTTTATGAAGGAATTTAAAGTTTTCTGATGATAAATGGTTTCCTAACGTGTGCTTGGTTTAAAAATTACAACAACAGTTAAAATAAATGTTTGAACTGAACATGTTTATAGAATGAAATAGGTAAGAGATAAGAGAATAGAGAAGAGACCAATCTTCATGAACTTTAAAAGGTGATAGTGAACATATTGAGGAAGATATATCTACTAGATGGATGTACTAACTTTATACTTCAGAAAAATTGTTCTTGCAGGATAATAATAACAAAATCCTATACAGGCAAAGTTTTGTCTCTAGGTAACCATGTTTTAACAGTCAGATTGATTTGTCATCAATGATTGATCAAAGCGCAATGTTCCCAAAAGATGGGACAAAGAAATTTTACACAAAGTGGGCAACAAGTAAGTAGTAAAGTAACAAGGTACTACACTTGTTCAGAATTAAACACCTTTTATAAACAAAAAACCACAACATAAAGTAAAAACTAGCACCAATGAACCATAATAATTGTAATACTTTTAAATTTGAGATATATTTTTTTATTTGACTACTTTGTTTTACAAAGTTAATAATTGGTACTTTTTATTCAAGTTAATTTTAACACATAATAGGTGAACCCTTGTGTTTTTGCCGACTATTGCAGTCTTTAAATAATTATTGCTCAGCTAGATTACTCACCCGTTGCAGCTCTAGCGAATGGTTGTAGCAGCGCAGAAGTTTGTCGACCAGCGGTTTGACGGCGCGCCAGGCTCGCTCCTGGGATATTCGTGACGGGTCCGCTATAGCTTCCCGGATCTCCTTGCCTGCCCCTTTATAACACTGTATCTCTTCCAGTATCACCTCCGATTCCAACAACACCCGTTGCACTTCCTCATACACTTCCTTCTCTGTTTCCGTTGGCGCCGCGTTCTCAAAATCCAAAAAGATATCGTATCGAGGCGATGAACAACAATTCGAATCGTCCCGGGCCAAAAGACTCAATAATTTACCCATTTTCGTGTATATAAATTCACTTTACCATTAAATATTACTCATCGGCGATACCATTGCCTATAAGTCCGTTAATAGTTCTAGAAGAGCACTTCTGTTGCTGAATGAAACACTTGTTCGCTGTGTTCGACTGTTACGTTTTAATATAAAATTTGATATTATTCGATTTATGTTAAAAGAACATACGCCCAGATACAAAGCGGTGACCACCGACTACGACCCAGCCCAGCTCACTCACTGCGACAATCGCTCGCTCGCTCTCATCTCAACTCAAAAAAGTGTCATGTCAAGTCAACTGTCAAGCAGACATTTGAAAGAAAGGAAGTTCTGCACGTGCAGTGTGTCGATATTAAGATAAAGAAGTAAAAACATAGTAATTGTTAGCTGCGGTTGGTCAGAAAAATAATTCGCTTTATTAAAAATCATTCAGATGTATTGTCGTCTATTCTGATGAAATTTTATAAAAACAATTTGATAAGAATTAAAATAATGCCTTCGTTTATGTCGATATATGTCACCTAAGCTGCGCATCACTAGCTCCAATGCTACCAACCTAACATTCATCTCTGAGGTGTTGCCAAGACAAAAAATGAAGAGACGTTTTTAAAACCAAACCGCGTACGATGCTTGCGTGAGCTCACGCCACGCTATCTAGAATAAAACTGGTATAATAATTATACGTTTATATTTTATACTAGCCCCCCGCTCCAGCTCCGCACGGGTACGATATTCAAAATAATCCTCCTTTGGACAGTCGGGTAAAAAGGTCTCCGTGCCGGCAGCCCGTAGTTTGCACGGGTAAAATTTTCAAAAAGTGGCCAAGTGCGAGTTGGACTCGCGGACGAAGGGTTTCGTACCGTTGTCTGTACAACATTAGATATTAACAAAAAAACGGCAAAAAACGTTTGTTGTATGAGATTAAATATTTATTTAATTTTAATTTAATTATCTATTACTTAAATATTTATTTAATTTTAATTTAATCATCTATTTTTATAGTGAATATCAACTAAATATTCTGTGAATATTTCAAGTGTCTACAATCACGTGTGTTGTATGGAGCCCCACTTAAAATATATATTTTATTCTGTTTTTAATATTTACTCTTATAGGGATACGATAATCACGGTTCATGAGATCCAGCTTGGTGACAGACGGACTTTTTTTACCTCAGAACTCCGTCATTTATGAACATTTGATTTTTTTTTTCCTTTGTCTAGGAATGCTTTAATCAGGATTTGATGATTGGATCCTAAAGAAATCGAGGAAACTCTTCAAATATTGTAGGAACGCCTATGGTAATTTCGATATTTAGGAGTGACTCGTGCATGTGCTCTTGAAAATCATCATTTGGTGAAGTGGAACTGATGATGAAGACCAAATTTGGCCAATGGAGCGACTACTCAATAACAAGTACTTCACGGGTTCATCATGCCAGCCGAAAGACGTCCACTGCTGGACATAGGCCTCCCCCAAAATAACGGGTTTGCATTTCAATAAATAAATTTCATTTTATAAATAAATTTTTTACTCGCACTCGCAGAAAATGTATGAACTTGCTCCGTATGACAAAACAAGCGCGGGTGATCTGACCTTAAAATGTGACACCAAGGCACATGTGTGATGATTGCTAGCCAACCAACGTACACTTCACCGAAAACTAACCCGTTCAAATCAGAGTTACGTTACCTAAGAGTGAAATAATAAATTAAGTACTTAAATACCTACACAGAAATAGTACATTACTGTAGAGGCCGGGAAGTAGGGGGTTGCCGGCCGAGCCGAGCGTAGCGAGGCCGGATAGGGATGCGAAGCCGGCAACCCCAGGTTCCGGCCGAGGCTTGTATAGTGCTTTTCTCAAACATTACATGAAATAAAATAAAAAAAACGACGCTAGTCTGGTCGCCCTGTTGTGTGCGCGCGTGTCGCTGCTGGCGGGCGGCGGGCGGTGTTGCAGGGCGTGGGCCGCGTGCGTGTCGCAGAGCGCGCGTTGAAACAAAAGACGGTCGCATTGCCGGCCAGCGGCCTGCAAGGTTGTATGAACATCTCTTTGCAGGCCGCTAGAGTAACCGCGCGCAGGCTGCCGAGTCACAGCGATAAAAATATATTTTTGAGAAAAATAACATTGCCTTTGCCATCACAACACAACTAGAGTAAAAGTGGTTACGTATTTGAATATCGAAAATTAAAATACCTACGGTTAAAATATCGATGTTCAAAATATCGAAAATTATAATTTCGAGTGTATAGAAAAATCGTAGGTAAATGAAAATATCGAAAGTTTATACTGTCGAATGGTAAGACTACCTACGTCCAATATATCGAAAATCTAATTATCTACAAAAGTGTCATCAAAAGATATAAATATCGAAGTACTAGGTATCGAATATCCTAGGTGTGAATTATCCCGTGACAACCCTGTCACGCTTCGCGGAGCTCCTTTTCCGCCCAGTTGAGGCGCTTTTCGCGCCTTGACGCAATATTAACCTAACCTAACCTATTGAACATTAAAGACATTTCGGTAAAATGATGAATTACCAAATATATTTGGTTCGGTTAGGTTAGAACTGTGACCACAACAACGCACGAGCCGAGCGAGCGAAGCGAGCGTGCCGCGGCAGCGGCCAGCGAGTGCTTAAAATGACTAGATTGTGTAAAATAAATGCTATTAAGAGAAAGGAGCAATCAATAAAGCAGATTTGTATGTACGATATTTTAATTTTTGACATTAAAATATGTTGACATTTATAACTTAGATATATTGGTTATCGTCATTTTTACTCATTCGATATTTCAATCAATCGACATTTCAATCTAAGACATTTTAACCATAGGTATAACAACTTTCGATGTTGTGATACAAACGATATTTTAATTTTCGATATTTTGAACATCGACATTTTAACCGTAGGTATTTTAATTTTCGATATTCAAATATGTAACCGTAAAAGTTCAATATCTCAAAAACGTCTCAACCGATTTTGATAAAACATGTCTAAGAACCATCGCTAGAAAATCCGCTTTCAAATAAAAAAAAACCTCATTAAAATCGGTCCACCCGTTTCAGAGCTACGGCGCCACAGACAGACAGACAGACACACAGACACATAGCGGTCAAACTTATAACACCCCCCTTTTGCGTCGGGGGATAAAAAAAATTAAAACATTTCTACTACTTACTTCAAACATTCAAATCTGACTTCTGTGTCTAATAGGCGGAGGGGACACTATTTACCGGCACGGATAATACCGACATGGAAAAACCGACCCGATATTTAGTGTACACGCCCATACAAACTGGTGTCAAACTGTCAAGAGTTTCTATGGGCGTGTACACAAAATATCATGTCGGTATTGTATTGTAGCCGGTAAATAGTGTCACCCTAGGCGGACACCTAGGTATTTGCAAGGTATTTCGGTAAAACAACAATTATAGGCATTACCATCTTTATTTATCATCATAAGTGTATTACATCGACACATTGCCATTAAACATACGAATTTAATTTACAAATAAGATTTCCTCTTCTACATACTTAATATTTACAGTACAGAGCTCTCACCATTTTACACATACAGCTACACAGATTCCAGTATTCAAGCAAGTCCAGTCCAACGTCCGTGAGCAAAATTGAGGTATATTACTTAATGCTACCCTCGTGTAATGTACCTACGTCACATTAATCATTGGAATAATATGCGCTTCATAAAAGTTACATTAGAAAATTAAGAAGGTTAAGTTGGTATGCGGTAGGTATGGGCAAAAAGTTGGCGCGTTTTGTTCGCGTCATGTGAAAGTGAAGTTTCACCCAGCCTTCTTAATTTTATTGAATTGCATCAATTTATAGTCGAATGCAACCTAGAGTTTATCTCTGTTAAGTAGACTAATATAAAGATATAGCATAGGCATCTCTTTATTCCAACCAATATCCCTGTGTATAAAAAGGGTGGATATTTTTGTTTTACGTTCACAATAAGAGCTTTTGTTTGGCAGAATCGCATAATATTCCAATTCCCTGAAAAAACATGAATTAAGAAAAAAGTGGACAGAGCAAGATATCATGATATATCAACTATCAGGTTCGTAAAATAATATTCTACTCACAAAATAAAATAGTCTATGAAACTTATTGATATCTTATTGACCGTATATTTTTAAAGATCAGTCTAACATTCGATAAAAATTTACAACTTTAATTTCTAACGTGTAATATATTTATTAAGGCTATGGCCTGTTTTCTAGGCCTCGTTAATTATTTCTGCATAAACTCATGTTGTTGATTAGGGTTCATAAACTATACGTCCGATGAAGTGAGATATACCTAGATTTACTTGTTAATGACTCGGGCACCGTGATTAGCTGATATAGCCCGTTTAAGCCAAACTACTGTATCTCAAGATACGTGAGTTTGGCAGCATTATACCTTATGCCATTATCGAGCAGAATCATTATTACTTTGACATCAACTCACTTTTTAATGAGATAAGGCGAAGGTGTGCGCCTACGCAAACTAAAGCTTCCTTTTATTATGAGATAGGATGTATTTCGCGGTTTTTTCTGATGCATGATAATATCGCATGTATCGGATTGATTGAATCAGTAACGTAATTGATTCAAACTATTAAAACATGATATTATTAGACATAAGATAAATATAGAGCGTGCATAAAAGATAAATTCCTAAAACACATTACGACAAAAGTGACAGGAAGATTATTTTGAAATATGCAATGTAATAGGATAAGTCACAATCCTTTTTAGTTACTTTTTTGAAAATAGTGTAAGATTCTACAGTCAGTCGGATTTTTAATTCTACTAATTTTTATTTAATCTGTCACCGACCACACTATTTGCAACGATTCCGAAACTTTTTTCGAGGGCGTTCAGTCAGCCACTGTTTTAATGAACTACTTAGGTACATGACCTGTACTTAGGCCAGAATTGAAATAGTTTTTGAAATGTAAGTAAATATACTTTTGAAATTCACTTTTTCTTACGTATGACTTTTTTAAATGATTTTTAGTGTGAAATTATAATAAATTTATGAAATAATTTCAAAAGTTAGCAGAGCTATTATAGGGTAAACCATACAGTAATTGGCCATGTTACAGTAATTGCCCACTTGAATTAAATCAAAAATTTACAAAGAAAAGTGGTGATAAATCATAACAAATATCGTGCTAATTATAATAATCTATATAGTCGCATTTATCATTAAATTATTTGTATTATTGTTGTTTCATATAAAAAAATCAAGTGGGCAATTGCTGTTACGTGGCCAATTACTGTATGGTTTACCCTACATAGAACGTAAGATAGAAAAAATAATGTTTAATTTGTAAGTACCTAGATACAGATTTTAAGTCGGTAGGGATACCTACGAGTCAACGAAACTTAACCTCTTGCGTGAATGCTAGTGTATTGCAAATAAATACATGACTTAATTAATTTAGAAAATTCCCCAGTGACATTTTATAAAAAAACTTAATTGTTGACTATTCACGCAAAAGTTAAGCTTCATCTCAGTAATTAATTAGGCTTACAAACATGATAATTATAGTTACATATGCCGCTCATATACACAACAATATATAGAATACAAATAACATCTATAATATCTACAGATATCTAAATTATAGTCTTAACTTATTTGGTGTAAAGATCCGTCTTAGCTCTAGTAAAAATTGTTGCTTCATTGTTTATTCAAAAATCACACGCCATCAGTAGGACTCTAATAGAATTATCAATTTATCACACTTGCGAGAAGTTTGAATTGAAATTAACGAGCAGTTAATTTGGCAGATATAACAATATACTTTAGGTAGTAGATCAATTCCTAACAAAAATCAATCTTATTGAATTTGATAACTCATTCCTGTCAGTTCTTCTCAGTGAACGCACTCGAGTGGTCACTTTCTGCGTCCCGTGACAGGCAAATCGAAAGAGGACAGCTTATTGATGTATAAAAATGACTACTTAATTCTTATTTATTTCTTTATAACCGACTATTGTTAAATTTGTTCTAACCTGCCGGCAACTGTTGAAATTTGAATTGCAGCCTGAGATGAATTAAAACTTCCAGTATAGAAGTTCCAAGATGCAAGTGGTTTTTTTTCAAGGAATACTTTGATTTATACATTCATGCCGTATTAATGTGTATGAAATGGTACAAAGGATACCCAAATTATTTGTGCTGCGATTGTGTAGAATCCGAGCACATCTACTCTACCTATAACCACTGTCGATTCTTCAGACGCAAGTGTAGCTCGTCCATGAATGACAGCAATTTTTTGATGTCTTTTTATATAATAATATGAGGGCTGCCTAACTATCTAGAAAAGTAATCTTTAAGTAGAAATAGTTTATTAACGGTTAGCTGGACGTTTATTTGAAATAAGTAGTTTTTCTTGAAAAAACAAAGAATGCACCTACTGAAATGGTTTTATCATTAATTTTTAACAACAATCCCTGTAGCAGAGGCTTCCAAAGTACACGTCGCAGCGACCTTGTAGTCGTTAAGGAGCCCCTGCCCTAATATCTACTACAAAAAGTGAAAAATCCGAATCACACCGCTCTGTGCTTGTCTTACTACTTATTCTATCAATATACAAATCCTTGGTGTTTCGTGATGTAAACCTATCTACAATATTACAATTCTTACCACACGTTCAAGCTCATCTTATACTCGCAAGATTAAATCAAAATCATATACCGGGTGGGCCCTGTAACAGCAGCAAAAAATTAAAACATAGGTTATGCTACTCAAATAACTACTTTAGTTCTGCAACTTGCAAAAATTAATAAATCAGACGAACTTACCCTAAGTGATGTCTGATGATAATTTTGTGAACGTTTCATCCGAAGATAATTTTATCATTATGTTTATTTTAAACCAATTAAATAGTATTTTCAATGCACGGCATCCAATAGCCTACATAACTTCGCCCGTCACGTAACAAAATGACGGATTTCGCAATACATTTTACTTTAAATTAATTTTATTAAACTTTAAATTAATAATAAAAAACATAATACAAGTTTTTTTTCAAAAGTTATAGAACTAAATTAGCTCAAGATGAAGAGTGGAAGCTGTGGTTTAATTTTTTGCTCTTGTTACAGGCCCCTCCTTGTAAATGGCCATCGTTTTTGAATAAGATATTAAATTACGAACGGGTTACCTTTTTTGTTAAACTGAGTTACGGAACCCCAAAAATGCAGCTTCTGGAGAAAATGCACTATAAAATGCTATATAGGTAAATATTGTATATGTTTTATGCTGCATGTACGTATATGTATCCATTGATTGTTTTTTTTACCATTTAACATGTTTCAGCCAGTTAATAATGTAAACTTTTAGAAATGCAATTTAAACGCAGATTATTCTTCACGTTCTCAAACACTAAAAATCATTGGGAAAAAATCCTCGACAGAATCCTCGACAGAAGCGGCGTAACGATTTTAATGCTGCAGGTAGAGTTCGGCATTTTACAGAAAAAGCAAAAACTCGTAATGAAAAAGTCGAATCTAATAATTTCACTGAAATTAGCCATTCTGGATCACGGCGGCGCAATACAAAATGCAAAAAAAAAACAAAAAAAGCAAAAAAAACCTTCTGGCCCTATGATATATAATATATATCTATACCCATTTATGTCGAGTAGGTACTTCCCAGCAGATGCAGCATGAAATTCTGAATGCAAATTTCGTTCACACTTCTATTTTTGGCTACGTTATGAAGATTGAATGATGTTCTATCGGAAATACTTCATCGCGGACACAAGTAGGAACTTCTCGATGAAGAGATCAGAGTCTAGTGCGGCGATGTGCGCAGCGCGACCGACGAGGGCGCTGGCGGTGTGCGGCAATGCGTGCTGGACGTCATAGCGCACGACGGACACGGATGACGCACGCGCTGCTAGTGGAGACACCATGTTGTGCACCTGGAAAGATACCAGAAGAAGGTATAGACAGATCATTTGCGTGCTGGTCCGCGTAACGCCATCTATAGTATTATTTTAGTACTTCTCGCTCAAGGTTCTATATTATTATCTCATAGTGTAAAAGGTTCCGTTTGACGACCTGTGACGCCTAGGATTCAAAATGAGGATTGTAAAAAGTCATCTTCGAATAAACCCATGAACAAGCCAAGATCGTTGCCTGAGTTACTCCATCTTTTCCCTTTATCCAATAAATATAAAAGACCAAGATCCAACAAAGAGTGAAGAGTTTTTGAACATGAATTGAGTGATATAGTGGTGGTTTTGAACATGGTGTAAGTACAGCTCAGTATAATAAATAAATAAATAATGCAAGTGAGTGTGAATTTCAATTCTTTACCATTTCCCGATAGGCCTGTCCATGTAACGACGTGTCCTTGGCTGCAGCTTTGCACAGCTCGAGTCGAGCCGAGTGGAGCGGCACGTATCGGTCCTGGCCTGACCCGCAGAGCAGGATGTGCTTGAACTGGTGAAGCTGACTGCGCTCGCTCAGCCGATACAGGAAAGAACGTCTGGGGTCTGATGCGTCCCGCAGTGAGAGCTGCAGAAGCGAGCCGGATTTCTTCCACTTTTGCATGAACCACATTCCTGGAATAATTTATATGCAAAGATATTTAAGCTTTCTTAATCCTTATACTAATATTAAAAATCCGAAAGTAGCATTGTTATCCCTTCACGCTTAAATTACTGAACCGGTTAAGACGACATTTGGTATGGAGATAGTTTGAGACCCTGGGAAGGACATAGAATAATTTTTGCCGCAATAAATTGCACAGTTACCCCAGGATAGCGTTAAACGAATTCTTCGCAGAAAGAATCGCGGCAACAGTTTGTTGATAAAATAGGCGCCGAGAGACTAACACTCAAAATATTTGACTAAGTATAAATATTAATACGTCCAGTGACCGGTCTAATCCAATCGACATTTAAAAAAACTTTTTTCGTCTTCATGACAACTCGTGTCCTTAATTTAAACAGCACTATGAAATTAACAAAGTATAACTCACCAGCATTGACTAATCCACTGGAATTATAAAGGGTCCCAAGATGAGGTCCACTTAGGGAAAGGAATGTATGGAGTTTCCCTAGAAAAGGTTTCATTTGAGGTCTAGCCAGCGCCGATCTGATGATGATAGTTCCAAGCGAGTGACCTACAAAGCTTATTCGCGCTGGATCGTTTGAATTCTGAATGTGGGCCAGAATTTCTTGGACAAGCCTGAAAATAGCAAAATGCAAATTGGTTAAATTTTAGAGGCATTTTCATTTCAATATTTAAATTGTGTTGAAGACATAAATTTGTATACCTGTCTGTCATGGTATCGAAGTCGGAGAATGTGTCGCCTTGATTTCGTTCTGACATGAGGAAATCTAGTCTAGCTCCGGGTAACCCTAGTTCTAGATACGTTTTCACCAAGCGTAGATCTGCCGCGTTGCCGTCTAAGCCGTGTACGCAGATAATGAGATGGAGTCCTAGAAAATACGAAAAAGTTACCGTAGAATCAATTTTTTCAATTAAATGTATGCACATTCTCTTGAAAATTATCCCGGCCGCCTAAAAGTTTTTGACGTTAGCGTTTGGAAAGAGCGGTCGTGTAAAACTGACAAAAAAATTAGCGACACTTTTTTTTCTTCGTTCAAATCAATAGTACTCGTGATTCTGAGTAAGGGGAATCCAGAATTACCTAATTCTGAAAAAAAAAGTTACTTATGTTGCGTCATTTAAAGTAAAAATGCCCCTTTTACCTTCAGGGTTAAACATTCTGTATTCGTCGCTGATGTGGAAATATGGCAAAGAGTTCTCCACTGGAGGGAAGTCCGAGTAAATAGCACCTGGATACTTCACGCTCTGTCGGAACTCTTCTCTACACTTCACGAACAGTCGCTCAGACTCGGCTAGTCCGAAAATACTGACAAGATTGCTCTCGCGTTGCTCTGTGAAAATTAAAATTAGCAATGATAAAAAAGCAAAAAGTTCTAGTTACTATGGTGTGCATACATCCAAAAAAATATTTATTGACAAATTGAAATGCCATCTTCGTGTCTCATATCATAAGTAGTAAATAAAATAGTCTAATAGTAAATCATTAAGGCAGTGCATATTATGTGTCATAAAAATATAGTTACCTATACCTTCCGCCGTCTAATTTTGCCTAAAAGTTCATTGCCACGACTGGTACCACAAAAACTATAAAGGTATAATTCCAATAATTTAATAGGCACTATACCGTTAAGCGATTCGAACACAATCCGGGAGTAACGTAAAGACGTCGCATAAAAAATGTATCTCAAAAATGCGTCAAAACTGTGCATTAAATAATGAACTTTTAGGCCGATTTATATGGCGCGTGGTATAGCAAGTATTCAAACGGTTTGGGAAGCGGTAAAAAAGAGAGTGTTTTTTTGGTGATGGGAAAATATCAGAAGATGTTGGCAGGGCTGCTTAAAAGCTAAAAAAATGGGTAATGTTGAGCAGAAGTTAGTGCAAATTTAGTTAGAATACAATTTAGTAATTACCATTTTCGTTTCTAGTAGCTAACTCTCCGGTACTCTGGCTCTTGTTTAGTGTTCCGCTCATAAGTCCGGAGTTCGAGTTGACTGACTGGTGGGGCCTCAATTTTCTTCTCTCCCTAATACCTGATGCGAAGCCGAAATGGTTAGAAATTGGCAGAAGCATATTAAGCACACACTTTTACAGAAATATTGATATTATATTCGTACCTTCGCAAACATGGTATAACGGATTGTCCAGTTCTAGAGTCGATGGCTGTACTGATTGCTTGCGAGGTGTTTTAGAAGGTGTTGAGGCCTTACTGCTTTGTCTACTCAGCTTTGGTGATTTCGACGGTGGGTCCTGTAAAAATATTTAGGTATCTCATTGAAGGGTACACACGCTTTTTCGTGATTATGAACGAGCCGCACTTCAAAATTATTGCACACACGCGGGAATACAGTAATTGAAAAATAAGTTTAATAATTAATTACAAAGTAGCACAGCGTCCTTTACATTTTTCTTACCTTAAATTCATCTGGAGGCGGTGGAGCGTCTCTAAACTGTTGCGGCGGAGGTAGATGCTCATACTCATTTTCAGCAGCGAAATGCGCTAAATCGATTTCAGACCTAGCTTTGTTGTGATACTTTTGCACAGCAGCTGCCGGACCAGAAGGCTTGTGACTTTTACAATGACGATCTACTGTTAAACTTCTTATTTCTGCTGCTATTAATTTTTCCGTATAATCTATTCGATCTTTTAACACTTTTTTGACCACAGGTTTTGATTTCAAAGCGTCTTGTGGCGATTTTGGGGAAATCTCTTTACGTAATAATGGATGTAAATTATCACTTACTGTTTGTGATTTCTTAACTGTTCCCTCATTGGTTATTTTAGGGGTAGAGTTATAAGATTTTCCTTGAATAGCGCTAAACGAATTATGCCTTTGATTAATTTTAGAGACATTACCAGAAAATTGTTGAAAGCAGCTAGCCGTACACGTGTCTGAATTGCAACCAGCGTCTATTCCATTATTATGCATGAGTTTATTGTATTCACACTGACTATCAGTGCAAATAGAGTCGCTACAAATTGTACATTCTTCACATACTTCTTTATCACAGCATTCTATTTTCTCGTTTGGATTACTTTGAGCGACTTTAACGGCTAATTTTAGTAAACGCTCTCTAAGCTGATCGCCATTAAGAACTGTTCTTTTGAAATCATTAATCTTGTCACCTTCCACTTTTTCTTTTTTACTTTCAGCTTCATCGTTTGAAAGTTTAGAGCCAGTGGAACTCACAGGAGGAGGGAAATTTTGATTTAATTGACAACTGGCATTATCTGGGGTCGATGGACCAGAACTACGCCCACTAGATACCCAACCACTCTGTTCACTTAAGCTTGAAGTTGAATTACTTCTACTCCTTTTTTCTTCTTTGTTAGAAAAGTTTTCAGGTGGTAATATTTTGAAATCTTTGTCAGCTATATCAAGTGGTGGTGATTCAAATGCTGGAGGTGGAGCTAAATTGGGTAACGATTCAGATCCAAACGTATTGTTAATATTCGGTTCTTCTAATACTGAAGCGGCGCTTCTGCAGTGTCGCAATAGTTCTGGACCTTGATCCAAACTATAAGGTACACTTGCCGATGATTCCAATCTTCTAAGTTCAAATGGTATGCTGTCACTGCTGGAAGATGACGCTGCTTCGGACATGAGTTGTGACATTTTCTCTGAAGGTTTGTGCTTGGAGCGTTTCTCTGGTTTACCGCTAGATCTGCCGCTTTTTGGTGTAGCTAAACCTGATTTAGGTGTAACTCTGCCTGATTTTGGCGTAACTAAGCCTGATCTTGGTGTAATAGCGCCTGACTTCGGAGTGGCTTTACCAGATCGAGATATTCCTCGATCAGATTTCGGTGTACTGCGATCTGATTTAGGTGTGCAACGATCAGACTTACTGTCCCTTGATCTTATGGAATGATGGCTAGTTAACGAATCTCTACTTGAGTTTATTTTGGAGTTCTCTTTTGTAGCGTGATTTAGTTTTGATTCCTTAGATCTACTTTTCTTGTGTCTGACTGAAGGCATTGTTGAATGTGGCGTTGACGGTGGAGTTTTTGAATATGTTGATTTAGAAGTCCCATCACTGCTTCTATCTAATGTCATTACAAATCCACTATCATCACTACTTTTACTCGATTTCTTTTGGTAGTTTTGAATTAAACTCCCAGTATTGAAGTCGTAACTCCAATCACCTTTTTGAAGATAATAGTTTAATTCATGCCTAAGTTGGTTCCGAGCTGCTTCAATATCAATTTGTGGATTTTCCATGTTTGGGTGGAACACGTGAGTAGAATTAGATCTGTGAACGTGTTTGTGTAAAACTACGCTAGCTTGATCAGTCACTTGATTTTTCCCACTAACCGGTGGGTAAGAATTACGAGGAGGCAACATAGGACGGGGCAAATTTACACTATAGCCTCTTTGGAATTCTAAAGGATTGCGAATTACATTATTCACTTGTGGATTACCCTGATTACCGAAAGTATAGCCGTACACTTTATGTCCTACGTTATGAAACACTTCACTGTTTTGGTTTACATTAGGATTAAACGGGTTTTTGTACTTTTCTCTGAATTCACTTATGTTTCTTCTGTAATCATCTCCTTTTGGAGCGCATCTAGTAGTTGTGCTAGTAGGGTAGGCAGTTGTGGTGACACTACGGGGAAGAGTGGTTGGCTTGACTTGCTGCGGCGGTATAAAAGTGTTTGGAGGATAATTCACTGAGGTATTAGAGTTATTTCGCACGTTTTTCGACAGCATTTGCTTTGAATTGTTCATAGGCGTCATTTGTGCTATTCTTAGTTGATCGAGTGACTTACTGTGTCTGGCAGGTAGGGTGCTGACACCACTGATTACTTCGTGCTTTTGATGGAATACTTCGTTTGTGTCAGAAGAATCTTTTCCCTGTCTAGACATGTGATTGTCCTTTGTCGCGTTGATATCAAGAAGTGTAGAAGCTGAATATCGGGATAATTGCTGTCCCTGTTGAATGGAACACGAGGCGAAAGCGTTATTAGGTGGCAGTTGGATCTCACTGATTTGATTATTTTGTACAATATATCTATTTCTACCCGTTAGCTCCAATTGTTTTTTTGTGGCTTTACCCACGTTCATTTCGACTACGTTTTGTTTGACAAGAGTTCTTTTAGGGGACCCACTGGCCGATTTTTGGGGAGCGAGGGTTAGTGTGGCTTGAACCATGCCAGCTGTTGACTTAGGTGACTTAAACTGTGGTTCTAGAACATCGATGATCGCTTTAGGTAACGTCAGAGTAACTCTGGAAGCCTCTGATGAAGGTCTTCGTGAATCCATTAGTGAGCTTACGCTACAACCGCAGTCTTCGCTAAGAGTCTCCGTGCATAAGAAAGGATCTGAAACAAATATCAAATTTAAGTTACACCCTATGAGGAGATCTTTAATTTTGTTAGTGATTAAACTTACCACTACCAGATTTATTTGCATTCGAATTCAAAAACGAACGTCGTCGTGCGAACTCAGCGGTATCTTGATATCTGAAACAGAAGGTTACATTTTAAATTGAGAACTTAGGACAAATTCTCTATTATATCTCAATGTTTGTTAATTGTGTTTGTTTATTTATTTTGTACAATAAAGAGTTTACAATACATACCTACATACTTATACCTTATACGAGTATTTATGTCAAAATGCAGCAGTGTTTTGACTAAGTATTGGATGAAAATATTAAAAATGACATCAAGTACACATGACATCATTCGGGATGCACGTTATCCAGATAAGTTTTTCAACTCACCGGTCCTCAAATATGATGGGCATGATGTGAGGATCGCCGTCAAGTGCAATGCAGTGAACAGGCAGTGGGGGCAGTAGCGCCAGGTATCTTGAGCGACGTGCTGCCTCGCCCACACTTTGGTAAGACTGGTAGTTGCTGTCGTAGCAACCCGCCAGCGAGTGACGCGGGTTGTCCAGCACGAAGAAGCATTCCGCAAAGCGTTTGATACTGTAAAGAAGGAAGATCAGATTATTTGATATATGTAGTTAACGGTAGGGATATAGGGTAAAATGCCACGATTACTGGATTGTGAAAAAATGCACTAGAGATATATGAGTTAGGTATAGTAGGAAACCGATGTGAACTCGTTTAGGAAAGTCCCGAAGTTTCACGGGATTATGAACGAAGATAATAGAGACAAAATTAAGCTATTTATGGAAAAAGTGAAGGCAAGTCTGTTTCTTTTTGTACAACCTTTTATTTAACTTACGTTGTTCGTTCGTTGTGTTTGTGTTCGTAAGTTTGTAACCTATACTTATACCTAAGTCGTGGTTTCGAAATCGGCAAACCATTTTTCGCCCTTTTCCTGGTACCCGATTGAGCGGAAATTCGCTATACCTTACCTAATTAGGTGTGTGTATCTGGTGACAATACAATAATCTGGTAGTAAAATTCTGCTACCCGGGCCGAGATCGTCAATGACAAACTTGAAGCTTGGTACGGTTGTGTAGTCTGGAGGAATGTCATTAAAGTTAACAAAAAGTATAATCAACAATAAAAACTTGTATTGAAAAGTAAATTATTTGCAAAAAGTTGTTTGAAATAAAGCGCTGATGCGATAAGGCCGCCTGCTTCTTACCTTGGAAAATATCTATGTATCTGTGGTATCTGTGCTGCTTAATGCTTAGGTACTATCTTATGGTTTAGACGACCAGATGGCCTAGTGGTTAGAGAACCTGACTACGAAGCTTGAGGTCCCGGGTTCGATTCCCGTGTCGGGGCAGATATTTGTATGAGAAATACGAATGTTTGTTCTCGGGTCTTGGGTGTTTACTATGTATTTAAGTATGTATCTATCTATATAATTATATTTATCCGTTGCTTAGTACCCATAACACAAGCTTTGCTAAGCTTACTTTGGGACTAGGTCAATTGGTCCGTGATATTTATTTATTTATTTTATTTATTGTGTTCAATATAAAATGTTCATTGTATTGTATACCGTAGCGCGTGATGCCTCGCGGCGAGCGCATGGTGCACGTGCGGGCGATCTGACGTGTGGTGCAGGAAGGCGCGCCAGCGCAGCGTCACCTCTGCGCAAAGCCTTGCGATGTCGTGCGCCGCGCCCATCGCCCACTCTTCTTCCTCGCCCGCCTCTGACTTCTGAAAATATAGGAGCATCTCGGTAGGCGTGCGTGGCTGCATGGTCCAACCTGATATCCAAGTAGATTTATTTTGTAGGAATTTTAAATTTACATGTTTTACATAGTGATCTTTTTCAACAGTCTTTTTCAGTATATCGGGTTTGACCACATACCCCTCTGTTAATCTAAGGTAGAACGACCGTTAAGTAAAACGTGTCATCGTCTAATTCTTGAAGATAATATAATTATAACTAAAAGTACCTTTTGATTTCTGCTACGCAGAGAGCGTTACATTACAGCTAAGGCATGTAATTAATTGTGAAAATATCTTCCTTCTATTCAACTCAGCCTAGGTCTATGTGTACCTACTCGTAACAGTGACGTAGAGTTATCATCAGGCAACTCGGAGAGTGTCAGAATCGTGAGTTATGTATGTTTGATGGCATCTCGCGAAACCCCATTTTGGGGCAATGCAAAGGGTACTTTTATAGGTTCGGAACCAACGAGTTATTGAGTATTCGCTAAAAGTTAACGCCATCCCTTTCTCTATCTGTAGTACCTTGCCAGTGTCGCTGAGGTCTTTTATTCGCTGTGCCACTTCGCCAACGATGGAGTTGGTAGAGGACTCCTCCGGAGTCAGCTGGGCGCCAGTGGAGCCGCAGATGGCCAGAGCATTCTGCAGCCCCTCCAGAGATCCCAGGAGTATACCACAGACTTCAGCATGCACTTGTCTGTAAAGAAATGGAGATATTATAGTTAAATATTTGTATTTCAATTCCTATCATACCAAAAAAAACGGAACTACTTATATTATTATGAGATGACTCGTGTGTCTGATCCAATATTACAGCCAATTTGATTCAAATCCACGTTATTGAATTGAAATTTTTAATTGAAAGGTTGAAAACTCTAATCCTCGGGCATTGCAAGATATTGGACTTCACGAAGTTTCCTGAACGCTGCGCATGCGACCTGCCTAACTGGACAATTGCTCCAAGGTCAGGTCAAAAATAACTTTATATAAGGTGACAAATGGTTTCTTAGACAGGTTATAGAGGGCTCACCTGGCATGTGCAATTTTGCTGGAGTTGCCACCTGTGCACTTAGCGGAGGAGCCAAACAGGATGTTTTCCAAGCTCCCCGAGGAACTGAAGTTGGTGCCCGCATTCTTCATCAGCTTACCCCATTGTTTACTTGAGCGAGGGGTGCTACAATGAAGAACATTGTTTTAAATATTTATGGATAGTGTATGCAATAGTAGATTGACAACAAAGTAAAAGTAAGAGGAATAGAAATCTCAAGTGAGCTAAGAGCACGATACTCCCGGAAAAAGCCACATATTATGATGTTCTCAGCTCATTCTGTAATGAATCAATTGCTCAAATAATAGTTTATTTCAAAGACTGTGTAACCGATTACATTTCATTTGTGTGCATTAATACTCGATAAGATACGAGTATGTTTCCTCATATTTTTAGTTCCGCGGTATACGGTAAGGATGTCTTACCAGCTTTGTACATAATGCATGATGCTTTTCCTTGGCAAGCAGACACAAAAAAACAAGTTATCAATAACCTGATTCAAATCAACTATTTTAAAAACATACGATACTAATTTAAACATTCTAGGGTATGGAAAAAACGGACCCTGATAGGATCACTTTGTTGTCCGTCTGTCTGTCCATCTGTCTGTCCGTCTGTTAAGTTAAAACCCTTTTCTCAGGAACACGTGAACGTATCAACTTGAAATTAACAACCAATACTCTTGTAGCCCAATACTCTGGCTCTGGTAGTATGAGTCTGGTCTGGTAGCTCTTGAAACAGTGTTAAAATCGAACTTCTAAGTCAACGGAATCTAAAGATGCAGTCATTAAAAAGGTGTTTTCATACAAATATGTTGTAACTAATAATCCTATAGAGTACTTTCGTTTGCCTTAGAAACTTGAAATTTGGTATGAATGAAGCTAGCACTTATAGCACAATGTATAAGAAAGTCTGAATTTTTTTTGTGTCTTTCTGTCTTGCTTTTTGCTTAGGAGAGGGGCTATGGTAACACTGGATATTCATAGACACCAAAGTACAAATTTGTACGAAACTTTGGTTTTAAAATATCAAACTCACTTGATATAAGGCTGATGCAAAGCGACCAAGCTAGTGTGTATAGTGATAGAGACGGCGGAGAGGTGGAAGTAGTCGAACAGCACGGGCAGGTGGTAATGCAGTCCCTGCGCGGGCTGGAAGTGCAGCTTCAGCACGCGGCAGGAGACTGGAGCCAGGTTGCTGGACTGGGCGCCTTCGCCGCACCATAGTTCTACGCCGAGACTCCACTCTGCCCGCTCCAAGGACTCTTTTAGGTTGCGGCTGTCAACTGCAATCACGTAATATTTTATTAAGTATTAATTACTTAGGTAAGGCGAAGAATTATGCGTAAAGTTTGAACCATTAGGTGGCAGTGGAATTGAAGTCCTAATGTTTTACTGAAATTTCATGGAACTTCTTCTATGTATATAGAGGTCGATCATAATTTACACTGTACCTAAGGAGAACAACTGTGCACAATTTTATGTCTCTAGACTTAAGTCATGGTTTAGATTTCGGATTTTTCATGCGGAATCAGGATTCCGTGGAAATAATGCAATATAAAGTAGCCTTAGCCCAAGATCCAGCTACCATCGTTTTACATACAATACTATTTTTTTAAAATCTAAAGTGCACGAGGTCACGTTGCGGACCTCGTCCAGTTTTATTACTCCGCCAATCAGCGGTTCGAATGGAACCCACCTTTCTGCCTAAGCCAAGTAATCCAAACTCTTACTATAGGCAGGTAGGCACTCACCAAGAAAATGAGCTCTAAAATGCACGATGTCCCGCAACGTGATCTCTCCCAGTTTTACTACTCTGCCGATCAGCGGTTCGAATAGAAGCCACCTTTCTGTCTAAACCAAGTAATCCTAACTCTTACTAGGTATATAGGTAGGCACTCACCAAGCAAATGAGCTCTAAAATGCACGATGTCCCGCAACGTGGTTTTACTACGCCGATCAGTGGTTCGAACGAAAGCCACCTTTCTGCCTAAACCAAGTAATCCTAAATCTTACTATGTAGGCACTCACCAAGCAGATGAGCTCTAAAATGTACGATGTCCCGCAACGTGACCTCTTCATTCCGGTACATGATCTGGAAGGCCCGACTGGCCGCCAGCCCTCCGACCAGCGACGCGTTGGCCGCGGGCCGACCCGTGCGCGCCGCGCCGTTCCCGCTCGACACCGATGCTTCGATGTGGACGGGGACCTTGGGTGAGACGCGCAGACCCACGCGGACTTGGTACAGCCTGGAAACATCAGAATCATCATCAATCACAATATATCTGAAAATCAGGACTCCCGAATCAGTGAAGCGTGGTGAAGCGGAATGCATAGATAACAAAACACGATCAAAACATGATTTAACGGACAAACAAACGATAAAGCAAATCATAAAGGATCGCCACAATTTGATTGAATGTCATTAGTGATGAATGCAGAAAGCGTTTGCAGCCTCACTCATTCTGGTACCTAGCTCTGATTTAAGTCTTAATTGTAAAGTTATACGTCTATGTTCAGTAGGGACGTTCCCAGCCAAAATTTTAAGGGTACCTATTCAAAAGATGTACTTTTTAATAAAAGGTGATGAACAACGGTGTGGCGAATTCCTAAGGCTGCGCTTATTGGTACAGAGTTTAGCTCACAATCATGCAGCGGTTACGCTTTAAGCGTTTTGGCTTGGAACGACTTTTTGTTGTATTTAGTCTGTTCTATGGAACTATGTATGTCTCCAAGGTTTTACACAAATCGGTCGCGTGTGCCATCCAGTGGCTTATCGCGACCTTCCCACGCTTCGTCTGCGTTCGTACCTGTACCATAGAACACGATTATTTCACTATACTTTGATAGGTATGTATCCATACTAAATATTTTGGCATGAATTCCTTTGTAATATCATTCTTTTTAATATCATTTGGATAGGTACGTCGAAATATTGGGAGCGCAGGCGATCGCGGTCTAAGTATGGATATACTAGTAGAAGTTGTTTTTTTTAACCGACTTCAAAAAAGGAGGAGGTTCTATGTTCCAATGTTTGTATTTTTCTTTTTATTCGACTGGATGGCAAACGAGTAAGTGGGTCTCCTGATGGTAAGAGATCACCACCGCCCATAGACACCTGCAACACCAGGGGTATTGCAGATGCGTTGCCAACCTAGACGCCTAAGATGGGATACCTCAAGTGCCAGTAATTTCACCGGCTGTCTTAGTCTCCTCGCCGAAACACAACAGTGCAAGCACTGCTGCTTCACGGCAGGATTAGCGAGCGAGATGGTTAAAAATTCATCCCAAAAACCAGACAGATAACACTAATTGATAAGAGGCTCTCGGGAAATCAGGCACAGCAGTTGCAGTGCGGACTGCAGCGATGAAATGCGCCTGGCATAATTTATTATTGCAGATATGCTGCACTTCACTATGATGGATATTTGAATTGAAGTTTCAGCTTCGTGCATTTTTGACCAGAGATAAAATAATGATTAATTTGATTTCAACACTTATGTTTAAAATGTTAAACTATTTAAGTAACTTAATAACAAAGGAATATAGTTTGCGGTTTGGATAATAGGGCGTTAACGGTCCAGATAAATTATAACGTACGCGAGATAGTTAAGGGCAAAAGTTTTAATGACACGGACACGTAAGAGTGTCATAAGAGTCACCATTAAGTTTGGACAATGTCTACTTATTCACTTCACTCAAGGAATCTCGAATGTCACTTTGTGCTACAGTGACTACGAACAACTTGACCAACTAACTTGGCGATAGTTTTGCGTTCCGGAACACAAGTAAGTTCATGACAATGTTATATAGATATGCCGCTGATAGTACTTACCAGTCTACACCCTATTTGTAAATCTTACCCCCTGTTTCACCATCCATTGATTAAATTTATTTGACGGATAAATGTCTGTTTATTTTGTTCGAATAGACGGAGAGAGCATCACATTTTTCCGTCAAAAAAAAATTAATCAATGCGTGGTGAAACAGCCCCTTAGTATTTAATAATTTATCTACCACGAGACCAGTTTTTAGACGACCAGATGGCCTAGTGGTTAGAGAACCTGACTACGAAGCTTGAGGTCCCGGGTTCGATTCCCGTGTCGGGGCCGATATTTGTATGAAAAATACGAATGTTTGTTCTCGGGTCTTGGGTGTTTACTATGTATTAAGTATGTATCTATCTATATAATTATATTTATCCGTTGCTTAGTACCCATAACACAAGCTTTGCTAAGCTTACTTTGGGACTAGGTCAATTGGTGTGAATTGTACCGTGATATTTATTATTACTTATTTTATTTATTAATTATTTATCTATCGATTTGTAATAACTACCTACAGTCAGATTAACGATTTGAGTGCTTTGAATGCTTTAAAACTTCATAGATTTTAAAAACTTCGCGCTGTGTCTTGATCGCTTTTTTCATATACATAACATTGCTGTATTACTAAGAACAACTGTGAACGCTTATTATATCTCCTACATAGATAACAATCTAAGTATACTTTATTTAAGGCATTGAGTGACAATAAGGTGAACGCTTATTCAGAAACACGTTGATTGCATTAACGACAAACTTAAATACATTAACATTATTTAAATTTACCGGTGACGATGATGCATGCGACTGCGTCGAAATAATATCGGGAGTTTATTAAAGGTAAATCATGGTCTACATCCCGTAGCAAATATATCGAAAGATTATTACTAGCTGACTGGACAATCCCAAGGAAAGGCACCATAACAATAAAAAACCGGCCAAGGCCAAGGACTCGCGCACCGAGGGTTCCGTACAAACCTGTAAACTTTAAAATTATCAAAAATATTTTTATTATTATGATGTAACTAAAAATGTACGGTTTTCGCAATTTTTCCTTTATCCGTGCTATAAGACGTTGCTTGGTACCAAATTTCAAGATTCTGAGTTCACGGGAAGTACCCTGTAGGTTTTGATTCCCTTGCGAGTTTCGAAAATTTGCGGAAATTTGCGGCATAAACTGCTGTATCTTTTGATTGCGTTGGCTTAAAAGTTTGATTTTTTCACAGATCCAAGGGACAGTAGACCTGAGTATTTGATATAAATTTCAGCTTAATAACTCCACGCGTGCCTGAGAAAAAGGGTCTTGACAGTCGAACGGACGGACAACAAAGTGATCCTACAAGGGTTCCGTTTTTCCTTACGGTACGGAACCCTAAAAATAGTACAAAGGTATCTAAAAATCATTGACATCTATGTACTAGACTGCATGTTTATTATATCAAAACGGCGCACAAACACAGTTCACAGCGCGGTTTTGTGAACAGTTCACTATAGTTTGTTGACGTCCGTGACAGGGGTTGTGTCAAAGTAATATTGATGATTGATGCGCCGCGCGCTTTGTTCCAAAAAGGCCAGTCTAGTGTCGTAAGGTACCTTCATAAATGTCGATGCTAAAAAAATGTTTGAAAGTGGTTAGTCGGAGAGTGTCTCTATCTAATAGTACAATAAAGAGTCATAGTATTCTATTGTATTGATTAGTGGCCCTCCCAAGAACTAATAATGCTCGTTAAACTTCAAAACTGATAAAAAAATCTAGTCTAAATCTAGTCCCGTTCCTACCTACCCAATAATTAAACAAAAAGCCTCATAAGGTATATTCAGTACGAAAATAAATTAATAAAAGGAGCCTTGTTCCATAAATCTGAAATAGAATCCTTAAACACTTTTCCCAATAAATTTATTTTTAGATTAAGAAAACAAGAATTGCGAAACCAAAAATAACGCTGACATTTTCTTTGTTCAACTCGGTCAAAAATTTTGGGTGACGCTGGCTCCAAAAATAAATCTAGAAGTAGGTAGGTACTTACCTGATCAATGTTTTTCTTACATTCATAAAATCAAAAACACATCCTTCCCATAAATTCATTAAGTGGCTACTTGAGAATTTCTAAAGCTGAAGCTTTTCAGCGGAGATTAAGTCCATTGAGATATTTTGGGCACGAGATAGTAGGTAATTATTAATTTAGCCGACAAATGAATAAGCGGATTACGTGCGTAATTAGTTGTACATTTTAAAACAGACGAAGTCAAATAACTAACAGCTCTGAACGATTACAATAAAAATACCGTCCAAGTTCGTATCGGTCCACTCCACACGCTGTACCATGTGGCAATTATTAAATCCTATACTAATATTTAAATGTGAAAGTTTGTGAGTGAGTGAGTTGGTGAGTAAGTGAGTATGTTTGTTACTTCTTCACGCTGAAACGGCGGATTTGGATGAAATTTGGCAAAAATTTAGTTTATAACCTGGATTAAATCAAAGGATACTTTTTATCCCGATATTCCCACGGGATAGGGATAAAATCTTGAAATAACAATCGCTGGGCTTAGACTCATGTGGTATGTAGATAGCTGGACATCTGAAATAACACCTAGGCTACTTTTTATCCCAATATTCCCACGGAATAGGGATAAAATCTCGAAATAATAACCGCTGGCTTAGAGTCATGCATCATTTGGCTGATGGTTGTATAATGCTAACAAATGAAAACCACCCGATGTAATTGAAGGAAATTCCCACGAGAAATTAATAAATCCCGCTAATTTCAATTCAACTCTGATTTACGCGTGCGAAGCCGCGGGTAAACGCTAGTATATATAATCTTTTATCGACTGCTGTAACTTTTTTGAGATTTAGATGTCTTTGAGATTTTTCAAGCCAAGTTTAACTTGTGGAGGGCGCGGGGAGGGGACACTAAGCTATAACAAAAATTTGCGATATAAAGTCTATTATTTTGCAAACAGACACCTAAATCGAAAAATTATAGTTAAGTACAAACTTGGAATGTTTTCGAAACCTAACCAAAGGTATCCCACACACGTTTAGACGACAAAAAAAATGTAATTTTACTTAGTTAACATAATACACTCACGCAAAAATTAGAACTTTATACCAATAACTGTCTATAAACTAAGCAGCGGACGGACGGACGGATATGGCGAAACTACAAGGTTTGTTGTAGAGCTACGAAACGGTTTAAAACGCTGAGAGGCTTTTTACTCTAGGGTCATAGCCACAGGGGACTATAGGGGAAAACAATCACATGCCTGTAGCTCTTACATTTTCGTGCAAGTAGCTGGCATGCTTGTGTCATATTTGTATGAAGATTGACATACGAGTGCCAGCTACTTGTATGAAAATGTACGAGCTACAGGCGTGTATATGTATTTCCAACCATAGTGCCGTATCTATATACGCCTGGAACTGGACCCTGAACTGCCCACTGTATCAAGCTTTAAAGATTCCAAAAGTCGTTATTTTACTCCAATTCCCCAGTGTTTGAATAAATGGTTACAGAAATCGATTTGATTCGAATGTATATGTGGAGCATGACAACGCGGCACGCGACACATCTCATGATATGATGTCAACTTCAATCCATGCTACCTACACGTCTGTGACGACTCGCAATATCGATCGTTTATGGTTTAGCATACCGTAAACCGTAACTAAGTACGTCAGACGGAAAGAATGCAAATAATTTATTGAATCAGGCGTTACTATGCGGAGGTCCATATATGACTAACAATTTAGTTTACCTATAGAAAGTTTTTTTTTTTATTTGACTGGATGGCAAGCAAGTGGGTCTCCTGATGGTAAGAGATCACCACCGCCCATAAACATCTGCAACACCAGGGGTATTGCAGATGCGTTGCCAACCTAGAGGCCTAAGATGGGATACCTCAAGTGCCAGTAATTTCACCGGCTGTCTTACTCTCCACGCCGAAACACAACAGTGCAAGCACTGCTGCTTCACGGCAGGATTAGCGAGCAAGATGGTGGTAGCAATCCGGGCGGACCTTGCACTAGGTCCTACCACCTAGGAAAGAATGTAGTTGTAGAAATTATTTTTTTAGCCCAGTGTGAATTGAAAACTTCAGACACACTACTGATTTTTCGTTGCTGTGTGCAGATTTCCCCGCGATGATTTCTTTCAACGTAAATTACAAATGTAATACAATTTTACACATAACATAAGTAAATTCCGAAAAAGTCAGATAGGCGAGCCCAGACTCAAACCCAGTCACATCGCGAAATATTGCTAGATGGCGTTTTAGTACCGAGAGGCCCTTTTAACGTTAGGCTCCATTCGCACGAGTTTGTATTGTAGCAGCGTTGCGTTATAAAACCGGCGTTACATTCGATTCGACTTACCGCCCACCGCTCAACGTCAAAAATTCAACATAGTTCGACCAAATGCGCCGCGTTTTAAAAGCGCTGACGTGTGAACTACTTGGGAATTTATTTGTTCTATTTAAACGCTTGTTCGCTTCCGTTAAGACGTTAAAAAAGCTCTCGTGCGAATGAGGCTTTACAGTTTTGCTCGCGATTGTTTTGTTTGGTTATTTATCCAATCACAAATGTGATGCAAATGTGGAAGTTCTCAAACGGACCTGATGATGTTAGGGCGCCTAGCCTGTACAGAAAAGGGAAAAGGGAAAAGGAGGGCCTTAGAGCGTTTTCAGACTATCTAGGCTAACTGTCCTTTAATGATGTAGGTAGTTAATTTGGAACAAAACATACTGTGATATTGAATATCCATTGATATTTGAAATCCGATCGCTTTCGTCACATCTACAGTATTCACAATATAATTAAGATCTATTAAAGGACACACGTGTGTGTGTGGGCGTATCAGTAAATGGGCTCTGAAATAGCTAAGTCTTCTTATCTATGTACCTTTGAGATTTTGTAGCTACCAATATGTAGATAGAATGCGAGATTCTGACACTCGCGATCACTATCAAAATAAATGACAGTTTTTGTACGCGAAAACTGTTATTTGATTCCGATCGCGAGCGTTAGAAGCGTTACCCAATAAAGCCTAAGAGATGTGTCAGGCTGTGAACTGAATGCAAGCGGGCAGAGGCGGGGTGAGAGTTTCTAGGGTCATCATTAGGGCCGAATTTTGCGTGCGGCTATTGACAGATTGTAGGGAGAGAGCACCGCTTTTTATCGATGTTATCGACAAATCGATAGGTTTTTTTAATTTTTGTTGTATTGTATAAAACCTCAAACTTTCCGATGATACGTATTTTCAGCGGTCAATGACGAAAAAAGATAAAAATATTGGAAAGTTTAATCTATTTAAATTGTTTTATTGAAATCACTATAATAACGAATACCTTTATAATTTATAACTTGAGAAAAGATCCCTCTGAAACCACTTAACGTTAACCTTTGATAAAATAAGAGAAAATATTATTTTATATCCCTTCAGTTCTTACCGCGAATATAAAGTATTTATAATAATATTCCAAGCAAAAATATATTTACAATTATGTATTAAAATTACAAAACTTAATTTAAAGTTGTCGATTTCGTATTCAAAGTCATTGTTAATTTCAGCAGGCTACTATGAAACTCGAAACTCGAAGTTCGTNTTGCTTGATACCAAATTTCAAGATTCTGAGTTTCACGGGAAGTAGGTATCCTGTAGGTTTTGATTCCCTTGCGAGTTTCGAAAATTTGCGGAAAATTTGCGGCATAAACTGCTGTATCTTTTGATTGCGTTGGCTTAAAAGTTTGTTTTTTTCACAGATCCAAGAAACAGTAGACTTGAGTATTTGATATAAATTTCAGCTTAATAACTCCACGCGTGCCTGAGAAAAAGGGTCTTGACAGTCGAACGGACGGACAACAAAGTGATCCTACAAGGGTTCCGTTTTTTCCTTCCGAGGTACGGAACCCTAAAAATAGTACAAAGGTATCTAGAAATCATTGACATCTATGTACTAGACTGCATGTTTATTATATCAAAACGGCGCACAAACACAGTTCACAGCGCGGTTTTGTGAACAGTTCACTATAGTTTGTTGACGTCCGTGACAGGGGTTGTGTCAAAGTAATATTGATGATTGATGCGCCGCGCGCTTTGTTCCAAAAAGGCCAGTCTAGTGTCGTAAGGTACCTTCATAAATGTCGATGCTAAAAAAATGTTTGAAAGTGGTTAGTCGGAGAGTGTCTCTATCTAATAGTACAATAAAGAGTCATAGTATTCTATTGTATTGATTGGTGGCCCTCCCAAGAACTAATAATGCTCGTTAAACTTCAAAACTGATAAAAAAATCTAGTCTAAATCTAGTCCCGTTCCTACCTACCCAATAATTAAACAAAAAGCCTCACAAGGTAATAATATATATTCAGTACGAAAATAAATTCATAAAAGGAGCCTTGTTCCACAAATCTGAAATAGAATCCTTAAACACTTTTCCAAGTAAATTTATTTTTGGATTAAGAAAACAAGAATTGCGAAACCAAAAATAACGCTGACATTTTCTTTGTTCCACTCGGTCGAAAGTTTTGGGTGACGCTGGCTTAATGACCCAAAAATAGATCTAGAAGTAGGTAGGTACTTACCTGATCAATGTTTTTCTTACATTCATAAACTCAAAAACACATCCTTCCCATAATTCATTAAGTGGCTACTTGAGAATTTCTAAAGCTGAAGCTTTTCAGCGGAGATTAAGTCCATTGAGATATTTTGGGCACGAGATAGTAGGTAATTATTAATTTAGCCGACAAATGAATAAGCGGATTACGTGCGTAATTAGTTGTACATTTCAAAACAGACGAAGAGAAATAAATAACAGCTCTGAACGATTACAATAAAAATACCGTCCAAGTTCGTATCGGTCCACTCCACACGCTGTACCATGTGGCAATTATTAAATCCTATACTAATATTAATAAATGTGAAAGTTTGTGAGTGAGTGAGTTGGTGAGTAAGTGAGTATGTTGTTACTTCTTCACGCTGAAACGGCGGATATTTGGATGTTTTTTTTTCAAAAATTTAGTTTATAACCTGGATTAAATCAAAGGATACTTTTTATCCCGATATTCCCACGGGATAGGGATAAAATCTTGAAATAACAATCGCTGGGCTTAGACTCATGTGGTATGTAGATAGCTGGACATCTGAAATAACACCTAGGCTACTTTTTATCCCAATATTCCCACGGAATAGGATAAAATCTCGAAATAATAACCGCTGGGCTTAGAGTCATGAAATTTGGCATGTTTTTTTTCGACTGGATGGAAAACGAGCAAGTGGGTCTCCTGATGGTAAGAGATCACCACCGCCCATAAACATCTCCAACACCAGGGGTATTGCAGACGGTTGTTATAATATAACGTAAATGAAAACCACCGATGTAATTTTAGGAAATTCCCACGAGAAATTAATAAAATCCCGAATTTCAATTCAACTGCTGATTTACGCGTGCGAAGCCGCGGGTAAACGCTAGTATAATATTATTCTTTTATCGACTGCTGTAACTTTTTTCTGAGATTTTGATGTTTTTGAGATTTTTCAAGCCAAGTTTAACTTGTGGAGGGCGCGGGGAGGGGACACTAAGCTATAACAAAAATTTGCGATATAAAGTCTATTATTTTGCAAACAGACACCTAAATCGAAAAATTATTGTTAGAAACTTGGAATGTTTTCGAAACCTAACCAAAGGTATCCCACACACTATGGGTTTAGACGACAAAAAAAATATAATTTTACTTAGTTAACATAACACTCACGCAAAATTAGAACTTTATACCAATAACTGTCTATAAACTAAGCAGCGGACGGACGGACGGATATGGCGAAACTACAAGGGTTTGTTAGCTACGAAACGGTTAAAACGCTGAGAGGCTTTTGTACTCTAGGGTCATAGACCACAGGGGACTATAGGGAAAACAATCACATGCCTGTAGCTCTTACATTTTCGTGCAAGTAGCTGGCATGCTTGTGTCATATTTGTATGAAGATTGACATACGGGCGCCAGCTATTTGTATGGAAATGTACGAGCTACAGGCGTGTATATTTCCAACCATAGTGCCGTATCTATATACGCCTGGAACTGGACCCTGAACTGCCCACTGTATCAAGCTTTAAAGATTCCAAAAGTCGTTATTTTACTCCAATTCCCCAGTGTTTGAATAAATGGTTACAGAAATCGATTTGATTCGAATGTATATGTGGAGCATGACAACGCGGCACGCGACACATCTCGTGATATGATGTCAACTTCAATCCATGCTACCTACACGTCTGTGACGACTCGCAATATCGATCGTTTATGGTTTAGCATACCGTAAACCGTAACTAAGTACGTCAGACGGAAAGAATGTAAATAATTTATTGAATCAGGCGTTACTATGCGGAGGTCCATATATGACTAACAATTTAGTTTACCTATAGAAAGATTTTTTTTTTCATTTGACTGGATGGCAAACGAGCAAGTGGGTCTCCTGATGGTAAGAGATCACCACCGCCCATAAACATCTGCAACACCAGGGGTATTACAGATGCGTTGCCAACCTAGAGGCCTAAGATGGGATACCTCAAGTGCCAGTAATTTCACCGGCTGTCTTACTCTCCACGCCGAAACACAACAGTGCAAGCACTGCTGCTTCACGGCAGATTAGCGAGCAAGATGGTGGTAGCAATCCGGGCGGACCTTGCACAAGGTCCTACCACCTAGGAAAGAATGTAGTTGTAGAAAAATTATTTTTTTAGCCCAGTGTGAATTGAAAACTTCAGACACACTACTGATTTTTCGTTGCTGTGTGCAGATTTCCCCGCGATGATTTCTTTCATCGTAAAGGTTGTGGTGAATTACAAATGTAATAAAATTTTACACATAACATAAGTAAATTCCGAAAAAGTCAGATAGGCGAGCCCAGACTCAAACCCAGTCACATCGCGAAATATTGCTAGATGGCGTTTTAGTACCGAGAGGCCCTTTTAACGTTAGGCTCCATTCGCACGAGTTTGTATTGTAGCAGCGTTGCGTTATAAAACCGGCGTTACATTCGATTCGACTTACCGCCCACCGCTCAACGTCAAAAATTCAACATTGTTCGACAAAATGCGCCGCGTTTTAAAAGCGCTGACGTGTGAACTACTTGGGAATTTATTTGTTCTATTTAAACGCTTGTTCGCTTCCGTTAAGACGTTAAAAAAGCTCTCGTGCGAATGAGGCTTTACAGTTTTGCTCGCGATTGTTTTGTTTGGTTATTTATCCAATCACAAATGTGATGCAAATGTGGAAGTTCTCAAACGGACCTGATGATGTTAGGGCGCCTAGCCTGTACAGAAAAGGGAAAAGGGAAAAGGAGGGCCTTAGAGCGTTTTCAGACTATCTAGGCTAACTGTCCTTTAATGATGTAGGTAGTTAATTTGGAACAAAACATACTGTGATATTGAATATCCATTGATATTTGAAATCCGATCGCTTTCGTCACATCTACAGTATTCACAATATAATTAAGATCTATTAAAGGACACACGTGGGTGTGTGTGGGCGTATCAGTAAATGGGCTCTGAAATAGCTAAGTCTTCTTATCTATGTACCTTTGAGATTTTGTAGCTACCAATATGTAGATAGAATGCGAGATTTTGACACTCGCGATCACTATCAAAATAAATGACAGTTTTTGTACGCGAAAACTGTTATTTGATTCCGATCGCGAGCGTTAGAAGCGTTACCCAATAAACCCTAAGAGATGTGTCAGGCTGTGAACTGAATGCAAGCGGGCAGAGGCGGGGTGAGAGTTTCTAGGGTCATCATTAGGGCCCGGAATTTTGCGTGCGGCTATTGACAGATTGTAGGGAGAGAGCACCGCTTTTTATCGATGTTATCGACAAATCGATAGGTTTTTTTTAATTTTTATTGTATTGTATAAAACCTCAAACTTTCCGATGATACGTATTTTCAGCGGTCAATGACGAAAAAATTAAAAATATTGGAAAGTTTAATCTATTTAAATTGCTTTATTGAAATCACTATAATAACGAATACCTTTATAATTTATAACTTGAGAAAAGATCCCTCTGAGACCACTTAACGTTAACCTTTGATAAAATAAGAGAAAATATTATTTTTTATCCCTTCAGTTCTTACCGCGAATATAAAGTATTTTATAATAATATTCCAAGCAAAAATATATTTACAATTATGTATTAAAATTACAACTTAATTTAAAGTTGTCGATTTCGTATTCAAAGTCATTGTAAATTTCAGCAGGGCTACTATGAAACTCGAAACTCGAAGTTCGTGTCGTACGGTCCCTTTGACACTTATACACTATTTAATACGAGAGCGAGAAGGACGTTACGATACGAACTTCGAGTTTCGTAGTATCTATATCGATAAAAAGGAATGCTCTCTCCCTACAATCTGTCAATAGCCGCACGCAAAATTCCGGGCCTTCATCATTATCATCACCAGCCGGAAGACTTCTACTGTTGAACCTTTATTCAATTTAGGCCATTGCCTTCCCTTAGAACTCCACAATGAACGACAACTCGCCACTTGCGACCGGCTGACCGCAACTCTCACGATGTCGTCTGTCCACCTAGTGTTAGCCTGCCAACGCTTCTTCTTCCTATTCGTGGTCGCCACTCGAAGACTTTTCTCCCACAACGGTTATCTGTTCTTCGAGCGATTTGGCCCGCCCATTCTCACTCTAAATTGCATATTTTTACAGCTACCTATTATATGTCGCTGACTTTTAGGTCTTCGTCGAATTTCCTTATTCCGGATTCTATCGTGTAAAGATACTCCAAGCATAGCTCTCTCCATCCGTAACAAAAATGGAAAAAAGGAATCCTTTTAGGTCTTGCTTTAGCTGGCGCGGCGCGGGTGCACGGAGCGGGCGCACGCCTGCGGGCGTGGGTACAGGCACAAAACAGAGTTTACAGAAATCAATCTACATACAAAGTGCGTTTGAGCAACGCACACATAGACACTGCTCACGGACACGATATGTCGGATCAGTTGGGACCAGTGCCAGCGTGAGTGCCATCCGCTTGAGACACGCGTCAGTGAACTTTTTATGCAAACCGAATTAAAGTGAAAATCAATATAATGTCGCCAGCAATATAATTGTTGACACTCATTATTATATCTATCATTAGAAGTCTGATTTAGGTAATGTTTAATAATTGGACATTGGGTAATTCTACATGATTACAATTTCATCACATCCTGAATCCCCCGTTAAAATTTAGGGAGCACGAACAACCAAATTAATAAAATTATATTTCAACCTTTTTGTGACAATTCTTATATGAAATTTTATTACATTTGACCATTAGCTTTTAGGTGAAAGAACCGTCGCGAGGAAAACAAATTTCCAATCCGCACTGGGCGGGCGTAGGAACTACGACCCCAGGCCCTCTCTTTCTGAGAGGAGATCTGCGCCCTGTGCGACGTATGTATATAGGTTTAAAAGATGATGATGAGACATTTTTTTTTGTGACGACCTTGCTAGAAACAGTCGACATTATAATATGACCCATATAGTGTGATTCACAATGTAAGTAGGCTTACCATTCCTATAGCGTTTTTATTAGAACTACACGGATTAAGGAAGGAATCGTGTCAATTCAATACAGAGATGTCACAATGCAGCCAGCGATCATTGACGCCTATCTGACGTTGTAAAGGTCATAAAACTTTTACTATCAGCACACATCCCCTGAAAATAATCTATTACAGTGTAGGTTAGGTATCGAGTTACACCTGCCGCCCCCTCGACCTAAATCAATTCATAGTCGTGATGTCCAGGCTTAGAGCAACGCGGCAACGACTCTATTGTTAACGGCGTAGAAGCGTGTTCAGAACATATTTTTGATCAAATTTTTGCTCACAAGTTTATGAACTCGACTGTACTACCTACTTTTATTTAACGTGTAGCCGTGGTGGCCTAGTGGTTTGACCTGTCGCCTCTCAAGCAGAGGGTCGTGGGTTCAAACCCCGGCTCGCACCTCTGAGTTTTTCAAACTTCATGTGCGGACTTACATTTGAAATTTACCACGAGATTTGCGGTGAAGGAAACATCGTGAGTAGTGATTGAATGGTGCGTGTGAAGTTCTCAATCCGCACTTGGCCCGCGTGGGAACTATGGCCCAAGCTCTCTTGTTCTGAGAGGAGGCCTGTGCCCAGCAGTGGGACGTATATAGGCTGGGATGATGATGAAACAATCATTCGGCTTGTAAAGAATTAAGTATGAGGAACTAAATTTCGACAAGATTAAAGATACGGTGTAAATAAATTACTTATGCGAAACTTATTTGTTTTCCATTTATGCTGTTTGGATAGTAATGTATGTAAGTACAGTCAATAAAAAGTAAGTTTAAAAAAGCTTATTAAATAAAAAGTTAAGTAAAGTTATTCCAGACACATCCTACTAAAAACTATTTTTAATGAGGGATTTCTCCGAGGCGAAATATCGCTAGATGGCGTTAGTATCGTGAAGACCGTTTTGTTTGCTCGTGATTGGTTGAAAAATTTTTGAGTCACAAGTTTATGAACTCGACTGTACTACCTACTTTTATTTAACGTGTAGGTATGTATGTATGTATGTTCGTTCTGGAATCTTGCAAGTGAATTTTAACCTGGTTCCCCTTGCTTACACATATTATTTTATGTCATAATTCTATTTTATTTACCATTACACACCAATCAAGAAATAGTACTTAATTTATTTTCGGACATAGATTTGGACAGGATTTCGGGCTATCAAAGTTCTGCTAAATTACATATACCTATGCTAAACAATATTATGCATTATAAAATTGGAGCCACGTTATTATTATGCTAATATAAACAATCATTCGGCTTATAAAGAATTAAGTATGAGGAACTAAATCTCGTCAAGTTTAAGATACGGTGTAAATAAATTACTTATGCGAAACTTATTTGTTTTCCATTTTTTTGTGCTAATCTGTTCATATCTATCAAGTAAAAATTTGGAATTGAAATAAAAAATACAAAAAGATTCCAAAAAACCAATCTTAATAATTCTATTCCTCTTCCTCTATTAATAAATGCTATTAGCGTGAGCGGGACGGAATATATCCGATCCGATCCGATGTGATTGAACGAAAGTGAAGTGAGTGCTGAATCGCCGATCGCGAATCGCTCGATCCAATAGAGTTATTAACTCGTAGGAGTCGATAAGATTTGAAAGGAGTCGATAAGGGATACGGATCCGCTTATGGAACTGACTCTTTTGAATCTTCAGATCCGGATTTACCATTTCTCACACACGGACACGCACTCACTCACACACATAAAATTACAAACTTTTGCATTTATTGTACTAGTAGGATTAAGGGCTGTTTTGCTTAGAATACATACGACTTTGATGGACTGAAACAAGCAGGGCTACTACGAAAATCGAAACTCGAAGTTCGTGCCGTGTGATCCCTCTGACACTTATACTGTTTAATACGAGAGCGAGAGCTAGAACGACGAGAGAGAGAACGGTACTATACGAACTTCGAGTTTCGAGTTTCGTAGTAGTCATGAAGGCTTCATATTTGAAAAGCGGAATATAATTTCTCCACGTGTAAAGATTAGATATGGATCATATGGATGCATCTACGAGCACACTTGTTATGTATACACCTAATGTCATGCATAATACATTATATGAATACGGCACAGTTTTCCTTGTTTCATACAAATCGAAAATAACATAAACTAGTTTATTTCGTATAAGATACAGTTTATTTTGGGAAATACATCTGTACTATTTTCGCGCATTGAGATTAATTTGTTTCTTTTTCATGATTTTGTTTTGATATACATGTAAGGTAGGTATCCGTTAGTTTTTTATTCACCCCCGACGCAAAAAGAGGGGTGTTACAAGTTTGGCCGCTATGTGTGTCTGTGTGTTTGTCTGTCTGTCTGTGGCACCGTAGCTCTTAGACGGTTGGACCGATGTGAACGCGGTTTTTTTATTTGAAATCAGGGTTTCTAGCGATGGTTCTTAGACATGGTTCATCAAAATTGGTTTAGCCGTTTTTGTGATATTGTATATTTTGTGTTAAAGCTATATAAGTTAAATAAAATAGCATCTGTGTTGCCATAAAACTTAAACAACTGCCAAACATGGGTTTAACAGATGTAGTTTATAGATAACCT
The DNA here is from genome assembly GCF_025370935.1 of Choristoneura fumiferana. NCBI lineage: Eukaryota > Metazoa > Arthropoda > Insecta > Lepidoptera > Tortricidae > Choristoneura > Choristoneura fumiferana. The sequence continues at coordinate 6,527,067 of NC_133479.1, read as the reverse complement.
AACCTAACCAACAAAAAGTTGAAAAACCCCGACATTGTCACTTCAAAGTTCCATATCTCAAAAACAGCTTCACCGATTTTGATAAAACATGTCTAAGAACCATCGCTAGAAACCCTGCTTTCAAATAAAAAAAATCCGCATTCAAATCGGTTCACCCGTTTAAGAGCTACGGTGCCACAGACAGACACACAGACACACATAGCGGTCAAACTTATAACACCCCTCTTTTTGCGCCGGGGGTGAAAAAGTGTCATTTAAGGCATTTAATGAAATGACGATGCAGGCACTGTGTCGTATATCGGGAATCGGGAATAATCGGGAGATCATAAAATGTAGCCACTGCCAATAACCTATAAGAAAATAATTAATTAGCCTTTATCTGAGGACTCTCTCGCGTGGAGTTGAAGTTAAACTGAAATTCCAGGATTTATACAATACAACTCATAAACTTTCGAATTTATAATACTTAATACTAGCTGTTGTCCGCGGACCGGTCCGCGTAGAATTCGTTTATCCCGCGAGAACTGTGCAATTTCCGTGATAAAAATTATCTCATGTCCTTCCCCGGGACTCTATCTGTAGGTATACCGATTTTAATTTAGGTAACAAACACACAAACAGTAATGTAAATATATGTGGGAAGATCCACTCCATTAATCCCTAATCCCATGTAACTAAATAGGTACTGCGCTATTTACTTACATTCAACTAAATTCTGGCAACGCGACCGCTCTTTGCTCGTAACTCGAAAAGATCGAAGCATCTAACTCGATTACAATGAATTTCTATTTAAAATTGTGTCACAAAACACTAAATGCGTGGGCTAATTCTCGTTTAATTTGAAAGTGGAGATTTTACTTTATGAACATGTTGAAATACAGTAAACATTGTAAAAATAGCGCGAAGTGACACATCGCTCACGCACTGCGAGAAGGCGAAACAGAATTAGTTCAATAAACTTGCTCGAAACGAGATGAAATGCTTATGAAAATTTAAACGATGACTTGTAATCTTGTAATATCCATATACCACTAATATTAAATTGCGAACGTTTGTGTGTTTGTTTGTTACCGCATCACGTCTAAACCGCTGAATCTGATGAAAATCGTCAGTCGGTATACATATAGCTTGAGTTCCGGGGAAGGTCATAAGATAGTTTTAATCCCGGTTTATTAACCCGGATTTTTAATCCCACGGAAAAAATGTAAACAAAGTTTCGTCATTGTCAGTGACATTTCAGGGGATTTCAAGGTATGGGCCCGCTAGAAATATTATATTAAAGCTCTGTTGTTGCCATGTTTTTTCTATTTTCGATAAAACAGCCGTTTTCACGGGAGACAACTTACAAGTCGTCTTTTGACCGAGAAGTACTCGGACCGGAGTCCATCCTTTCATACAAAAATGAACGAAAAACAACGGAAAACGTAACAAAGAACAACTTAACTACCATAAAAATATAACAACAATATCGACAGTAAAAAAAAAATAACAGAACAAGAGTCACAAAACGATTACGAATTCAGTCTTGAATGTTAGTGCATTGAGTGACGTCTCGCGTCAAGCGGCCCACAGCTTAAAAACCCGGGTGTAATACCAGGACAATAAATAAACCTTTGTTTACATTTTTTCCGTGTGATTAAAAATCCGAGTTTATAGTTCCCGCGGGATAGCGATTAATAAATTCTACACAGACGGAGTCGCGGGCAAAAGGCTAGTAATTTATTAAATTAATTTTATTTGGACTCCGTGCATTATACGTAAGCTGTGGTGGCCTAATTGTTTGACATGGCCTTGCAGAGTATCGTGGGTTCCATCTAATCCAGACTCGCAACACTGACTTTTACAAACGTCATTAAGTGAAATTGCAAATGAAATTTGTCATGAGTTGAACGGTGAAAGAGAACATCGTGAGGAAACTTTCACAAACCTACGAAGCAATTTAATAATAATGTGGAGTGAAACTTCCATCCCCTTATTCTGAGAAGACGCCTTTTCACAGAAAACGTCATATTTATTGAATTGTCTGGCAAAAAAAATCATTATAACACTCACTGAGATACGTTACTGTTCTACCGCGGGCCAGGAATTAAATGGTTCAACTGTATTTATCTAAGTTTTCGATTTTTTTATAAAGTATACGAGTAGATGCTCTACTTTATTTCGTCAATTAAAATCAATCTCATTTTGCTTCTCCCAAATAAATTCTCACATTATCTCTCTGTTTGTTTGTTTCTGCGCACACAGATACATGGTGCACACACAACACCACACAGACTTAAAACCACTTCCTCGGTGGTCTATTATATGGATACGCCACTTGGCTCACGGCGTGGGATTTACGACACGAACCATGCTTTTACGATAATACTTTATGGGTTATGTTTTTTTAGCCAAATGGTTCGATCGAAGAAGCACGACAATAGAGAGTAGAAATTAAAGGAGGGCACCATTTTCTTAGCCGACATTTTGACATAAAAGTCTACATTAGAAAAAAGGTCCTTTTTCATTACTCTATTTCCTTGTTGTCATTTTTTCGCAAGAGTTTCCCACGCGATCAAATTAAAAAAAAATCAAATTCAAATTCAAAATTCAAATCGTATATTATTAGTAAATAGGCCGCAATGGACAATTGGTATTGTTTTTAAACTACCAGCGCTTTTGGAAAGAACATCATTGGAAAGAAGAATGCGCCGCAAGAAACTTGGCAGAAAGTCATTTTTTCAACATAAAATAATTACAAATAAAATACTTAAAAACTACAGTAAGTATACAATTAAATAAAAAAATACAAAATAATAATAATAATAATACAGGGATGTATGGGGTCCCTTAGTTACAAAACTAAACAGTAATATCAATCGATACTATCGATATTATTGCGTCAAAAAAGTCGATGCTATCGAATGCTATCGATTGATGAAAAATAAGTAATACTATTGCTAAAGATCAATATAGTATCGACTTTTATTTGACGCGATTCTATCGGTTATGTCGATGGTATTGACCAAGTTCAATAGTATCGCCTTATTTTCACTATCAATACTATCGGTAGTATCGAAAGTATTGTCAAATATTAATAGAATCGATAGTATCGTCCTATATGTTTTATGGTGATTTATATTGTTTAATTTACCCTGGCGTACAAGTATTGCATTCATTTCCAGACATTTAAAACGTAAGTGAATTGGTAGAAAGAACGAGATGACAGAAACAAAATGCAAATAACAGCATTTTGAATAGTGTAACACTTCCTTATGAAAGAAAAGAAAGAAAGAAAGAAAATACATTTATTCGGAACAGTGACAGAATAATTACATAAAAGAAAGAGAAAAAAAACAGTGTTACTGTTCACGAAACGGACCCACCTCAGCATAATGCCGGCTCAAGAGCTGGCGCTGGTCTTCCGGTGGGACCGTGAGGACGTCATTGCACGCTATGAGTACTAATTATATTTATTTCCATATAAAAAGATTATCTATATGATGAAAATATTGGAAATTTAATTATATTAAATTCATCCCTTTTCTTCACCATGTACTTTTTACAAAGTTTCGTCGTTTTTTGTCCGCTCGTTATCTTTCACTGCACAATGGGACTGAAGTATGGATATATGTATGTTTTTTAGTATATTATACTTATACCTACGATTTAACTTCGCAAAAAATGAAAGAAAGTTCCCTATCCCGCGAGCAATTAGAAAACCGGCCAAGAGCGTGTCGGATACGCTCAAAATAGGGTTCCGTAGCCATTACGATAAAATCAAGTAATATTTTCTGAGGATTTCGTATTTTATACGGAATCTTCCAAGTTTAGGTATATTTTATACCTTAGGCTGCTATTTACTCATAAACAAACCCCTTATGGTTTTAAAAGACCTATCCAACGATACCCCACACTATAGAGTTGGATGAGAAAAAAATCACCCCCACTTTACGTCTATGGGAGGTACCATAAATTTTTTTTTTGAATTTTTTGTTGTACCATTTTGTCGGCATAGTTTACATATATATCCGTGCAAAATTACAGCTTTCTAGCATTGATAGTCCCTGAGCAAAGCCGCGGACGGACGGACGGACAGACAGACAGACAGACATGGCGAAACTATAAGGGTTCCGTTTTTGCCATTTTGTTCACCTTGATACTCAATATATTATCTTACACATTTGCCTCAGTTTCTAGCTTCAATGGCTTATTCTATGAGTGTGTTCCATCATATTTTACTATTTTTAGTACAAAATAAAATATAACATTTTAATTAAAAACGTCGTCAGCATCGGATCTTGAAATGCCGTTAAAAGACTTTAACGAAACAATAAGCAAGGTTTCCATACATGGGATCTACGATGCATGTAGCATGTAACATGCAATCGCAATTACCTTTCTACCGATTTAAGGCATCAGAGCCTTCTAAACTGGATTAGATTTTTCAAGAACGTATAGTATAAGAGTATAGTAACTATAATAGTATAAGAGCCGTCATCGTAGCACCTATAAAGCGTAGCCATAATTTGCGCAGAAGGTACCTACGCCGTAGATACCGCTACAAATAATTATAGTAAGAAAATAAGGAGGTGAACTTTGTTTGAGTGTCTATTTGTATGTAACGGCTAATTTCTGGAACTACTGAACTGAATTTGAAAACTATTTAACTAATATAGAGCTACGTTAATCCCAGATTACTAAGTTCCCTCGGGATGCAACTAAATACCGGGCAACATTTAGTTAATACAATACAAACATTAATACAATAACTTAGTAACCGCCCATTCTAATCTAAATGAATTATTAAAATTATTAAAATCATGTAGAGTAATATTTGATACTGGCTTTTTATTTTTTGTTAATTCACTGTGTTGATTTGTGGTGTTCAATAAATATTGTATTGTATTTTATCTATAGTACAGCTGAAACAAATAGAATAGACTGTTATATATAACTTTTAATATTACACATGATTTCAAATTGTACCTACACGAACACGGTTTCAAACTGTAACATTTCTCATTCTATCCTTGCTTTTATGTAGGTCTGTCTAATCAATTTCAGCAAGTTTCATTTTATCCATAAACTCAAAGGGATTGTATTCCTTTCGAACAAGAGTTAAAATAATTAATAAGCTTGCGAACTTCGCAAATCCTATTTGGAGTTAGAAAGACAAGCCAAGCGACAGACGTGAAGTATCCCAACTCGTAAACACAATTTCCTTTGGCCCCTCGCTCCTACACAACTCGCTAACTAGTTGGGACAGTTCGATGGCACAATAACACACCTCGGCTGCAACGCAACCCAACACCCCGTATTGTTTATTAGTGCTTATGTAACTGGTGAACTAGGTTACCAGATAATGTGGTCCCAGTCTACGCAGTTTACGCGGCGCCCCGATTCGCGAGGCTTAGTAATGTTTTTGAATGCGAGCGGTATCGATTCGGCTAATGTTTAATTAGTCAACACTGTCAAGGTATCCGATGAATATTGAACACGGTAAGCTGTTGCTTCTCAGTTTATTAGCGGCTTATTAAGCTGTTAGACAACTGTCAGAGAATTGAATATTTTGGATGGTGAAAAACGCAAGTGTCGTATGATCGTGTGAAAAGCTTTTCACCGCGACTCCATTTAATACAATAAAGGTTCATAATTAATTGAATGTGAACTACGTGCGCCCCGGAATGATGGATCGCTCTGATTTGCTTGTTAAGTCGCGCTTTAACAAACGAGCTCTAGAATGTTCTTTATAGGCTCGGGCTGCGTCTCACCCTCTTTGGAATAGGTCGACATTGTAGAACTTGTAGAGTTCCACGGAGAACTCAAATGTGGCCTGCAGGTCGCTCATGGTGGGAGAGAGGAGAGGGCGCGGGCGCGGGCGGCGCGGCGCGCCATGCCGCGGCCGCTAACGGGCCGCGCGCGGCATCCGGCCCGGCCACCGCTGCGGCACCCTCCGCACGCTCGCCGCACGCACTGAGCTCACTCGCGACGGGCGCGGCCCGGCCTCACGCGAAAATAACAAGCGCGAGCCGGCTGCGACGACTGAACGGCACACAGTGCGGGAGCCAGGAATTCATTTTTAATAGTGGGCAGCACGCATGCGCGCGGCGTGGAGACCGCGCCGCCGCGCCGGGCCGGCTGCAGTGCGCGCCGCCGCCGCCGGACGCCGCCGGTTGCGAGCGCGCGCTCCGGTCCGACCTGTCGCGGCGATGCGCCGCTCTTCCCGAGGGACCCGGCTTAAAGGCCAGGCCACCCCCCGCTATGTAACCTTTACCTGTCGATCGGCTACGATGACGCCATTTTATGAATGCCTGTAACGAGGGTGCTATTTGGGAAGACCTTTATTGGAGTGAGCTTTGATGTTTTAGGGCGCCGCAAAAAGCCGGTGTCAACGGGCCGAATTTGCCCGCACCGGTGCGGTTGCGTATATTTTCAGCGTGTTTCCACGTGTTGGGATATTTTTAGCTCTAACACTTTCGCGCCCACATAGTTTAGTTTAAATCGAATGTTTAGTCATTCCTAGTCGCGGATACTTACGGGAATGTTCTGAGATAAAAATTCCCTTACCTTACCCACTTCATACGTCATTTGAATTAACTAATAGTTCTCAGTTTATAGGTGTGTCCCTAGCACGTAGGTGGGGTGAAGGTATTTACTTATTCTCGGAATAAGTTTGCGAAGGAGTGAGAGTCACTTGGACCGTAATGGTGAAAGTCCGTAGCCCCACGAGGCGACCCCAATCGTGGGACCAAAGGGTGTAAATGTTAGCTGTGTGAGTGTATGGATGTTTGTAGGTAGTTTGACGATACATTTACGTGTTACATGAAAAAAATAGAATGCAAAAAAGCATGGACTCTCAAAACTTCTCATTCAAACAATGGCGTAAAAACTGCATTTATTTATTTAACGACGTCTGGATTATTAGGAACATTATACAAGTGGACAAAATACTATTTTAATTCTAAACTCCAGAAGTATAGGCAATAGCTGTTGGATAATGTGTTGGGTCTTTTCAACTTTTAAATTGTTGATAACTGCTTTACTGGAAAGTATTATAAATGCGAAAGTGCACGCCTATAGTTGTTAAAACCATTGCCATGAAAATTTTGCATACATCATACATAACTTAATACCTGTAAAACGAAAGTAAATAATAGGATATCTTTTATCCCGAAATCATTAGAACCTAGTTCCCGAGGGCGCGTACGGAACAGCTAAGTAGTATTGAAATAATTAAAACGATTTTAATAGACGTTTAGATACACAGTCTAGACGGTATTTTTTCAAATCTTATATTTTAACGAGGCTTTAGTGTACTTAACACCAAATGTGACTATGTCAGCCTCTAGACGATATTTACCGTAAGCTGATTCCCTGGCAATATGTGATATATTTACGTACGTGTAGTTAGCGTTCGCTCACTGCTTAAGGGTCTAACCGGCAAACAAGATCCAATATTAATATATCCTGTAATTTTGGGTGGTTCGTCATATTTCTAAATTGTACCCTGCCACGTACCACGAAATGCTTCCGGAATATTTCGTTTACTGGGAACAAGTGACTAATAAATATATTTTGCCATAGAAATAATAGATTAACGACACAGATATTCATCTAATCCTAATTTACTGAAGATATGAAAGTTCGTTCATTCATCTTTCTTTGCAAAATTGGCTGTGTGGGTCCTACAAGTAATTTTTTGCACAGAGATAGTTTCAAGGTCGGACTGGTGACAAATGATATTGGCAAAATAAAAAATCACTGATACAAATCTCAATTTACGAATCGCCCAGTTAATTCATTCGATGCCAATTTTAATGCATACAAAAGTAGGTACCTCAGTATTTTAAAACATAATTGGGTTGTCTGCTAAGAATGAAAATTTCAACGCCGCAAGTTCGCGAAAGGTCATAGTTCAAGTTTCGATTGGTCGATAGCAGGTCGACGTCAGAATAGTGCCGGCGGCTTGTAAGCTCGGCGAGGTCCTTGACTCAATGTTTGATTACGCGTCTCTATTCTGAAGCTTTTTTGTGTAGTATTATCTATTCTGTGGTAGTGCCGAATTGGAAAAGACTGCGCTTGAATTTGACATTTGACTATGAAGGTCATGGATGATTTTGGGAATGAAAATGTATAATCGAGAACGGCTTTATTAATTGGTATGATATACATAATATGGGTTGTGTCAGGACAAAGTCAAAAGTTTGTTTAATTATTCTTTGCAATGTTTACTGTATGTACTTAAGTATTTTTTAATGTATTCTCATCAAATCTAGGAATTATATTATAATGATTGAGAATGATTGACTTTTTATCAGTTATAAGTAAGAATTACGGCGTAGTTCGATAGTTTTCATTTTATTGGTAGGTAGTTGGTAAAATGAAAATATAAATGAAAACTTATTACATTATTCAAAATAACATTTTATTCATACAATATCTAGGTACATTACTAGAAATAAAAGTATAATATACTATACTTTAAAATTTAAAGGCTCCAAAAAGTTTTGCAATTTAGCACAACACAAGACGAGGTAGAATTTTTGTTGCATGCATGCTTTCAAGCAAAAACAAAAACGATTTTTTTATTTTCATTAAAAATGAGCCATTATTATCCTTGGACTATTTATTTTGTATCAATAACTAAAATTTCACCAAGCCCTATGCTTTATTTACAGAACTCTACGTGGTACCCCGTACAAACGCAAAGTAAGAAAGCAAAACAAGTGACAATAGCGGGAGGAGTGCGAGTCTCCACTCAGCATATTGCTGCGGCAAAAGAACAATATATTCTCGCCGAACATCATTTATACATGTAGCACTATGATACTATGCTTCATATTCTGCAACAGTACTTAGTAGTACATAAAAAGTTAGCGAGTACCTAGGAGTGCAACGTGAAATTGGACGTATTGGACATATTAAATGCGTTCTAGGAAAGAAGAAGCTGATGGCACAAACTTGTCTATAAGACATTTAAGTACTTAATATCAATATTCTTTGCTGTAAACTAGTCCTTCCTTCTTTCTGTAAAAAGTTTGCCTGGAAGAGATCGCTCTTAAGCGATAAGGCCGTCTATTGATTACCTTGTATTTTTCTCTCTGTGTACATGTTTTCTGTATAGCTTACGTATTTCTGGTCTTTGTATTGTATTGTATTCTTGTGTCGGCGATTTGATTTATTTGACGTCAAGCATACTATGTGTGTGTATGTATTAAAGTGTAACAAAAATACGTACTTAACTAAAAATAAAAAATGAACTAAAGTGGCTAATGACGGAGTTTGAGGGAAGTATCATACATATTTTTATTTACTGACTACTTCCTTGCAATACGACTAATAACTAATAATGTAAGTTAGTCTGTCTGTAATCCTTTCACGTCAAACCGCTGAACCGATTTCAATGAAATTGGGTACGAATATAGTTCGGAACATTGGAATGGACATAAGTAGGATGATATTTATCTTTGAAAATTGCATAGTATACCCGCGGGATAGCGATAAACGAATATTTTGCAGACGTAGTCGCGGACAAAAGCTAGTAAGACAATAAATATTTGAAGCTAACATAATAAAAAACCATCCTTTTAGTTTAAGCTAAATCGGGTTATTTACCTCGAAGTTAACTATTGTTTTGCAAATACGACACTTTCTTTGTTTAGTTTATAACAGAGCATTCGCGCTTCCGTCGTGGTGCCGGAACACCATCGTTCATAAACAGCAAGAATGAATATTTAACAGTAGCGCGAATCATGGCGGTGCAAGTTTGCACTCAAATAAAGGATGTAAATAAGAAAAATGCAACCGTATTTAGATTTTAAATTATAGAGGACCTTTTCGTGCCGTGAAGTTCAATTTATTTAATAATTGTTATATAATATTTGTTATTTGTTTAATTAAAGAATAATAAGCAGGATTTTGCGTAGCGTTTGGAGCGTTTCAACCGCTTTAATTTTTGTGCTTCGTAACGTAGCTTTCACATCCTCGCAGCATTCCACATCTCTGATGGAAAGGCCCCTAACGCTGCATGTTCTTACAATATATTTCAGTTAAAGTTTTTTTTTTCAGCAGCCAGACTCCCTCTTTGTCGGGTACATTCTGTCCGTATTAAACTTAAGTTGTCTGTTAAATCTACTCGGTCATAAAGCAAGATAAGCTGAAACAGGAAGAGCGCTTTGGCCGGCTCATTCGTGAGTCGGCAGAAAAATTCATTTCGCCTTTATGCTTCTTGTACGTAAGGCCACTGTTGCTTGATACGATTAAAGGATTCTAGCATTACACCGTGTCATACCATGACCGTAAGAGCAACGTGTCCGGTAAAAATGGCTTACCCTTGAAATGTCGACAAACTTTTAATCGAATATTAGTTAAAAGTCAACGTTTCCCATTTTTTCATTTCATCGAATATTCATTGCCTGGAATGATTTAAGTAAGTATTTTTAAATCACCGATTTTTAATTTCTGGAAATATTATTTAATAGATAGTATATTTGGCAGAACTTCATTTCATATTTTATTATTTCATACTTTTTCAATGAAATTTATTTATTTATTTAGTTTTGTAGCGATTTGTTTTAGTTGGGGTCACAGTGCAAACCTAACCTAACCTACTTTTCTGGTAGGGATTTATTTTGGTTGGGGTCGCAGTTCTAACCTAACCTAATTTACTGGTAGCGATTTATTTTTGATGGGGTCGCAGTTCTAACCTAACCTAACCCACTTTTTTGGTAGTGATTTATTTTTGTTGTAAAAATATATTCTTTGTATCGAAAAGCATGAGACTAGGTATGCCCACTAGCACGTTCCGTAAGGCTAGGTTCACACGGTGACTTTCGATTCGATATTTTCTCGCATACGGTTTTACCGTATACGAGACGGCCGTTCACACGGTGCGAGGTCCATTCAGTTTTTTCACGTTTGCTCCCCCGTTTACATTTACTTGCCCGAATTTCATTTGCCCAAATTTTACTTGCCATACCAACGTTTGCCATAAAATATGTAGAACCGCGCTGTTTTCAGGATTTTTTTAAATGTCATCATATAGAAAAAAAAAACTTTATTTTCAACTTTTGTTTTAAAAACTAGTGTTGAATCCTCCTTTTAAGTGAAGCACTTGTATTAGGAGGGATTCGCTCTTTCATACAAGTTGTTACAAAGTCAAAGAATAGAATGCAGTAGGTTAGGTTAGGTTAGTTTAATATCATCTCTGAAGAAATTACTATTTCAGAAATAAATGACTTTATGTCAAATGAAAATTCCAGAAAACGATACATTCGGGCACATGAAATTTGGGCAAACGATAGAGAACCATGTGGGAAAATTTCGTATTTAAGAATATTTTTTACCCTATGCCGTAGGGTATTGCCACCGAGAATGCGAGATTCTCGAAACGATTTTATCGAATGCGATGCTCATGTCTCAGTGAATGCGTTGAGCATCGCATTCGATAAAATCGTTCGAGAATCTCCATGGCCATACCCTACGGCATAGGGACGCACATGGGTTTGTCAGAATAAGCGCATCGTTTCGAGGCGCGGGGCGCGCAGGTTCTCATTCGATCGATTCAATCGCATTCGATAAAATCGTTTCGAGAATCTCGCGCTCTCGGTGTCAAGACCCTACGGCATAGGGTAAAAAATATTCTCGAATACGAGATTTTCCCGCATAGATGCCGTGTAAACGATTTTTAAAGTTGCCATACAAATTTTGTTGGCACTACGATATTCGAAAAAAACTTGTGTACGGGAATAATTGCACCGTGTGAACCTAGCCTAACCAACCGTCGCCGTCGCGTGTCATGTATGCGTTTGACATTCCGTTATTGACACGGTCCTATTACGGTCATGGCATGATACTGATACGGTATAGTGGGTATGGGTACAGAAACCTTTTTAACGAGTCTGGAAAATCATGTCCATAAGTAATACCTACTCGTAATTTTATAGATGATACGTGAGTTCAAATTAAAAGGTCGTGACGGCTTAGTTGTTTGACCTATGGCCTCTCAAGCAGAGGGTCGTGGATTCATACCCGAGCTCGCATCTTTGAGTTTTTAGCTCATAGCTTTACGGGGAATGAACATTGTAAGGAAACTTGCACAAACATGCAAAGCAATTCAATGGTGTGTGTGAAGCTCACAAACCTCATTCTGAGAGAAGGCCTGTGCCCAGCGGTGGGACGAACATAGGCTGGCATGATGATGAGTTCAAATTACGAAGGATGAATATATGACAAACATTTTCAGCAAAGATTTTGAATCCCACTTCTATCTATATTCCAGTGCCATAAATATCCACTTAACCCATAGTGCGCCATGCCTTGCACTTTCAAAGGGATTATGGATCCAACAACGCGTGGCGTAGCGTGTTGGCAGGGCCAGCAGGGCAGTTCGTGTCGTGCGGTCCCTCTGACACTTATTCTATTTAATACGAGAGCGAGAGGGACGGTACGATACGAACTTCGAGTTTCGAGTTTCGTAGTAGCCCTGCAGCCTTAGTCATTCAGGCGCCATTTGGCATTTGGCGCTCTTTTAAATGCGACAAGCGACAAAATGACAGGTCGTGTTTGTTAGATATAGAAAACTCACACTCCTACGTGATAGATAAGTTAAAAGTTAACCCACTGAGTCTATTAAAAAGAAGTATTTCAATAAAGTAGTTAAGTTGAGCTGGCGCGCACGGCGCCCTGTACCTGCCCCCCCCCCTAAAGTCGGCACTGTGTTCAGGTATGATGTAGTGTTGTACCGTGACGTAAGGGTGTCATTAGAACCGAGCGTGGTCATTTATAACAATCGACGACTTGTTCCTTTACGACTAGGGCAGGAAAATTTATCATAAAAAGCAAATTATGCTCGGAATAAATTTTGTTTTTATGACTCTGCGGCCGGCCAATGACGGTCGTTACTTGAATTCCAGTGAGAGGCGGATCCACGGTATACAGGAGTCTTCAAATTCTTTAAACGAACCTGTAAAAGTTTTTCATTGCATCGAAAATACAAACTGAAATATAGATGCATAGAAAAACCAGAAAAATAAGACCAGCGCTGGGAATCGAACCCAGGTCCTCGGCATTCCGTGCCGCGTGCTATACCGCTACACCACCGCTGGACAGTGATACAGACACGAATTTCTCCTATGCACCACATATCTCAGCTTGTTTGTTTTCTTATTTAGTCACTTAAGCAGCGACACTAGCGACATCAATGCTGTAGCCCTCATCGAGAAACTTTCAGCACCCCATTGGAACTAACCGCTCACCCGGACAAGAGATGTCGTTATTAAGCAATCAAATTAAGATTGGTTTTTTGGAATTATTATGAATTATCTAAAATGAAATTTTATTATTGCTTTAATTAGATTTGTGATTTTATTTTGTCGAATTGTAATTTAATTTAATTTAGGACCAACGTCTCAACGTCTGGATAATGATCCAGGAACTCAACATCAAAAAACGTCTTTCTTCCACATACAGGGCCGTATTCTCTCTTTCTTCGGACACGTCTCGCGTCGAGATGATACATCTGTGGAGCGACTGGTGGTACAGGGTAAAGTTGAGGGCACAAGAGCATGAGGCAGATCGCCTATGCGCTGGACCGACCAAATAAAGGCAGCACTTGGCAGTTCGCTGCATGAATGCACTAGGAAGGCAACAGTGAGAGAGGAATGGCGACGGGTAGTGCGTCGTACCACCACCCCGGATTTGACGACCTCTACCACTCTGTCAAGAGTGTAACGACTAGGAAGGAAGGAATTTAATTTAATTTGTGTTCTATATATGTTGTAATTTATTTTAATGTAATATGTGTTTTCTGATAAGACTGTCTGACATTTAAGTTTTATTCGAAACATCGCACTTGCTGACGTACCTAACAGCTGTCAAAGATCCGCTTCTTCCTCGTATCAAATTAATGCACAGACCTACGCAATACGTTGCTGCTCGAATGAACTGAAAAATTAAATTCAACGTGGCAGTTAATGTCAGACTTTTTTTTTTGCAATTTCGATTAACACCACTAAAACCAACTTTCGGTTACTTTTCGCGTTTGTAAAAAATACACCCCGTAGTATTCTGTATGAAGCTAATTATCAAAATTTGTGAAGGCAGACTTAAGTCCACACTTATCTTCACATGGTTTGATAATCATGATACTGAAACCTGCATAATCTTCCATTATTGCCCATTGAAATTACAGAACAGGTAAATCACCGCGCTATAGGTATCGCTTAAACGTTTCCCGAACAGAGAGCTCAGTTTCCTGTTTTTAGGTCGAGCAGGTAAGTATCTAGGTACCTAGATACTAATGGTTCATGCTTTCCCCTCAAGCGTAGGCGTACGTGTGAAATAATCGTTCAGTTGAATGGGTCGTCTGTTGCGACGCAAACTCTACTCACTCACTCACTCGACTCTGACAAGAGTAAAATACCTTTGATGATGGGAACATTTAAAACTACTTTAATAAGGTTGTTTTTAAAATTATAATTAATCACAAATATTTTAGCAGATGTTTGCATTGGGCGTGGGCATGTAAGCATTGGGCGAGAAGAATACACCCAATGGGAAAGCTGCGTTGAGAAAAACTTCACTTGATGCATTTATTATTAGAGTTTACAAAATGGGTAGTTTTACGAGCTTTTCAACCGCTATCAGTCTCCTGTCCTTATACCGAAGAAAAGAGTCAGGTAGAATACGAGTAGAAGGATTTCATAAAACGATATGGTGTGCATACGGTACAATTACTCGTATAGGTAGAGTCACGATGACGCGTGCCTTGGTTCTTATTGCAATGTCATCCCCAATGAAAACTACATGGGATCCCCATCCCATGCCCCAATGACCTTCGATCTGAATTCCTTAGTTTTCTAATGTTTTTTGTTGCTTATTATATTAACAACAACGGCTTTAAGCAATATAGTATCCCATATTTAATTCAAAGTTCATTGTCTTCGAGATATTTGGCATCAAAGTTGAACAATATTAGGCCAAAAACTGGTTTTCTGGCCATTATTTTTGTGTTAATTAGTTTCAAATGAAAACCCTCGACCAGTTTTTAGAGACGTCAAAGACGAATCCAAATATATAGATTATTCGTATATGCTAGATCTTTCACGTCAATAGAGATACGAAATAAGTGTTTTTTCAATGTTTAAAAAAATCATACAAAATTAAGTATTAATTTTTTTCAAAATCCGGTAGACAAAAATGGAGATAAAAGATTGGAGAATTGATAGCCGTTTGACTTATAATTCTATCTGTAGTGCAAAAGTAGGAGATACGATTCAAAACTTGTCAAAAATCGATGAAACCTCGGGTAGCCCCTTAATGTCTAATTTTAACAAAATCACGCGTCTTCGTGGATGGCACTAGGTATACCATTAATATTTTTTTTTGCTTACGGTATCTTATTTCTTCAATATATGCGACAGGAGAATGATAGCGGTTGAAAAGCTTGTAGAACTACCCAAATAGAGCATCCACTGCTACCGGTAGCACTTTCTTTAACGCATTTACTGCCACCGACGCACATATGCGTTTTCGGAACTACACCCAGTGCCGCTCTCATAATTATTCATACATTTTGAACGCACAGGTGCGTCGGTGGCACCTGTGGAAGTCAAGGCAGTGAATGCGTGAAAGCCACATTTATTCCGAGTATGAATCACGTCATAATTAGAACTCCAAGAATTATCATTTAAATGCCATGCAAATACCCTCGGAACCTGAAAAGGCAAAATAAAAGTAACAAGTGGAAATTATGGTCCGCAAAGGGCGGCTGTTTATAAGCTATTTGTCGACTCCATGTTTTATTCAGTTGAGGAGTAATGCGGGAGTAAATCTCCCCACGACTGCATACGATTAGGCACGGGGTAGGTTCACACAGGACAATGTTTGCAAACGAATCAGAGTCCGAGACATAGGCAGAAATGATGATGACCGGATGGCCAAGTGGTTAGAGAACCTGACTACGAAGCTTGAGGTCCCAGGTTCGATTCCCGGTCGGGGCAGATATTTGTATGAATAATACCAAGGATAATACGAATGTCTGTTCTTGGGTCTTGGATGTTTAATACGTATTTAGTGTTTATCTACTATATAAGTATGTTTATTATTGTTTATCCGTTACCTAGTATCCATAGTACAAGCTTTGCTTAGTTTGGGACTAGCTCAATTGGTGTCAAGTGTCCCATGATATTTCTTTATTTATTTCTAATGTTTTTTACATGTTTTGCCGCCAAACTGTCATATTAAGTCCTACTTTACCTGTACTACCTATCTGGGTCTTGGATGAATAATATGTATTTAAGTATATTTTCACCTCAGCACCTCAAACAGGCAGGTTTTGCTATGAGAAATCAGTGATCAAAATCGCATTTTGCTCACTCCGTGAGTCAAAGTAACTTTTTTTTAATGCTAAGTGCAGTGTTGGGTCTACTTACTAAATTCCAAATATTTAAACTTTACTTTGATTTGTTCTGTCATTTCACTTCAACACGAAAAAAGCGAGAGATAGGATCAAATGTGTTGATTAGGTACAATCTTAAATTAAATTTATGGTATTAAAAATATATCGATACCTATGTAACAAATTACATGACAACGAAATATTTCCAAAATGTAAATTTTCCCGATCTTTTAATAAAGTATGCAACCTCGTTGCATGATAGCCGCTTCTCTTGTTTTTTTTTTTATAAAATAATTCCGTATACTGCTTCTACAGTTGGAATAAATATTTGTTAAATTGAATGAATTTGTAACAAATCTGTAATAGAAATCTTAATAAAATCATATTTAAAGTTTTAACAACATTTATGATAAATTATACGCTTATTGTTCAAACTTTTTAATGACTCCAAGATGAGGTTTTTTGCAGTATTAAAAAATAAGTACTTATGACATATTCTACAAGTAGTTCTAAGTTCAAATTACAATGCATGTTATGAGTATGAGTTTTGTATTGTACCTACCGGACACTTTTTTATGGTTTAAAATGTTATTATTATATTTGTTTCTTAATAATCAGATTATATTAAAAATGATATTTATTTAAATCAAACATTTTGAATATTTTTCACGAAATGCGGTCAAACTCTCTAAAAAGGTTAAAATGGGACTTATTGCCTCATGTTCTTTCATGATTTTCCCTCAACTTATTGTACTACACTCGAATCGTATCTGTCTCTTCTCTGCATACTACCAAAGAAGGTTCATGGTAACTCTGAATACCTTTTATTCATGGGCATAGAATAACAGCTTGGCATTATTCGCCATTAACAGTCACGTCAAAACGGGGATCATAAAGTTTAGGTACAGTCAACGTCATAAATAACTGATCACTTTTGTACCTTGTCTTGTCGCTTTCAATCGTCAAACATGAGGTTAAAGTGACAAGATACAAAAGTGATTACTTATTTATGACGTTGACTGTACAAACACAACTTAACCAACATAAAAAAGTTAAATACTCCCGATATTGGCATTTCAAAGTTCAATATCTCAAAACTGGCTCGATTGTTTTTTTTAACCCCCGACGCTAGAAGAGGGGTGTTATAAATTTGACCGCTATGTGTGTCTGTCTGTCTGTTTGTGACATCGTAGCTCTTAAACGGGTGGACCGATTTGAATGCGGTTTTTTTTTATTTGATAGCAGGTTTTCTAGCGATGGTTCTTAGACATGTTTTATCAAAATCGGTTCAGCCGTTTTTGAGATATTCAACTTTGAAGTGACAAAGTCGGGGGTTTTCCTTTTGGGGGGTTTTCTTTTTGTTGGGTAGGTTATTTCTAACATAGCTAAGAACCATTGCAAGGAAACTCGCTTTTACGTTTAAAAAAGCCGCATTTTGAAATTGTTTCATCCGTTTGAGAGCTACGATGCTACAGATAGGACAGACATTGGCGTCAAACGCATAACACCCCTCTTTTTGCGTCGGGGGTTACAATTATCCTCCTACGCAAAACCTTTCATAAAATCTGTGTCACATCTAAGCATGTGTGTCGTCACTTAGGTAAGTACGCCGTTTTATAATTTGCTGGAAACTTAACCTGCTCGTATCATTTTAATACCGGACGAGTGTAAACCCGTCCTTAACCTACTTGCGATGAATCAGGGCTACTTCCTGCATAAGTATCACGCTCAGGGCGCGGCAAAGTGCCGTTTTCCAGCTCACTGTTAGCTAAATTGGGATAAGCCATTTTTAATACTTTTGGGTTTACTTCCTTCTTTTTTATTTTTAAAGGGGGCTGTTTCACCATCCATTGATTAATTTTAATTGACGGATAAATGTGATGCCGTCTCCAACTATTCCAACAAGATTCCAACAAAACAAACAGAGACGGCATCACGTCTATCTTCGTATATCCGTCAAATAATTGGAAAACAATAATGTAAGACTCGGAATGTACGCGCAATAATGTCCGACGTGATAATCCGAAGCATTATTGCTTCCGATCATCATGCCATAGGTACAATATCATGGTCGCATGGTCGCACATTATCAGGGCGTACAGAATATTACGCGCGAGTGATAATGTACGACGTGATAATCTGAATCCAATCGATCCGAATTACGAAATATGGCAATGGCAGCAAGCGAGCGAGCGAAGCGAACGAGCATGATGGGACAGAGTAGAAATGACTCGGTTAGGTTAGGTTCTTCGCTCCCGCCTTGGCCTTCGGTGTTAGACTTTTCTTGTATTAGCAGGTCGTACAATAACAGGTCGAGCCCGTGCCCGTGCTAGTAGTTCGGTACGGGGTGATAATGCACGGCATGATAATCCGTGTACACAAGCACGGATTATCAGGCCGTGCAATATTTGAGCGTGCATTAAGAAGTCGTACATTAAGTAGGTCGTACATTAAATATATACTTAAATACATATTAACGTCCAAGACCAGAGAAGCCGTATCAATGCCCTAAATTTTTTTACTGGCATATTTTCATACATATTATTTACACCGTGAGTCACTACAGTGTTCAAATTAAGTTGTACCTATTGTACTTATACACCTAGTAGAGGGATGGAAATGAGAGGTCGGGGCATCTGGAAAATTGAGAAATTACGCGTCTCTGATGGGATTTTTAACGAGCGGAAAACGAATAGCTTTTCCGTAATTGGTTGAGAGGGCGAAAACTGATTTAGTGCACTCCACCGTAACATTTGACCAATTTAAATATCGTTCGAGTAAAATTTTGTGATAAAAATCCTGATATTATAAATGTAAAAGTTTGCGTGTTGAAGCCGTGGTGGCCTAGTGGTTTGACCTATCACCTCTCAAGCAGAGGTTCGTGGGTTCAATTTTTTTTCGAAATTCATGTGCGAAATTACATTTGAAATTTACCACGAGCTTTAGATATCGGGGCAAGTAAAATGTATAAAATATGATCCGATATCGGATCGGAAAATCTGAACGACAGGTAGGTACATATTTTCATACCTTTTACTTGCCCCGATCGCCAATGGAACCCTATTACTGAGACTCCACTGTCTGTCTGTCTGTCTGTCGGTCTGTCCGTCTGTCTGACACAGGGCTCTACCTCTTGAGCCGTAATAGTTAGACACTTCAACTTTTCTCAGATTATGTACTACTGTGGCCGCTATAACAGCAAATACTAAAAACAGAATTAAATAAATATTTAAGTGGGGCTCCCATAAAACAAACGTGATTTTTTACCGTTTTTTACTTGATATTAATAACGGCATCAGGTAGACGCTTGAAATATTCACAGAATATTTACTTGTATAATCACTAATGATTAATTTAAAATAAAATAAATATTTAAGGGGGTTCCCATACAACAAACTTCATTTTTTGCCGTTTATTTTGCTGTCTAATGTAGTATGGATAATGGTACGGAACCCTTCGTGTGCGAGTCCGACTCGCACTTGGCTGGTTTTTTATTTATCTCAATATTTCTGCGGAATCGGGATAAAATCTCATAATGTCAACGGCTAGGTTCACATCAAAAAAAGTCTTGGGATACTCGTGTTATCTCTAGACAAATCTAATGTTTTGACTCAGTAGTAACTAATAAGTATTGCCTATATTTAAATGTTCATCAAAACTGTTTAGGAACAATACCACTCCTTGCAGTCGGGTAATAAAAGTATCCCAAAGGTACTTTTGACGAATACCGGGTGTGGCCTCTAATATGAGCAAATAATTAAAACATAGATCATACTCCTCAAACTGAACAACAGCGACTTAAAAAAAAATAGTTTTTAATTTTTATTACACTTTTAAATTTATTCGAAGAAGGAATGTACAGCAAAATGTTTGATGTGACAGGCGACATCAGTTGTCTTCTAGGATGGTGTACATTGATAGCAGTATTTAATTTGTATAAAAAAAGGAAAATTCAGACTCCATTATTTTTAAAGTCGCTGAACTAATGTTGTTTAGTTTGACGAGGGCGATCTATGTTTTAATTTTTGACTCGTATTACAGGCCACATCCGGTAAACACACATCTGAATATCAACGTTAAAAATATTACCTTGAATCAACGTAGCAAAGCAACTGGCAATAAAGAATCAAAAGATCCGAAAATCGGCGGCCAGCATCAAAAGGTATACTCGTATACTCAGGGACATGCTCGAACACGTTTAGTATTAGGGCGGCTTAGGCGGATCAGCGCCGCGCTTGGGAAATGAACGACGCATTGCTACTTTATTGCGTTTGCTAAAGGGTTTCAAAGCATGTATTAAGGTAAAACGCGGGGCTTATGGGACCACCGTTCTGTTTACTTTTATTTTTGGGACGCCTTCAAAAGCGCTGTGGTTCAGAACCACAACTTTGCTAATGGGGCTCAAGCCCTGTTTTCATATCGAATTGTTTATTAATGTTTATCTTTAACCGATTTGGTATTACTCACAATTATTTCTGGCGAGAGTGGACAAAGTAGCTTTTAAAATATCGCATTAATATAGCTTTATAAGCTCTATTCTTACTTGCAAGGTGATAAAGTGACGTAGGTATAAGTAGGGAAAAGAAAATATTCCTCTTATTACAAAAGATCACATATTTATAGGTATATGTATTTAGATAGCGTATACATATAAGTAGTATATATAAAGTTAAAAAAAGTTAAAAAGGTCAAGCAAACTTTGATTCTTGTTTTTCTCTCTATTAGTTAATCTTTAGGGTGAAGCCACACGAGCGTAATTTTGTAAGTTGTGAGTCGCGTATTTTCGTTCGCGTAATTTTTGTTTCATACAATTTGTACTTACAACTCATTTTTCAAAATACGCTCGTCTGGCTTCACCCTAAAGATTAATAAACAGAGAGAAAAACAAGAATCAAAATTCGCTTGACCTTTTTAATTCAATTTTGAAAACAAACAAATCTGCAGGCAACAAAAACATTTGTGAAAGGTATTATTGAAATAAAATACTACCTGCAATGGCCTAAACGACTACATTTTGTACTGTCTCCGTTTCAATTGCGTTTTTTTTTTGTTTTGAGTCGCGTATTTTCGGTCGCGAAATTTCTGCCGCATTCGGTTTTATACAAAACTCCAGTTCGTGCTACACGGCGACTCAAAATGAGCTGTACGCATTGTATGAAGCAAAAATTACGCGACTGACAACACACAAAATTACGCTCGTCTGGCTTCACCCTAAAGATTAACAAACAGAGAGAAAAAACAAGAATCAAAATTCGCTTGACCTTTTTAACTTATTTAAACTTTATACTACACTCAATTTTGAAAACAAAAAAACTGCAGACAACAAAAATATTTGTGAAAGGTATTATTGAAATAAAAATGCTACCTACAATGGCCTAAACGACTACATTTGTAGTCTCCGTTTCAATTGCGATTCTTGCCTTCCTACACGCGGAGCCATTGGAGCGCCTCATGGAAATTTCATGCCGCCACGGCCAGGTGTAAATTTGCAGCCTAAAATTGCCCGGGGCACGCAAGGAATGTTTTCCGTGTATCTATTCAACATTTATAGGCCAAAGCTAGAATTTTTCAAGCGATATCTACACATGCTACAACATGCACATTTTTAATTTAAGTATCTAACATGGTGTCTTCACACGTCCAAGTGTGCTTCCATTGAGCAGAGTTTGAAGTTGGTGTACCCAATGTAAGCATTGTGGCAAGTTGTCGTTCATTGTGGCGTTCTAAGGGGGAGGCCTTTGTCCAGCAGTGGACGTCTTCGGGCTGATGATGATGATGATGATGATGTACCCATTGTAAAACCAGACTCTTGGAGAAAAGCTTCAGGACTCCATATTGGGAGCACCCGGACAGGGAAGGTGTTAAAATTAACTCGGAATGGCTGGTGGTTGGGTCAGTTTGACTGTAAGTACCATCAGCCAAATATGTGGTCTACCACCCTAAAGTTGATTGTATGTCATAAATAGGGCCCGGAATTTTGGAATTGACAGATTGTAGGGAGAGAGCACCGCTTTTTATCGATGTTATCGACAAATCGACAGTTTTTTTATTTATGTTTCTGTTAAATAAAACCTCAAACTTTCCGATGATACGTACATTCGAACAAATTGAAGACCCAGGCTACAAATATCATGTTGACATCTCATACGTTCATACTTAAATATACTATACATACATACATACATACATACATACATACATACATACATAGAGGTACATACATACGCTCGAAAAACATAACCCTCCTTCGGGCAATCGGGTAAAAATCACCCCCACTATACGTCTATGGGAGGTACCCTAAAAGAATTTTTTTTACGGTTTTACCCGACTGCCCGAAGGATATGTATGTATGTAAGTATGTATGCATGTATATATGTATGTATGTATGTGGGTATGTAATGTATGTCCATTTCTTTGGTCCTCGCTGCAGCCTAAACGGCTGGACGGATTGTAACATATGAGGTATCATTGGATTCGTCCATAACTGTTGGAGTGAAATAGGGTATATAATATTTCAATAAGGCGTCTGCGAAAAAAAAATATGGCGAAGGAATAAAAAAATATATTTTGTATTGTAACAATATGGGAATCAAATGAAAGCTAATAATTAGCCGATTCAAAATAATACTTTTAATCTACTATTTTCACTTAATTTTCACTTTCATTTAAGGTTCAATAGTCGGGACTCATTCAAATCGTAACCAGCTCAAAAAATCTTGGTAATGGGTCCCGACTGTTGAACCTTAAATGAGTTTCTTGACAGAGTTCTAGACCACTAGACTTATTTTCTTCCTTTTAGTTTTTAAGGCAGTCGGGTTTTTTGATTTTTTTAATTTAATGTTTTTTATTTATTATACCACTTTGTCAGCGTGACTGATATGTATATTCATGTCAAAGTACAGCTTTCTAGTACTAACGGTCTTTGAGCTTACCCGTGGACAGACAGACGGACAGACATTGAGAAACTATAAGGGTTCCTAGTTGACTACGGAACCCTAAAAATGGACTTTGTAGGTATATATGTGTCGTGTCTTCTTTACTTATTGTAATGTAAAAGTAAAACTTTCTTTGTTTATTTGTACCTATAAGGGAATGATTTCTCGAAGAATTGACCAGATTTCAAAAATTCTTTAGCTATATACTTACTCGGAATAGGAAGCTTACGAGTATTTCAAGTATCATAGTATCATTTTCAGCGGGGCAAGAGCTAAGCTACAACTATTTAAAAAAATAAGAAGTAGTCGATGTACTTAAAATATTTATTTTCACTTATATCTATTTATACATTTAACGCTATGGTAACTTACTATCACTATTAAGTACCTAAGTTTGACTATGGACTCGAGGTCCCATTGTCCCGAGGCCTATTCCGAACTCATCAACCAGTTACTATAAACTACAGGTTAGGTTAAGTACCTACTATATAAAAAAAACCTTTAATGTAAAATTCGTTATCTCAGTAGCTTTTTTCTTAGCTTATTTAAGGATGAAGCTCAAATAGCTTGAGGGTGCGGTTAATGTACGTTCTGGCATATACGGTTTGGGATGTACGACCCAATAATAATCGCCACGATAATTCATGTACTATACACGAATGAAACTGGGGCGTACACTATTAGGTCGTACATTCGGGGGCAATTATTATTTTAGTGCACTGCAAAAGGATAGGGATATAGCTTGGAATTAGTGAGTTCGAGATAGACCGTGGTATACAGGATCATGTGGCAGTGATCATTTTATATTTCGTCTGCTTGGAGAAAAAAGTCACTGTCTGTCTAAGTAAGTACTAAATATAAACACACACAGTGAATTCCCCTCTCTGTAAGACATTTTAGTACGTACACAACATTAATAAATAACATAAAAAGAATCACGATTTTCATACTTATTTGACTAAGACTGACCGAACTAAATTTATCCTGAGGCTAAACATGTACAGTACCTATTACGGTTCTGATGTCGCACCGTCTCCCGGAAAGTCATCCGGGGTCAAACCGGTTTATTACCGGACCGGCGAACCGATGCATCCGACGGCGTATTAAGTAGAAATTTAAATCGAAAATCAGCCAAAACTTGAACATTTTTAAGCTCCGTCAAATACTTGATGTGTGCTTTTTTAGTAATTGTGCATCTGGTTACATGATATTGAATAAGTTCCTGTTGAATGATTTATAATTTTCTATTATGATATACTATAAACTATACGTCTAAATGGACACTGAATAAATTTTAATAAATTTCGTTGTTTTATATGGTGGGTAAATGGTAGTTATACCTACTGGAGTTTCAACCGCTATCAGTAGGTATCTTGTTGAAACGCCAGCGGAACTACGCATATTTCTACCACAATGTGCTAGCTAACTTTGATGCAGCGTTAACTTAAACAAAGTGGTATACCTAATAGCACTTAACGTATTCTTAAGTGGTAACTTCTTTCATCTACATCAGCTGAAGTTAAAGGTAAAGAATAAGTTATATTTTTTTCCTTTGTACATGAAACTTCAATACATACATAAATAAGCATACAATACATATTATTGTGATGATTACCTGATCAACTGGTTTAATAGCAGTCACTGTTTTTTGCCATTAATAAAAAAATTGAGTAATTAGCATTCATTCTGAATTACTAACATTACAATCTAAAATCTGGAAGACGCTTTGCTCACCAAACTTTGTATTTTTTCCCCTTATTTGCTGTAGCGTAGCCATCAGATTTTTAGTGCAACAACCAGTTATTGTGCTCCAACAAGAATATATTTGGTAGTTTCGAAGAAAATGTAACAATCATGTAAGTATGCTATCAGAGGGAAAGCTTTATCAACAAAATGATTGCACATCCCCCGGCACACTCTAAGTAATTCTACGAATCGTTAAATCTGAACTGATTATTAATCAATACTGGAACACCGCCTTGGGTTTAAAACTCATCACGACTGGGTCAAGTTCATGCTAATCATAGAGTCTGTCTCCTTTATAATCTAAAAATTAAAAATAGAGACAGCGATACGTTCATGGTGCGTTCATGATTCAATTTATTAATCTTAATCCGTTCGGACTTCGCAAATGAAGAATGTCTCGAATGAGCACGGAGAATCGTTCCATTTCAGTCCTTTGTCGTCTCTGTTCCACAGCTCTAAACAATTCTCTTCCTCTCCATTCTCGTATCGGAAGTTGTTGGGTTCTCCGGCATTCCAGTTCACGAAGGTGAGCGGACGCCCGTTTGCCATCCAGAAGAAGTTGCCTTCCTCGGCCAAGTCTGTGCCTGACGTCCAGAAGTGTTCCCGACCGTAACCTGAAACGTATGAAAGTGATTAATAATGAGCATGTACGAAGACCACGTAGAGTTATCAGAGTAACACAGAAAGAAATACACATCTAGTTTTCTCAAAATGCCAATGTGCAAGGTTACAGTAGTAGGTATTTGTAATCTCTCTATTTGTCGATCTACTTAATTTAATGCTCCTCTCCACCACTCAAGGGTTGACTGGCGGAGATCCCCTCAAGGATAACTCCGTCTTTGCATTCTGTACTTTCTGTTTATTTTCGGCATTTTATTTTTTTGCAATAATGAGTCTTATTATTATTATTATTAGTAGGTATGAGTGAACACAGATCAGTAGGTACAGATGCAAAAATCAATTTCCTTATTTAAATAAAAGATGCATTCAAAAATAGGTTCAAAAGTGTATATTCTCCAATTTAGGCTTGAATGCAAGTCGAAAGTTGCATCTATAATGTGTACTATGCACAGCAAAATATTATAGTGCCTGGATTGTATTTATTAAAAATATTTACCTGAGTCTTTCACGTATTTTTCCAGCTGGTCATTTTCCTGCTGCGACGCGATGGACGCCAGATGCATCCCGTGGAACCGACAATACTGTTGAGCTTTGAACCAGTTCGCCTGTAACAGAGAACAAAACAACATTAGCTAAGCGCAAATTTTTAAACACGCGTTTTCATTTTTTCTACATCAAAACACAGGGGATAATGTAACGGGAGCACAGCCTTTATAAAGACTTATCCATGTCCTAACTAAGGTATAGCAAATCCCTATCTCATTGCCTATTTATTTACTAAGCGAAGATCAGGGATTTGTTGGAACATCATGCAATATAGGCTGAAATCTAACTAGTGATTAGGATCGTGCGTGACCACAGCCATGCGATGTGGCCGAAACGTCAAGGTAATTATTACTCAAACAGCCAGTTCAATGAGACAAGAGATTTACAATGTTCAACAGACAACAAGAAAAGTTCAACAGATTTACAATGTTGTTTAATGATCACAAGTAAGTAAATATTTAGCATTAGCACAACATTTTTTACTCGACTTCCTAAAGGAGGGTTATTAACACAGTAGATTCGCTGTTTGCAGTAAGGGATCCTTTGTACTCGATTGTTAGCGCGGTAGTCCCGGGCATGGTAATAGTATGAGTGAGAATCACGAAAGTTCAGTAATTATTAAAACTCTACATAACAATGGTGATTGAACCTCAGCTTAATCATATAATGTGTATTCATGCACTTTACCAGAGCCGTAATTGCTCAAATTAGATCAATAATAGAAACCTACTTTCACTAATTTATACAAGAGCAGGTGTTTTACATCGATTACTCACGGTCGATACAGGAAATGTATCATCTCGATGTTATACAATAAATAATACGAGTAATTAACATCTCGAATCAATCTTAGTGTGAAGTACGTTATTATTATGTTACGCAACTTTAATATAATAGTTATTGTGTTTATTGTTATCAAAAGGGTCTTTGACTTTATGATTGTAATAGAGATCTCTGATTAGAAAGTGTTCCTTTTTAACCGACTTCAAAAAAGGAGGAGGTTCTATGTTCCAATGTTTGTATTTTTTTATGTATGTTCAATGGTTACTCAGTCAATTGTGGACCGATTTTCACAATTCTTTTTTTATACGAAATAATACTATCTTGAGGTGGTCCCATTGTCACCAAGTCAAGATTTGATGATGGGATCCAAGAGAAATCGAGGGCAAACCTCAAATTTTATAGGCACACCTATGGCGATGTTATCATTTTTAGCATTAAGGTAAGCATTTACATTCAGAAAGTATCATTTGGTAAACTGGACCTGATGAAGAAGACCGTAGATGACCAATGGATCTCGTCAAAGCTAAGTAATGCTCGCTCGTCTTTATAAACGATTATGATTAATATACCTAGATAAGCGACTAAGAAGACGCTATAAGTTAATGATTCTTTCGAACTGATCTAATTCGAAGCCGGAAGGTAGGCAACGGAACTCTGTTATAAAACAACGTAACCAAGCCGTGTTTGGGCTTAATGGAATCGTTGTGAGATGTACTTTGGCTTAGAATCACTAAAAAGTGAGAAATAAAGATTTTTTTTAAGTAAAACCGACTCCAAAAAATAACAAAAAATGTAACCGACTACAATACCCTTGAAAATATTTTTCTAGGTACCTACTAGCTCGAAATCAGTGACTCAGCACGACCCAGCAGGAGGGGTTGAAATCCATAGTATGTAAGTGAGGTAGACGACTATTGTTTCACTCCTGCTGGCTCGTGCTGAGTCACCGACTTCGAGCTAGTAAGTAGCTCGAAAAATATTTTCAAGGGTATTGTTGTCGGTTCCATTTTTTGTTATTTTTTATTTTTTTTGGAGTCGGTTATACTTTTTAGTTGAAAATGTTCTTTTAATTTCTATTATACAGCTTTGTCAAAACGTGGTCGTTTATTTACATATCGATGGAATTGGGTACCTCGTTTCCCGAGTAAAAGAAAATCTATTTAGTCCAATACTCAATGCTTTATTGCTTTTCCACAATGTATGGTTACAGATGTCAGAAAAGGATATGTGATCATCAGATTTTCTTCATCAGATAAAGCCAATTGGAACAACTATTTGCTGTAACGGACGGACTAACAAACATAAGTAAGCTAAAGCGTAGGTATGGCTCTCTAAACAGAAACACGTATTAGAACCCACTTGCTCATTTTCCATCCAGTCGAATAAAAAAAAAAGTGCAAACCCAAGTGCTTCGACTATTTCTATTTATCACACCACAACAATAATCAAAACACGCATGAAAATAAATTTATGATGCTGCTAAACTGCTTGGAAATGAAAATCACGCCGCTCTAGCAAGTGGCCGTAAATGAATTAAACTCAAGATTCGCCGCAAAATGCTCTTTGATCCTTAATTACGGGTGGCTGCGATATAATCCAGTCCCTCTAAAGCTCTCCGAGTACCTTCCAATATAACATTGCAAAGGCTCCTGAGACAGTATTTGTATTTTGTTTGACTTTTGAGACTCAACCTCGTAGCACAAATAAATGGTTTTATTTAAAGAAACGTAACACTTACGAGTATTAAGATAGAGGTACCTATTGATCAAAAATTGCGTAAAAGAAATTGTCTTAATTAAGTATGTGGAAGTGTTTTGGTTTACATTTGTTGGAAGTACCTACTTAAATCCTAGTAATAATTTAAATGCTATATATGCTGAAAGTTTGTAAGTATATGCGTGTGTATGTTTGTTACTTCTTCACGTTAAAACGGCTGGACAGATTTGGAATAAATGCGGTATCAAGATGAAAATAATGGACATCTGTAATAACACTAGGTTACTTTTATCCCGAATTTCCCAATAAAACTCGCTTTCACATAAAAAAACTGCATCGAAATAGACATAGAAAGACAGAGGAGCGCCAAAGTTCGCATACTTGTCGCTAGTCTTACTGTAATGTTTTTCCGAATCATCGTTTGGCATAATTCCCACTGAAACCTTTAAAATTCGGATTTTTTTTAATGGCCATCTCTCTCAATTTTATTGGATTCAGAGAAAAAAGAGTTATGACAATCGATCATTCTGACAAACATTACATTCGGACTTTCAACAAGTATGCGAGCTGGTATGGAGCCGAAAGACAGACAGAAATTGGCGTCAAAGTTATAAGACCCCTCTTTTTACGTCGGAGGTTAAAAAGGGGTATTCTGTTCCAAGCTCTCGTATGAAAATGGTGCACCGCCCTGTTAGAGGTACGTAGGTACATTCGTAATCCTACGAGCCCTCGCCGAGAGCTGAGTTAGGCGACTTCAGACGAAATGGGTCGAGGCTTACGAATCTGCCACTTGATATTAAATCCGCTGCATTGAAATAATAATAGCGCTTTTCATGATAACTCAGTGTTGTTTTGCTTGGGTATGTTAAGAGACTGATCAAAAATCTCAATATCTCGATGTTGGTGACACTGTTACTAAGGTAAGTTTTCTATATTTGGTAGGTGACTTGATTACCAACCATCTCCCCCTTAAGTTTGTCTGCAACTTAGGGGCCACCCTGTCCACGTATGACTATTAATAAACAATTAATGAATGCATTATCAGTGCCTTAAGGCGAAAGTCTTTAGCCACTGCTAGTGATGACATGGATCCAAGAGGTAGGATGCTTCAATATAGTCCTTTTAAACAGGCTCGGAGTTGCTCAGTGAGCTCCCGGAGAGGGCTATGCTACGCTTGGGGTTTCTCTGGGATCGAATCATAAATGAGGACGTAGAAGAACGAGGGTCTTCGACATAGCCAAGCATATTGCAGGCCATATAGCACAGAGAACAATTAATTAGATCAATGATATGCCATCATCATCATCTCAATTTAATTAGTATGTCATCTACTCATCTAATATATGACCTACATTATTTTCTTATTATTGTTGCGTAGTTTAGATTAATAGACCTCAACCGCAACTATTTTGTGAATCACTTAGTCCGTGGCTTGATTTAATTTGCAACAAGCAATATGAAAGCCAAACTTGACATTGTATCCGCAAAGTAAGTAAAGTGCAGTTTTAATTCGTTGCATAACTCGGACCGGTCGAGAAAGTTGCTTTGACGGTGGCACGCGACGGAACAGATGACGGACGACGGCGAGTTGGTGATGAGAAGTCAGGTGATAAATTGATGATGAAAACGGCCATTGTGTGTCTGAGACTGAAACCGAGACAGGAAACTGGTCCTCTTAAAAAAATGGGACGTCTGTTGAAAAATTATTCACCAAATTGTGAACTATGCGCCACTATGCTGAGTGGGGCACAATTTAAGTATACGGACTGATGTTCTTTCAAAATATTTTCCGACTCAATATATTTTATACTGTGTATTAAATTTGTGTAAATAAATGTCTCTCTCTCTCTCTCTCTCTCTCTCTCTCTCTCTCTGTATGCGGTAATGTCCAACATTTGTTTTTAACGAGGTTTCTTATATGTTTGCGAAATATCTTCACCATATGATCAGCGTGCCTATGTTATTTATTCATATTGCCCGGGCATTATGAATACTGACAAGCTACACCGGGCAAAGAGATTAAGGGGCTGTTTCACCATCCATTGATTAGTGTTAACTGACGGTTATATGTGATGCCGTCTCGATTTGTTTTGTTCGAATAGACGGAGCCGGCATCACATTTAACTGTCAGTAAACACTAATCAATGGAAGGTGAAACAGCCCCTAATTATTCCTAACCTTCATTATTTATCACTTATCACATTGTCCGGTCATTATGAATAATGCTGTATGATGGCTGGGCAATTTGACAAATGAATTTTAGGCACACGAAGTATGATTAATTGAATCGGAAAGTTAAGGTGCGACCACGAGCGTAGCGAGGAGGAGCGTGATTGGTTCAACTGTGACAAAAACAAGCCAGCCAAGCAACAAAGCCAGAATTGAATTCTACCATTATTGATAACTTACTTTACCGATTTTGATACATATTTAATTTCATAGGTAATGAATCTACGTGTAAAATACCCGGGCATTATGAAAAATGACCGATTTATCACTTGGTCCACAACACCTACTATATATTGTGTAGAATTCTCTGCGAGTTTTGATGCACGTCGTTAAGGTTGTGCTCATATCGATTCTGTACTTATTATACCTACGCCAAATATTCAATATTAAGTTTTGAACGGCAATTGCTAGTGAACTTGTAAAGCCTGCTAAGCTGTGATAGATTCCTTTTAAACTCTTTAAAATGCTATCACCATTCATCATATTTGTTTTTTTCAGGTAGCCCTCTGATTCGGAGAAGATCCGTACCCAGCAGTGGGATGTATAATAGGCTGGGATGACTGTAGTCAGATGTACACTTGTTCAAACTAAAATTACTTCAAGGGCATAATACGACAATATTAAAAAAATACTAGGTTACATCAGAATAAAGGAAACTGAGTTTCTTTGTCACAAATTATTACTAGATGTTAAGAAATAGCTGTGTAAGTAATACTAAAAACAATAGTGGAAAGTTGCCATAAACACGTTCATGTCTTTTGTAGGACTCACGAAGGGACTATGAATAAACCGCATCTTTTATGATTATGACCTAAGCATTGTGTAATTATTCAGTTTTGCTCAATCCAAGTATGGTACTCGCAGGTAGAAAAAATCGACTGCTGCAATTGAGTTTATCGAAAAATATACCAATGTTGTTTATATCTTTTTTGTATAGAAAACCCAATTGTTAGAAAGCAATTTTATATTTTTTCATGATAATTATTACCGATTACTTCCCATATTTTGCAACCTGACTTCTTCATTAGTTTTATTTTGTAACCACAATGATTTACCGCCTGTCCTTTTCATTATCTTCATCATACATAATTCTGCAGACCTATCTATTTCTAGGAAAACCCAGAAAAGATCTACGACTATCTATTTAACTTTTGATATCGCGTTATAGTCGTGATAGTTTGTCAATTAAAGCGGCTCACCAATACAAATTCCCCCCTACCCCTCAACCCCCCTATAACATTTTAAACAACAAGTGTTTAATCAAACTATTCTACGAAAACAATATGAACATGTATCCAAAATTTAAAATCCTTCTATCAAAATTGGCAGGAAAGCTTGTTTTAAAATCAGCAGTATGGCGAGAGAAATGTGCCCCAGTTTCGCTATCAAGTTAAATTACATTACCGCTGACTTCTGCTGTAAATCTGGCTCAACCGAGTCCAATTTAAACTCTACGCGAATCACTTAGAGTTAAAAATTGGTCAGGAACAAATCTCGTTTAAAGTGCTGGTGTTAAGCTGCGGTTGCCAGATGTCTGGGAAGTCTGGAATTGTTCGGGATTATGTCACGTTATATGTCCAGTTATAATCGTGTAAAATGTCACACGACCACGATGACATGGAATGTGCTAAAGAGACAATTCTATATTTTGCATTATTTGAAACATTTTAACGTCACACTCGGGAATCAAAATCAAAAGCTGTAAATAGGCCGCAAGGTATATACGCACATTTTTTACAACATTTTTATACTACCAGCGCTTTCAGAAATACCATCATTGCTAGAAGAATGCGAATAGTCCACGAGAGTGAGATTAGATATAGAGCTTGGCCTACTTAGTATTAAAATCTACTCAATTTTTTTTAATCAAACCTGTGATGATGAATCTATCTAGTAAATCCGTCAAAATATTAGGAGCTCATTAGAGGTCACCGCAGTCTGTCTCGTCCGAAATGAAATATGTCTGATGTCCATGCATTTGACAAACTCAAGCTCTAGCAACCCAGTGTTCAGCCGTGGTCAGTTTAGAGTTTCCAGTACATTTTGCAGTGGCCATATTACTTCCGGGGCATTGACGTCGGAACCAATTCCCTGGAAACTGACAGGTTGTCTGGAAAATCACGAGCCTGCTTTTTGCTTTTCATCGACCACGGGTTATTTTTGGAAGCCGTGCTTTTTAACTCTTTGCATCGTATTTTCTCGTGACTGCTTCCATAATAAGCAATTTAAAAATAGATTTACCCTCACGTTATTTTATTTTGTGTCAAATATTAGAAAATATACGCGATAATAATTCTTAATCTGTCATCAGGACTTCAAAAATATTAATAACTAACTAGCCTTGCAAAATAATAATACTCTCACTGTTTAATTAATTATAATTAATGATATTGTTAAAAACAGTATTCACTGGATCATTTCTACATTAATTATTGAAGTGAAGTAGATACCTATGGGGAATTCCCAGTAAGTTTTAGATCTTACGGCAATAAACACGACTTTTATATGCATTTGACAATAACAACTTATTACCTACTCATAATCATAAGTCATAAATTATATAATAACTAGCTGATGCCCGCGACTTCGTCCGCGTAGAAGTATGAAAAATAGTTTACATCCTATTCTCATACCTACCAAATATACACAAAAAAAAAACATAAAAATCGGTCAAGCAGTTTCGAAGGAGTTTGGTCAGAATCATTTTTGAGCAGATAATTTTATATATTAGATACCTAGTATCAAACTTTTGAAAGATTTTGTAAATAGACTACATCTAAAGTACGGTGATAATAAATTTGAATTAAAAGTAATTTTCGGACTATAAATAATCACAGAAAAAAAAGATTGATTCTATTGTATCTGCTACCTACTACAATGTGAACGCTATCAATTACTGAATTAGAAAAATTGGTACCTTTTTTTATTCGACTGGATGGCAAACGAGCAAGTGTGTCTCCTGATGGTAAGAGATCACCACCGCCCATAGACACCTGCAACACCAGGGGGATTGCAGATGCGTTGCCAACCTAGAGGCCTTAAGATGGGATACCTCAAGTGCCAGAAATTTCGAAACACAACAGTGAAGCACTGATGCTTCATGGCAGGATTAGCGAGTAAGATGGTGGTAGCAATCCGGGCGGACCTTGCACAAGGTCCTACCGCCTGCAACCTGACCCTGCTGACTTGATCACCTATTCAAAGTCATTGTGTATAACTTTTTATGTATTTGCAATAGACATAGACAGTGAGATGACATTATAATGTTTGTTGTGTTAAAGCAAGACATTTCAAGCATCACTTGATTTTTATATTTTCATACAAAATGTTTTTTGCTGCCTTA
Organism: Choristoneura fumiferana; assembly: GCF_025370935.1. Taxonomy (NCBI): domain Eukaryota; kingdom Metazoa; phylum Arthropoda; class Insecta; order Lepidoptera; family Tortricidae; genus Choristoneura; species Choristoneura fumiferana. Next base: position 6,492,767 of record NC_133479.1, on the reverse strand, counting down.
ATCATTGTAAAACTCTTTTTAACACTGCAACCATCAATTTGGTTATGGCAGCCGCAGAATATTAAATGATTCGATAAAGCCCGGGACAAATTTGAATAAAATCCCGTGCGGTGAATTTAGAGCAAAATATTGTAAAGCCAGCCGTAAAGTTCTTAAATGTTTTTCTTTTTTTAGTAGAAGCTTAGAAGAAATATAAGAAGTCGGATTTAATGCACTTCCAATGGTCGGATTGACTTGAAATTTGTTATAGGTACATGTGTGCTGGATAAAATATAAGTAGATGCAATCAACAGAAAGTGCGTCAAAAAGCTGTCATTAAAAATGAAAATTTTAACGGAAACTTATTATATTTAATTTTTTTATTGGAAGTTTTTCTTGGAGCTATTGTTTTGTACCTAGTAAAGTAAATCGCAACTATTATTTTCCACTCAACTTATTAACGATTGAAAACTCTGACCACAGATTTTTTTCTATCATTAAAAATTTAGTGATTGGTTCTGGTTTTGTTTAATGGTGTGTGTGTGTGTGTGTTTTTTTTGTAATTTTCTATATTTTTGATTCAATCAATTTCTATTATTTTATATAAAAAATACTTAAATATGTATAGTATGTATTTATGTAAACTCTTTATTGTACAAAAGAAAACAAACAAAATACAATTGTCGAACTTTGAGATACTTGTACAAAGGCGGCAGGCGGGGCTTTAAGGGATCTCTACCAGTCAAAGTTTGAGTGGATGAGAGGAGCAATAGTTTATCGTAACCACCGTCGAACTATCAAGCCATTCAGCCAGTTCAATTCGAGCAAAAGTCAATTCAAAGTGATTATTCCGTATGATTTTCGTAGACACATTTTTGTTGATATAACAGTTTCCAGGTCATCTACCTAGTAGAAGAACATCTAAAAATAGTCTAAATGTCACCAAACTCTATAACCTATTCTCGAAATGCTCGAATCCCTTCCTAACCTTCAATTGTTCTAGTAATATCTGCAGCTAGGGGCACCCTTAAAAATATTGGGAAAATATACAATAACGTTATCAAAACATTGGACCGTGAAAGTGAAATGAGTCACGTAACAAGTTGAATGGAAGCTCGGGTCACGCGCAACTCAATGGAACACTTTTTCTTCCCCGCGAAATTAGTATGTTAGAGGCGCGAACTGGAATACTGATGTTAGGGATGAGCGAAGTGATAAATTCGATTCAATATCGATATTATTGAATCGAACTGTGTCAAAACAGTCCTAAATTTTGATTCTAGTTACAAAAAAAATCGGCATCTTTTAAAACCCTTCTTAATTTGTATTTGTAATATTTTGAATGCGATCCGAATTTCCGATGGTAACAACACTCATTAAATAAAATGATGTAACTTTTAATGTGGTTTCTTCGCGCAATCTGGGATGTCCCGGATGCTACGAAATTTATTGCAAATGAATCATAACGTCGAAGGCAAGAAAAACATTTAGGTCAATGTTATTGCGACACCGCCAAAATAAATTATAACATAGATGCAGAAAATCAATTAGAACCGTTTTCATTATTATCGGCGGCGGAAATTAACTGTCTATGTCTACAGAATAATTCGAAGGTGAGGGTTTTGCGGTGCTGTGTTGATTAGTCCTGATTAAAATCAAAGTAAAACTCAATATAAAAAAATAGTTAAATTAAAACTGACAATGTCGTCGAGTAAAGCTTGGCTCCGGTCTACATTTTATGCCATAAAACGGCATTTTTCCTTTCGTGTTTGTATTTTCTAAGTTACTATTAATCTACCAGCAGCAAATCAATAAAAACTTTGTCAAAAATTGACTTTTAATCATTGACCGCAAGCGTTAAGCGTGGCCAAAGTATCTCCCTTTCAGCTTGGATAAAATCCTTTCGTATGTCTGTCCGGCTTTTCTCCTCTATACGGCTCATTTTACAAACAATCTTTGTCAAATTCTATGAGCAACGCAGACAATTACCTACAAACAAGGCTATTCGCGCATTCAGTTTTTTAAAATTTTCAAAATGGCGGAGTTATTGGGCTTGAACACGTATATTTTTTTAACACATTTCAATCATTTCAAAAAAGTCGAGAAGTCTACAGCTCGCTCACAGATCCACCTAGTTAAGTTTGTAATGACTGTAACATCTATTAATGATGAAGACAACAAGTAAATTAGAGACGAAGGTAGACAATGGCATTGCAATTTGTCTGCTACCATTGACACCTGTTGCTAGTGATAGAAAGTGTAGTAATAATTTAAATATAATCGAACAATGCTCGGACGCAGTGGGTGCGTCGGAGAAAGCCGCATCGATCAAGAAGTTGCAAGCGTTACAACATTCGGAGATGCGTACGCGTGGTTTGACGTAACATTGTTTACTAGTAATGACTTACGGCAATAAGCATAAGTGGACGCCCCGCGGTCAAGCGGAGACGTTTCTTTAGATTATTAATGTTATTGTACTTATTGTTTTTTTATTAAAAATATGAGTTTTGTAATTGAAAAAGTTTCTATATATTTCTTAAATTATACCAACGACAAATGCGAATAGCTCTGTCTATCTAAACATTTTTCAGGCAGGGAAAATTGCGTTTGAATAGTTGCCTAACTATACAAACATTGGTGTCAAACATTCGGGAAATTTAGTACTTAAGTTATTATTTTTAACTAGCTTCTAACGTCATGTAAGCAAAGTTTTGCAAACATGAGTTGATTTAACTGTCGTATCTTTGACCTCAATCGACCTATGTTTTGATCTATGTAGCTCCTTACGGAACAACTATTTTAGAGGCATTCAGTCATTTAATCCATAAGAACGTCTAGAAAAGTTTACATCTACGACATTGACATGCACTGGTAGATTTAAGATCAGGAGTTCGTAACTTGACACCTTTAACCTATTATAACTAAACGACGGCTTGTGGCAAAAGCTGAACCAAGTAATTCGTTTGTTCAATACCATCTCGGAGATGGTCGCTGACCGCAAATGCTACGGCAATTTGAAGTCGCGGTTTGAGCATGACGAATTCTATTACCGTGATAGAATGAAGATTCCTTGAAAATTACGTATGACTGGAATGGTATTAAGTGATGGGTCAAGTATTTTCCAGGAGATTACTTTAGTTTATAGCATTTTTTTGACGATTTTCGCGAACTTTCAGTTGTTTTGACGGAAAAAGATACCTACACATAGAGCCAACTGCATCTTGGAAAAATAGGGTTATTGATCACCTCCCTTCTAAGACAGTTACAATAACATTTTGAAACTTAATCTAAAAAAATTGCTGATTTAGTCACAGATTACTAATATGCGTACTTAGTGAATTAGTCTCCGGAGTCGCTTATCCATATACAAAGCAGCGAGGTCAAATACTTAGCCTATAATCTGCATTCTCGTTTTGATATTTTTCCTTGTACAGAAAAGCTAGTGTAAAGTCCGACACACCAACAATGTACGGATAACACCGATTTTCTTCTTGAATTGTTTGGAATAGACATTTCACTATTAGAACTCGCGATGAGTTCCACAACCGACGTCTGCAACAACTGCATGCTAAAAAAAATGTATACTCCTTGATGGCTTACCTTGAAGAAAATACCAAGATAGTATCGCTTTTCTCCAGTCTTCAGAAGAGGCATGGTCCATCGAGTTACCCCTAGCTCGTCTTCCGAGCAGCTCGCGCATTCTGGAAAGAGCAAATATCGTATTTTAGTAAGTTTAAAAAAATTGCAGTCTACAAACTCAACTGATATTACGTTACAACATACACAGACAGTGCTAAACTAAAAATTAGCTTTCGGAAAATAAAATAAAATTTACTTCCTGAAAATAAGTATCTATGTTTAACTTTGTGTTAAAATGATCAGACCATGCCAAGGTTTATTTCTCTTTGTAAGACCTAAGTACAATCAAAGCAAGTGTTTCCAGAAGCTTTTAAAGATGGATGACAATTTCTAATTACATAATAATTTTTGGATAAATTTAGGTAACCAAATGCTATATTTCGCTCCTAAGACTGGGTTCAATACAGGCAGGAAAAAACATCATTAAAATTCCACGGGCCCAGTCCATAGCAAAGCTTTGCAAGGTATAAAATTCTCTTTTGTTCGCTTTACCACTGCAATTTCAAGCATCCGCAAGCAAGTGACAATAAAACGAAAACGTTGCATTTAACGAGGAGTCAAATTATATAAAAACTGGCAAACAAAAATTCAAAAATACGTAAAAATCTCTCAGCAAAGTTTGGACTCTTGTTACTTTACTACTTGATCTGTGCAAGTCGGTGGAACCCGGCAGTTAGCACTTACGAAGGCTTCATTGAAAACAATCAAGTGGAGAATAAAAGTTGGAGCCTAATGTAAAAAGCAATGTACAACGAAATTGCAGGATATAAATAAAGAAGCGAGTATTTTTATACCTTTACATTATCAGAAGTACTTAAAAGGTTTTTAAAAATAACATGTTTTGCTGCTTCATTGATAATATCACTTTGGGTATGGCATAAAGAACGACATAACGACTACTTATATTTACATCTGGCATACATTTATTTTCTCCTGTGAAATTAAATGGATACTGCGAAGTATTATACAGCCCTTAGCTGCCAATAATTTATATCAATTGGTAATTCATGTACGTACTTGATGACGTATACAGCAGCTTTAAAAAGGTATTAGCTTTCAAGAGAGCATTATTTTCATCGTTTAACTCCATCAAATTTTTTATGGTAGGTAACTGATTTTGGTAAAAAAGTGAAAAGTTTAAAAAAAGATACTGTCGCTTTTGTAACCGGCAAAGCCAAAATAGTATAGGTAAAGTAAGACTAAATACGACAGTTTGGCGGCAAAATATCTACATCAATGATACTTTGTTTACAACTTTATCTTGGCACAAGAAATTAGGATCTGCCGAGTCCTACCAAAATTTAGGCGTCCTACCCCCTCCCAGGGGGTATGGGCAGGGGACAGCGTTTAAAAAATACAAATTTTACAAACTAGGCGAGTGAGGTGTCATTTTCTATGTAATTGTTTGCACTGAATCGAATGAGACCATATCCATACTTATAGGATCAATATTTTACCAGATATGAGATTATTTTTTTGTGGGGACAGACTACAATAGAGATACCGTATATAATACCGTAGCGCGAAAACTACTTGTCTAGTTTTGATGAATAAGATGTCGGTCGAACATCATTATAGTTTGGATATCATATAAACAGACAGTGAGAGATATTTTTTAGCAGATGTTGGCATGTGAGGTTCCTACAATTAGATGGGTTTTTAGAAAGAATTTTAAACGTTTCTAGCTTATTAAACTAAATGTAACATACATTATATTTTGTATTTGCTAATCTGATGCTAATATAATGATTTTAAAACCAGTTTAATTCTTACTACTTTTTGTTGCTTTGATTTATTTATTAGTATGTTTGCTGATGATGTTAAAACCGACAGTTCATTTGATAAGTATATGTATGTATTTAATACCGTGGGAATTCCGAAGAATCTATATACTGGATTATACCTTTATTATACTGGATTCTATGGCTTTCTTAGGAACCGCACCCTTATTAAAGGTAGGTACAGTCACCAGTACTAATATCTGACATAACAAGCGTGCATAAATATCTGATATGACTATTTCTAGGGCCGAAAGGACGTGTCAGATATTTTTGCACGCTCCACTGAGGCAGATAGTAATGCTGGTGGCTGTACTAGATTTTACCCGCAGCTTTGCACACGTAAACCATGAGGTCTCCCAGTTGTCTGTTTATTTTTTCAATTAAACAGAGACAGCACATCACTGATATTTGTCACATAAAATGGCACAAGGAAATAGGTCTTAATTGATAAGTATGTTTATGGTAGGAATAGTAGAGCAAATATTTTATAACGAAAAAAAAAGAAAACGTAAACGTAACGTAAAAGTAACAAATTTGGAGTTGAAGTTGAAATAAAAAAAAAGACTCCAAAAAACCAATCACTAATATTTTATTTCAATGTATTTCACTGCTCCAACCGGAATTTAGAACTGCATCAATGAAGTTATAAAAAACCGGTTATGGAAGAGTATAATATAACTAATGTAACTATTTTGTCAGTCACAAATCAGTGGCGTAGGCTGTTATTACGCGGGTTACGCAACGCGACTTTGACGCAGATGACTCCAACGTAAACTAGTCCATGTTTGGTTTGTATGGAATGTTAGAAAGTTTCTTAGATACACGTAAGTAGGTGTAATTGTATTGTCAAAATAACGCTTAACTTTTTGTTGTGGAGATTGTTTTTGACGCTTTAGCTTGAGTAATGTAATGACGCTTTGATAATGATGATTCTATTTGGTATACGCAAAAATCTTGTTTTTAAATCTGTATATTCTCTAATACAATAAAAAGTTACGCTTTGTACGTTCGTTCGTTTGCATGTAGCGGCGCTTTGTAATAAATTAAGCTAGGGAAATAAAATGTTTTTTAAACCGCGCTTATTTAATCTTAGTTTAAAAATTGATAACATATTTTAGCATCACCAGCCGTTTGTGGACCCATGTTTGGTGTGCACAAATGCCTGATCAAACTTACATACTTCCAAGCGTTTGCCCGGAAAATAACGTAGAATTTAGACCGTTAAATCGAATTTGTTTAATAGTTTAACAATCCAGTATTTCATGCGATACATTTAGCTTGCAATTTTTTTTTTGTAAAATTTAGCTTTATTTAGCTAAAAGTTTAATAATGCCGCGGCGTAACGAAATAACGTATCTCATTAAACATGATCACCGTTCATTTGCACTATTTCTAAAACCAATCTTACCATGACTAAAGCAAAAGCAACTTGTGATTTTTAGCTAATGCGATATTTCTATTCCTCTTAATGTATTAATTCTGTGGAAAGCAATTACTTGACTACCTATATTCATTCTCTTGGGTATATTCTCTAACGTGCTGACCATTCGTTATCGCACTCACCATCTTTTTGTGCCCTCATCCTACACCTTGTGACAGAAAGAAGTGGTGAAAAGACAGTAAGTCTTCTGGAAGACTCCAAAGGTAAACTGCATGACATGAATCCATGATTTAAAACAAGGCAGTATTCGTTCACTGTCTTCAAGTCGTTATCAAATTGGTATCAGGTAAGGCTGCTGACATATTGGAACTGTCGACTACATGACCTTTGCGAGGCAGCGTAGATCTACTTTCTTAAATCTGACATTTCAGTGTTACAGTACCTACCTTCAAGTAGGTAACGGTACTCTAAATTTCGTCATATGGTTTCGCTGTGGTATTTTGAGCAAGGATATAGGTACTTACTCGTAGATTCAGATGCATCCATTTAAAAGTTTACCATATCTATTTCAATATTACATCTGTCAAGGGTGGATCTACCGTTGGAGGGACGATGGGCATTACCCACTACTGTTTTTTTTTTTTTACTTTTTAAATTATTTATCAGTTCAAAATACAACGCGTTAACTTCTCGCTTCTTCTTCTTAAACCAGGCAAATAATGGCCTTATTTAAATATTTTTTCCTTAGTTTATCATACCTTTTCTCGCAAAAAATATACCGAAAATTAGATAGAGACGTTTAAAATATTTGTTTTATGAATGTGTAAATTTTGAGAATTTCCCGTGAATATTATCGTTTACGAATGAACTGACATTAAATCATTCTGTCACTCTAGTAGTCCGTGGTAGTTCTATAAAATCACGTCCATCTATCCAACTCAACGTGGAAGGTATCGCTGCATCATTATTTTTCCAGGTCAGCAACGCATCACAGTCACCCGGCCGAGTCGATCGGCACTTTAGACTTTATGCCAATTAAAATAGGGACTAACAAGGCTTAATCCTGTTTCTCGGTGGTTGAACACCTTAGAGCTTCTGCTTTGGGGCGTGAAGAATAAATTGCAAACTGGAGCTCTGCGAAAACAGGCCCGGGTTTTTATGTAGCAAGGCTAGGCTGTATAATTGCTGGAAGCCTGCTGGAAATACAGGGTGTCTTTGACCATATGGCTTTTGATGCAACGCTTGGTTCTTCTCGCAAACTGAGTTACTTTTATTATGTAATATTTACAAGTACCTAATTGTATTTACATAATTTATTGATCCTCAAAGTTTAATCGTTAAATCAGTGTAGCGGACATGCCGTGTTATTACTAGTTACGGCGGCCTATAAATAATTTCAATTTGACATTTGAGATGTCCAAAACAAACATTTATATCAATGTGCTGTCAGTTTAGTATGGTTTGCATATATAATATAACACCCTTTTTTGCGTCGGTGGTTAAAAAGTAGCTTAGTTACCCGGGCCTACCCGAGTAGAATCGAACCTTGCATGTAAAGCCACGTGGGCAGATACACCTTGAATAGTTTAGTTTGAAGAGAGAAGATCTATAGCAGTTAGCCGATGTGAACTTTTTCGTTGTGCAACCCGGAGTGAGACAATGTGTTTCAGACGGAACCCCTCTCAGTTAGTGTACTCAAATAAACATGCAAGACGTTCAAAAGACCAAAAATCGAAGTTCGTATCCTACCGTTATCCTCACTCTCGCATTAAATAGGTATATTTATAAGCGTCCCCATGTCACGATGGTAGTGACAAGGTAGGAACAAGGAAGACAAGTAATATTTATTTAAGATAACTATAAAAGGGCACGTTTCCGTGCCCAGTTATTTATTTTATACAATTCAATAACACTGAAGTCCAGCAGTATCACAAGCTAAGGAACTTTAGGAACTTCACTAACGCACTGCACAACTATTGGAAACTGTAGAAGGAAATAAACCTTCCTTCGTATAGGTGTAGTAAATTATGAGCTAGTTAAGAAGTTTAATAATATTAAATAATTTATAGGATCTAGGATAAAGAGACAGGTATCTGTTCAGCTCGTAGGCTCTGAATAGAATGGCTACCTTGACGTAAACCGAACAGGTGTGGAATTTAGAAAAGGTAATTTGAGTTAAAATCTCATTTTTTAGAATGTGTACTAAACCAGACAGTCCAAAGAGTTAGGAAGAAACGACTTGTATCACACCTCGTTACAACCGGGACGACTAGACACGAAGTTCGAAATTTGTACTTCGTGGTATACGGCCTGAGGGCCTACTCCGAAATTCGAAAATAGAAGTTCGTATCGTATTTTCCCTCTCACTCTCGTATTAAATAGTATAAGCGTCAGAGGGACGGAACGATACGAACTTCGATTTTCGAATTTTGTACTAGCCCTACTGATTTGAGACCATTTTCTTTTTATCATATATCATAGGGAAGCATTGCAGTCTGGTTGAACTGTGGCAACTTTTGTGCATCTCATGTTAAATGATATTGTTACGGATAACTCACGTCTTAAAGCGAGTTTAGCTCGTCATGTTTCGGGCTATTACATAGCCCTTCTTCTCAGGAGTTGTCGAGCTAAACTCGGTTTAAGACGTGAGTTATCCGTTACAATATCATTTAATATGAGTGAGTCTCACGGTAGTTTCATGTTCAAAATTTTGTGCATCTGTTAATAAAACTGCGTCTAATAGTGGTCACGTCTTCAGATAATTTATCGTAAAGATACATAATAATATGGAAGCATACATTATAATGTTGCCATTACGGAATATACTGTATGTGTAGCTATAGATAATGATTTTACCTTAATTACTGTGCAAATTTTTAACACACGTTATTAATTTTAACGTCACGGTAGCAATATTTTTATGTAGATTTAATGTGTATTTAATTGGACGTTGCTTTCATACTGACTGGTTAGACTGGTGCACCGTATTTTTAACTTTTTTTAACTAAAAAGCCATTAGTGACAATTACATAATAACAATAAAATTATCCATACTAATGATGTGATACTAATATTATAAATGTGAAAGTAACGTTGTCTATCTGTGTGTTACCTCTTCACGCTTAAACTGCTGAACCGATTTAGATAAAATTTTAAATGGAGATAGTTTGGGACCCTGGGAAAGACATAAAATAGTTTTTTCATCACACTTGCTCGTAAACAGTGTCGTAACATGCAGGCTACCTTGGTTGCAACCCCCCAAATAAAACCGACCTTAATGTGCTTGTCATGAAACCTGTGGTCGGTAAATGAGTCATTGCCCGTACTAATTTTCATGTCATGAATCCCAAGGTTGGTAAATGAGTTTGTTACTGCATGGTGTGCTGCTGCCCCGTGCGCGCGCTTCACACGCACGCCATGCACATGCTGCGGAGGAGGAGGGCGGCGGGGAGCTGGCGCTGCCAAGAGCGCAGCCAGCGGTATCGGCAATTTTTGAAAAAATATTAGTTGTTCTTTTACAAATATACAATTTTACTCGCAAATGATGAAAAACATTTTATGTCGCACGGGCGGTACTAAAATTACGAAGATCGACTCATTAAAGCCCTCAGTCTTCGACTTCGGGCTTCTAATAGACTCTCGTTCGTAATTACTTATTTACCGCCCTTAAGACACAATGTACTATTATCCTGGAAAATTGGATAATAAAAAGTGAAGCCTTTTAATTTGGTCTGTGGTCTCGAATAACAATTTTCTGTCAAATATGTATGTAGGTACGAACGTTTGCTCAATCAACCATTCAAATGATTTGGAAACTAAGATTTACTTGCTTAAAGGTTACACCGACGTAACACATCATTCAATGTTACAAAATACAATTTTGGTGACCATTGCATTGGCCTTTATAATCTTATTGTTAGTGTGATTAACTATCATACACACATTTTGAAATAAGGAAAAATTATACAACTTTCTAGCCTTTGCTTCTTGGATTTATAATATTACTATGATTTTGTTTAAAAGTTACTTAATCATGTAGTTTTTGGTTTATAAGTTAACTGATCTTTCAGTACATTATACCTCTATCTGTTTAATTACACTACACTGTTTGTCATTAAGATTTTTGTTTGAAGTGACAGTTGCTTTTTTATTTTGCTCCAATTCAAAGAGTTTTTTATAAATTTTTAGTCAAACACTTTATTATTTGGTTTGCTTTTGTATTAATATTTAAAGTAGGTGTGTATGCTATGCAAGCATGTATGTAAATTCTTTACACTTTACTTTACAAATATATAAAAAATACAGTTGTCAACCGTTGAGAGAAGGCAAACTTGTCCCTTTAAAGGATACATGCAATTTTTTAAAAATTACAGCCAACAGAATCCCAAAATATTTTAACCTGACCAACACCTTGTAGTTTATGCAATGACATAATACCCAGTGGTATCAAGCTTAGTGGTATTAATGCTTAAATGAATAAATAATAGCAATACGTCAAATAACAATCGGTTCCCAAGACGAAGTTAATTCATTCTGCACATGCCGTGCTGTGTGACGGCATTTCGGCAACGAGAGTGGAATCCGAAAGCCATGGGAATTCTTTAATCGATGAGTTACTCATTTTGGAATCGATTGTTGTGTAACACACGATTTATGGCGTCGATGCGACGATTTTAATCGAGTGGGTTTTTTAAGTTCTCATTCATATACCACGGTATAAATATTTGTGCTCCGAAAATAAGATTTTCTTTTTTTTATATATAAACTTCTTACAGTTTTTTAGTTGTTATGTCGACACAATTCTTTACTTTTGTCTTCTGGTTCTAGATTTCATTTAGGCCTTTGCGTCTGTTTCAGACGAATATTGGCGTGTTGCCTGTGCACAATGTCTTAGATCACAGAATAAGTACCTAATAATAGTTACAAGTTTAGTCTCAAAAGTCTTTACCTTACCGTTAGCTAAAGATATGACGCTGGCGCTTAGTAAATAAATAGTTAAATATCATAAGACACTAATTGACCTAGTCCCAAAGTAAGCAAAGTTTGTGTTAAGAGTACTGCAACTTCTCATATAGGTATTTAGGTAATATAAAGTCTGCCCCGACGGCGAAGCTTGAGGGATCCAACCCGGGACCTCAAACTTCGTAGTCCCACATTGGACTATGTGGTTGTCCGGTTGCCATTTCAGTTTATCATACGCTCATTCAGTATATCCCTGTCCTATATTTTTACGCTACGTCCGAAGTACTTACATCGTGACCTTTCTTGCCATCTATTCTGGTCATGAGACAAAGAATTTTAATGTTTTTATATAAAACAACAAAAAAACGCGTGCCTAACTAAAACCCTCATTAGCATACATTGATTTATTTTTATTATGTGCTAGAGTCGTAAATTATCATCCAAAACCGCACCTAATTTTATGGTTACTCTAATATTACAGCATTCAGTTGGGTATTATAGTAATGCATTTATTTTAAAAGGTTAGCCTCGTATTCGTTTTAGTCACGTCTTAGTCTATGAAAAAATACAAGTAATAAAAATTCGTTAATCTCGACTAACTATACTCAAGTAGAACTGCAGGATTGGACTTTTTACGTTCCCACAAATATGTCTCCGCGTTTGCGACCGTTGTATAAGATGAATAATAATTGGAAATGATATGTCCTGCCCATCGTCAACAAAAAGTTCTAAAATGCAAGATATGCGTGTTCATGCAGTTCCTCCACCTCCACACTGTAAGAACACACACAAATCACACAAACTCATCTATCGCCATCACCACACTACACTGACGCGTTTCGAACTCAACCAGAGCTCATCTTCAGAGCAACACAACCGTACACCAGATACCAGATGTTAGACTCACCAGATGATGTCTGTCTGTCTGATTGCAAAATAAGATGTTTATTGATTTTATTGTTTCTGCTAAGCATTTCTTCGTTTAATCGTATCACGTATTCGAAGAAATTCCGAAGATATCTCTCTCAATGATGTGGCAAATGAGCTGAATCCGTTTTTTGTATAAGTACCAATGACCGATGAGCTGAAGGTTTACGTGGAGACCGCGAATCGGGAGACCGGGGGAAATGATGCTGATATTGATATGTAGATATGATTAAGTGATGAAATTACAATATTGTGCCGGTGTTTGATCCATACAACGCGGAACCGGTGGCGCGCTACATTGTAGTTTAATTATGTACCGGGCGGCCCATTTAGATCACCCATCACCCGATATACCACAGGCATATACGACATGCCTCTACTCTCTGGACAGTGATCGATATCTTAAGTAGAGTCCTTCTCAGGAATGTTGTAAACTATTTGATTAATTTAATATATAAAAAATAAGATACTTTAATTCTGTGGCATTTAATATGAGGCTTTGTATATACATAGGTTAGAAATACCCTAATCGACATGTACTATTCATCTTTGTTCAGAGTGTAGAGACACGGACATAGGACTGTAGAAATTTTATTTTATTCGACTGGTAGCTGGCATGAATATCACTAAAAAATAAGAATTTTTGGTAACTTGACCTTTGTAAACAATATTCTGTTCTGTTGGAGTTGCAATATTCTGCTTTACCAGCAGGTCCAAAGTCGAAACTAAGCTTGACAGATCTCTGGTCACATCCATCAAGCTTACACGTATAATACATGCTTTACCACACAAGCAGACGCCCGTATTGTAAAAACATACTCACCTTGTATCTATTTGTATTAATTATTATCCCAACGATTTTGATGTTAAAAAAAAACTATTTTTAATGCGCTTGTAAATACAAACCTCTTGTCGTTGCTATGGTTTCTGTTTTGCCCTCTGTGCGATGATAAGCTGTGGGTTAAAAAGCATCTAATAAAGCTTAAACTGTTTTAGAGTTACTGTAATTTCAACATCAAAATAATATAAAGAAGTAACATTATATTTATTTACATTGAAAAAGAATACACGGCAATTAAAATAAAACTAACCTAAACTTAAAATACCTACATAATAAAGACATGTAATAGTAATGAAAACTAAAACAAATGACATAAAGGATAAGTAACTTATACCCGGTGTGGCCTGTAATACGAGCAAATAATTAAAGCATAGATCGTACTCGTCGAACTAAACCACATTAGTTCAGCGACTTTTAAAATAACGGAGTCTTAAGATTTTCCTTTCTTCATACAAATTAAATACTGCAATCAATTAACGCCATCCTAGAACACAAATGACGTCGCCTGTCACGCTACAAACATCAAGCATTTTGGTTTACATTGCTTCTTCGAATAAACTTTAAAGTGTAATAAAAATAGAAAAAACTTATTTATTTTTAAAAGTCGCTGAACTAATGTTGTTCAATTTGACGAGTATGATCTATGTTTTAATTAGTTGCTCATATTACAGGCCAATCCCGGTAGAATTGTCGGGATAGGTATGCAATAGAGCTTGACAGCTAATCAAATTCAGAACTTTTGAGCTCTGAATTGTCTGCACTTTGTAAGATAGTGATTATACCTTGTGTTTTATAGAACATGGTATGGTCGATTTCTGTCAAATGAAAAGTTATAAATCTCGTTAATTGAAAATAAGGCAGTATAGCAGTTAACCTTAGTCTGTGTGGATGGAAAAAATGGAAAGGCGAGTTATCAGTCAGACAGAAGTACGAACTTATGATTTATTTATGGTTATTGATATATCTATTGTCGCAAAAAGTCCAGTTACTTCCCTACAAATAATTATATCAAAAGACAATATGCTTTCAGTGTTAGTCAGTCGGTTAATTGGTTAATTGATCTACGTTTCATTAGTTGTATTTAACAGCAGCTCTATCAGACGCGACTTTGTATTGTATCTCAGTAATGTTACAGTGCGATATAGATCTCCACGGCTGCGCCCTCCCCTGTCCGTATCTCACTACGCGCTTGTTTGTCTTGTTGTATTTTGAAATTAAAGTAAGTACTTATAATAAGCTTTCAATATTATAAATAAAATAAGGCGCCCTCATACAAAAGTCACTCACTTTCATTAAGATCTTTGTTTCAGTGTATGATTTGTATGGTTTTAGATTTATAGGGTATATTGGGTAGTGACATAACTATAAGTATTACTTCCCGTAGATTTGTGCTGACGCGAACAACCTTGAGAAATGAGCAAGTAATTCCTTACATTCTATGGTTTAAATCATGATGATCGATTCATTCACTCATTGAATTCGTACAATGAAGAAATGAATTCAATTAGACCATCTAGATTACATCAAGTCGAGATACTTTGACGTTACATCAGTTTAAAAATTGATAATTCGACTTGTTATACTAAATGAATCTTTGTAAATTAAGACAGTAACCAAAGGCCAATAATGAAAGCAAGTGGATTTAGTTAGGAATAGTTAGTTTAGTAAAAATAATTGTCATCGTCATCGGTGGTAGGTATTTTCCTGTTTTCTGTATCGCTTACTATTACTGGTGTACAATAAAGAGTCATTGTAATGTATTGTATTGTAGTATGGTAATGTACATTGGAGAGACTAAGATGCTCAAATATAATATTATAAATAGGTAACTATAACAAACACACACTTGATAATAAAGTCAGCACTAAACGTGTTTTAAGCACCTTAACCCCCCGTCTGGATCTTTAACTATTACACCAACTAAGCCATTTGTTTATTCGATCAAGTTTGACTAGTACAAATGTGACGACATTTTATTATCTTTAACGGATACGACGTGCATAATAAATAAATAAAATAAATAAATATCATGGGACACTTGTCAACAATTGACCTAGTCTGAGACTAGTAGTCTCACAGTAAACAGAGCTTGTGTTCTGGGTACTAGGCAACGGATAAACCAACTTAAATAAATAAATACACACTTAAGTACATATTAAACACCCGAGACTCGAGAACAAACATTCGTATTATTCATATAAATATCTGCCCCGACGGGGATCGAACCCGGGAGCTCAAGCTTCGTAGTCAGGTTCACTAACCTAACTACTGGTCGTCAAAATAATCCACTTGACTTCACGTTATCTTGAATAAATCTCTCTTATTATAAATAAAATACCTAGTCAACCAACTACAAGTAAGTGTTTTTTAAATTTTTATGATAGTTCCTGGATCAGAAAAAGTAGTTACAATGATACAGGAAGTAAATTATAAGAAGTTAAGAGCGTTTATACCTGCTAAGCTGGCAACGTTGCATTTTTGTTAGTTTTTCTCGATTATTCCATAAAAATTTAATGAAAATTAAAAATGTGGTCTGATATAACTTTAATAGATAAGTTAGTACGAAAGAAAGTTAATGTTTCTACTCCAATAAATATTTGTGATCGACTTTTAGTTATATTCTTTAAAAACGAACAAATATCTATTAACAGTTTCTAAAGAACATAAAAGTCTATCACGAATATTTATTGCAGTAGACACATTAACTTATATATTAAGAAAATTGTACAAATAGCAGGATAAGAAACCTTTTCTCTTATTACCATCTAATGGCAGTTGATGTAACTACCTTACTCCATGCAAATAAATCTTTTATTCTAAGCTAAGAACAGTTCTAAAAGACCAGATTTTTAATTTTCATTCAATTTTTATGAAATTATTAAGTATAATAAAATAATACCTATATAGTAAGGTTAGCATAGTAATAATTCTTAAAATTAGTATCGCACATGAATTTGGGTGAACAGTTTGCACGTCACCTCGAAACAATAAAATCGTAGTTTTTCATATAATTACCTGATTTGCTCCCAAGATTTAACTGCGACTGGTAATTCACTGGGGTCGCGTTGGCGATTAAGCTCATGAACACTACGGCGATGCACAGAACTTTCTTGTTGTCACACATTTTTCTAGTTATTTTTATTTTACACTTTTAAGCAACGACTTTAACGGGCAGCGATGTTCAGCTGTCTGATGAAATCGGTATCAATAACACCCTATTTAAACTTAATTTTATAAATTAGTTTTCCCTAATGAGGTGACAGAGTGAGGTTTAAATTAAAATAACGTTTAACGTTGTATTGAAATGCTTTGATGGCTTCCGGATTGAACAATTTTTTACGTCAAGTGCAGATCGGGTTTTGTTTTACATCATTTCCTTAATGAGGTTGTAATACAACAATACATTGCATATTGAGTTACAAGTTTTATTGTCATTTGTAACGTCTGACGTCGCAGCGTTACCTTCTATAAAAACGACTATACAATAGTCTGCTTTTAGTGTCCGTGTCTGAAGGGCTACTTCGAAATTCGAATATCGAAGTCCGTATCGTACCGTCTCGCTGACGCTAATATTATTTAATACGAGATTGAGAGGGACGGTACGATACGAACTTCGATTTTCGAATTTCGTAGTAGCCCTTCTGTATCGTTCCCGGTTTTAGAATAGGACTGACCTATCATTTCCCATGGGTGTCAAAGGAGACTAAGGGACCCGATGTGAGAGTAAGCTGCGCTCTCTATTGCCAACTACGAACTCCGGACTCCAGTTCTGCGGTGTGGAAGTCAAGAAGAAACCACCACACTCTTTTCCCAAGAATGTCGTCATGAAGTTTCACTATTGATCTTCATCCAAAGACCATGACCACACTCAACTTTGACGACTTATAGTGCCCGGCCGCTAAGAAGGCAATCCTGACACATTGCACAACTATGAATTTCCTGATTGTTGCTAATGTCAACCATTGAAAAAAATGCTATACTTACTACTCTGTCGCACGCAACAAGTAAGAATTGCATTTCTGCCTATGATTCATATTGTTAATATTCAGAAACTTCATAGTTTTGCAATGTATCAGGATTTAATTCATAACGATAACGGCCGTTGACTAGAAGAAGACTTTTAGTGCCAGAACATGTCAGAGCTGTGAGTGAACTGCCTTTTAAGTTGGATAGTAATAGGAAGAAAGTTAGGTGAGTTTGTACTTAATTAAAAAAAAATCGGCAAACAAAGTTGTCGTATTTTTATTCCAGAAAATAAAAGAAATTTTACGCAAATGAATATTCTAAAATGTGTACAATGTTAGTGAAGCTGTGCTGACAATGTTGCTGACAAGTCTAACCAATCCTTATGTTATTTCTTTTTAGGATGAATGATGAATCCTCGCTAAAAAAAATTTAGTTTTTCAAAAATTGTCATGTTAAGGGTAATTTGGAAGGAGGCTTTTCTACGCGCAGCTCCTCGCCTCAGCTGGCCGGGAGAGGAACGTGCTTTCGATCGTTTAGTTTCTGCGGAACATTTAGGTTCCATATTATGTTGTTAGAAGTGCCATACCGTAACAGAATATAGAAGGTAAAGTTGCCATATTTGATTCTACTATTATTAAAATATGATTAAGTCTCGTTTGGATAGGTCTTATTTGTCTATAGACCTACCATTAATATACACTTATACGAATGTTGCAAATAAATCATCCCACTCGCATCTCGCAACACGTAATTAGTGTCTTCGAACAATGTTCGAAGCAAAACGTTAGATGATGAAATTAAGTTCTATAAATGATGGCTTAAACGATCTCATTGGCCGATTAAGGGCTTATTTCACCACTGTCTGTTAAGGGGGACCGAGCTTTTAGAGCTTATCAATTTTAGGCATACTAGGCACTCGTGGATATTGGGGGGAAGTGCGACTGCTCACGATAGGCTGGTCAGAACGCACGCGTTTTTAGGTTTTTATTCATATTACTAAAACATATAAAAAAAATGTAACGTAACGTGTCATTATTCAAAAACTCATCATCTGCCACGCAATATTTACGTCGTAACTCAGCGTTTATTTTGTCTTTTAGAGACGACTTTAGGATTTTTTTACATCGAACGAACTACAAGTAATCGTGTTTCTAGAGCATAACATTTATAAAGTAAATCCTCAAATATTTTACATATGTATCAAAACTAAAACTTTACTAGTTATTGTACAGCAAGAGATTTAATAAATGTAGTAAATACGCTAAAAGTTCGGGCTTTAATGAAATTATTAGAGTCAGAATTTGCTGTTAAATACAGAATCACATATTTTTTCTTTTTCTTTTTGATTATGACAGACTTATCACTAAATGACGTGACCTTTAAATCATGATGGGATAATCCGTTGAATTATGTTCATAAACTATTTAGGTAGTATAGTTTTATAGCAGCTGTGGTTTTTATGGGTGTTTTCAACGAAAATTGAGATCTAGTAAATTTTATTTGACATTGGTTTTGATATAATAAGAAATATACCTACGTAAAAGCGATTAAAAATAACAAAAACTCAAATGTAAGGCTATTTTTGGATAAACTGAAGCAATTATTTTGCTCATCCGCGACATAATGATATTATGCAATGATGTTAGTCTAACATCTGGTAGCTTAATGAACCGTTGTGTTGCTCTGAAGATGAACTCCGGTTGAGTTCGAAACGCGTCAGTATTGTGTGGTGGTGGTGACAAATAGGTTTGTGTAATTTGTTCGTGTTCTTACGGTATGGAAGTGGAGGAACTGTATGAACACACATTTCTTGCATAAACGTAGCTATCAGAAGGTCGCAGGTGAGCAAACTAATTGTTTCAGTTCATTGGTATGGAACTCCGCAAAGTAACGCCCGATTCAATAAATTCTTTTTGTAAAAAAAAAACCATATACAATTAGAAAACGCTGTCATTTTAAGTACGTTAAATGAACTGCACCATCCTAAATTTAAACAGTTTAATTATAACAATCAAGAGCATTTCACCGTCCAGCATTAACTACAGTCATAAGCTAGAAAAACTTATTTTGTACAGCGCAAAAAAAACTGCATTGCAACAGTGAGTACCTACCGCAAATCAAGGGCTAGTGAAGTAACCCAGGAAGTATAAATACTTCGACAACTAATTAGGGCGGCCGGTGGTCCATCCGGCTCTGTTGCAGGAAATTGCAGTTCCGATACCGTGAGACGTTTGCTGCAACTGCACTCTGGTCTAGATAGCGCGAATGGTTTGCTTTGTCGGTATGCACACCGAGACTGATAGAGGTTAGGATAGAGCGTAAATTAAAGAAATAGTCACCAGCACTAGCAGCAGCTGGTATCAGATACAATAAAGCCTACATGTATAAATATCTGATACAACTTTATTTCAAGAGCCGTACGATGTGACTGTGACAGATATTTTTGAACACTCCGCTGTGGAAGATATTAATGCAAGTGACTGTAAACTACATTTCAATAGAATCTGACAATTTCCTAGACATTTAAGACATCCTTACGTGGGCACACTTAAAATCCTGCCCACATAATGTTCCTTCACATGCGTTAGTAAAAAGTCAATCTAAATAAAATAATTCCTTTAGTACAATAAAATTGTATGCAGTGGACGGAAAGCGTGGAAGTTCCGAGGACTGGTTTTTGCAGGGTTTTGCTCGGCAGTGGGACAGAAAAGGCTAATAATAATAACATATGAGACAATTTAATGACAAAAAATTAAAGGGTATATCCATGTTATGCTCTCAAAACAGCTCACTCTTTTCCGAGCTCTGTTTATGTTATATTAAAAGTCATCCTGACGAACTGTCCACGATTTTATCGCACCTATCGAATGACCTAGGTTAAGTGTTAATAAGGTTATTTGGTCACGATTCTGTCTAGCTTTCAATTATCTAAAGCGGAATATTAGCTGAAGGTTACTTCAATTTCACATTAGATCTCGAACCATTGTATACTTCAGAAACATTTCCGGTGAGTCAGCTAACTTATGTCCTGAGGCCTTAAGTATTATCTAACACACTTCGAATCCCAATCGTTTTCACCATTTCTTCCTGTCACACGGTGTAAGATGAGGATAAAAAGACAAGATGAAATGCGATCGCGGTCGTCAACGCGTTAGAGAATATGCCCTCTGATTCTACAGGGCTATTACGAAATGCGAAAATCGAAGTTCTTATCGTATCGTCGCGCCGACACTTATATTATTTAATTCGAGAGTGAGAGGGACGGTAGGTTACGAACTCCGATTTCCGATTTTCGAATGGAATAATGTTTTGGGGTAATTCTACTGATAAGGACCGAGCATTTTTGGCTAAAAAAAAGTGCATTAGAGCAATATGTAATTTGCGACCTACCGATTCTTGCAAACCACACTTCAAAAAATTAAGAATTGCCCAGCTTGTACATTTACGAAACATCAATTTTTGCCAAAACAAACTTTAATCTATTTAAAAATTTCAACAGTGTCGACGGCGGGGAAAAATATTCGATGGACATCACATACTAGCTATGTTCTCCAAAAATGTGCTAGGGATGACTCCTAAAATTTTCAATAAGCTACCAAAAACTGTAACAGAGAAGGAAGTATTACCTAGTTTCAAAAAAGCATTGAAAGATTTTTTAACCGACAAGGCATATTACTCTGTTAACGAATATCTACTAGATAATATAAAAGAGAAATTGTTTTCAAAATGTTCCACTGATTAACATTAGTATTAAATGCAAAATTATTTATATAACATTAATGTAATATATGATTATAATTTAATTATTTCCTATTTTGTTATTGTAAAAATTTAAGACATGAAGGTCAGGACATAAAATTATTTTACAAATATATATTCAATTTAATAATTGTATATAGGAACTCATGTTTGACAAATAAATTATCTTTATCTTTATCGTAGTAGCCCTGCTGATATCAGAGGACGCAACGTGAGTTAACTTTTATGCAAGTTGGAATGATGACTTGGTGAATGGAAAAGTTCCGTTAGATGCGGGTGGCGCATGACTGCTAGTGGTGTGCTTTAGGGAAGGAACGTGTCCAGCAGTAGGCCTAGGCATTTAACTGTCAATGATGATGACCACGCTTAATACCTTGGTAGTAGAGTCGTGAGTATTCATTTGAGCTCCACAACCGCTTATCCACTGCTTCTGCAGACTGTAGGCGTTGACAGATTTTATCCCTCTCTTTCGCGTGTGCCTTGTTGTATTAGAAAAGGATAGCTGAGCAACAAAGTGTCAGGTGGTCACACGAGCTAGCCGGTTAGGTGGAAATGAAAAACCTACTGTTATTTTTAGCATTACTAAACTACTTATTCATTTTACTTTAAATCGCGAATAAACTAAAACTTAAAAACATTGAATGCCAACGCTAACACAGACGACATTATTAGATGATTATAAGATGACAAAATGAAAAAGGAGTTTTTGAAGAACTAGTTGAAAACCGGTTATACAACATGCGATTTAATGTGACAACACTACATAAGTCTAAGTTTCAACAATATAAAATTGTTACTATGCCAAATGAGTCACATAAAATTATGCATTTTTGCTCCCTTCAATGCAGTGGAGTATGTTGATTGGTCTCCTGACGTCATATCTCAGCCTATATACGTCCCACTGCTGGGCACAGGCCTCATCTCAGAATGAGAGGGCTTGGGCCGTAGTTCTTACGCGGGCCCAGTGCGGATTGGGAACTTCACACATACCATTGAACTGTTTCGCGGGTTTGCGCAGGTTTGTTTTCCTTCACCGTAAAGCTCGTAGTAATTTTCGAATATAATTTCGCACGTAACGGTAGATAATATATATTTTAGAGAGTCCCATGGGACTTTGGTTAATTCCTGGAATTCCAAGCCAACACATGATCAAGCAATACTGCAAAATGGCTAGTTCAGCGTTTCCCATTTGCCGGATCGGGACCCGGTAGCGGGCCATCAAAATAAAATACCGGGTCGCATATCCCGTCTTGTTTTAAAAATAATACCTAATATCGATCGACGCATCGTAAATATTAGTAAAAGTAAATCGTAAAATTATTAAGTGGGTTACGAAGGGGCAGTTTTTCACACTGTGCTAAGCTAGTTCATAATAATCCATTTAATATTACGATAATTATGCTGATTCTAAGTTATAACACCTAACTTAATAAACAAGCATCTGCGTGATTGCGTGAATATCTCATTCTACAATTAAGTCTAAAAACAAAAGGTGAGCGAAAAAAAATTAAGTGAAAGTTTTCACAGCCTTCCGGTTGAGACAATTTTGCAATTATAAGTAGGATGTGACATAATTTAAAACAAAAGCAAGCTTATATCAGTTTACCTATACTAAATTATCGACCCTGCAATTGTTTGAAGGTAAAGGGTTTCATGAACCTAGGCTTGTATTGCCAAGGTTACGAGAAAGGAAAGGGATTTGATATAGTTATTAAATTACTAACATTATATTTGCAATGTTAACACAAATAAAGTAATAAAATGTAATACCAATACAACCACGGAAGCTATTCAAATATTGATCTTCTAACGTAATCTTACATAACAAAACAATCCGCAAAAATGCACCTTTTTGTAGAACACTGTGTCAACCTCATTAGTCACTTTAAACCGAGACGATTGAAAAAAAGAATTAAAAAGTTAGAAATCTTTGGCAAGCAATTGGCGCGAACGGAACGCGCGTGCGCGGCGGTTGTAGCGTTCCTGCCTACTGCGTTCTACAATGTTCAGATTGAAATGAGAAGCTTTATGCAACCTTCGGCATGAAAGCCGCATTCTTGTGGTCAAGCGTGTTAGTGTGCAAACGCATCTTCTACGCCACTCCGACTGACCTTTGCAAGGATTATCGAATGTAAAACTGTCATAGTTATAGACGCTTGGGGCTCTATCGGCCAATGAACGCGATTGCTAAAATTTAAGGAAAATGATACTCTGTGAATGAGATAACAGGCCCGGGGCGCGAATTTTGATCAATTAAGGCACAAGTTGCAACTATTATATCATCTTTAATTAGACATATTATTGTGTGTTATGTCGTTAAAGTATCATTACGGAACTATTTTTTTTAATAATTGGCGCTCATTTCAGAGGTGCGATATTTTTTGTTAGATTTTCTAGAAAGAATACTTACTTACTTAAATAAAGAAGAGACAAACACTGATAAATTGATTTATCTCATGTGCTCAGTTCACTTTACATTTTCGACAAAGTATTTTATCTGGCTTTTGTGTAGGTACTGTTATTATTATTATTTAAAATAATTAAATATAATAAATAAATGTTTTTCTTTTCTTTCTTTCTTTCAAAAGCCTATAGAGGTGTCCCGCTGCTGGGCAAAGGCCTCCCTCCATGTAGGTACTGTATTTCTTAAAATTATTACATGATTTTCTTACGAAGATAACGAAAAACAGGCACACGTAGGTAAATTTTTGTTGTACCAACAGGCATCTCATACTCAAAAGATAAACACTGTAGGTATGTAAATGCAACAAGAACATTTTTGACTTTCGTACCGACACAAGGTCGCCCAGCGCTTATGTCCGTCAAAAGCTCAGAGTTCTCCAAAACCGCACATTTTAATTATTAATGAGGTATCCGGCCAGTTTTTAAAATAGTCAAGCATCTGCGATTATAAAGATGCAATTTGAAATGGGAACAAGTTTCTGTATCCGGCCAGTGATGCTGCGATCTACTGCAAACGACCTATAAAGGACAAGGTAGACCATAGACCTACACTTTTTTTCACCTTTAAGACGCATTATCGGGTTCCAGGCTAAGGGTGGGTGAACAATGTGCCATGACTCTTAAAATAATTGAGATATTTTTAGAACTGGCAGTATAAAATGGAAATAATCGCAGCATGTGGCAAGCTGTTGGATAAAATACATATATAAACATCTTAATATACGACAAATAAAATTGTATTATGGTATTGTCTTGGATATGTCGACAGATGAATAAAACATTGTGTAACATTTTAAAAACAAATTGGTTATTCACTATGAATAAAAAAACCTTTTCTCGCGTTTGTATGCACAGGATAAGTACCTACCTAAAAAAATCACAATACACATACCCTAACAGTGGCATATTTGCTGGTCTATGTTTCGTTTAAGTCTTATTTTCTTATGTTTTTTTTCTATATTGTTCCGTTGTTTGCCCAAATAAACATTAAACATGAAACACCTTAAGGAAAATGTTTTTTTTTTACGTTCTTATATAGCCTCTGCTTATTGCGAATGATTTTCATTTGTAACTTGTCAGCATATTTAAATATTTTAATTTTAATAGATCGCTCTACATATAGCAAAAAACCATTAGCACTTGTACTATGTACTAACGAATTAACTAAAAATGTGGAAACATTTCACAGTAAAAGTCATAGGTAGTGACATTGTGACTACTTGAAGGGGGAATTCATTGTTAAACTTATTGGGAGAACGCTCTACGGTCAGTCAGTCGATAATTACCTACTCCTGTTTTCACAAAAGTGATATTTTTTTAGGGTTTTGTACCCAAAGGGTGGCTAACGGAACCCTATTCATGTCAGTACTCTGTCCGTCTGTGTGTATCTATTTCTATCTGTCAAAAGGTTATTTGTCAAGAACTGTAACAGATGAGCAGCTAAAATTTATACGTAATGTGTTATTGCCGCTACAATACCTACCTAACAATTAATAAAAAATAAAAATCCACGGAATCCAAACCACTAAGATAAAATTACCCCACACTGCGTACATTATTTGTTAACACTGGATTTTTATAGATAAGGCCGTATATGGCGTATAATTAGGCATATACCTACAAAAACGGAAAAGCTAGGAGTGTAACTCTGACACGCTCTTGGACTGTTTTTGACAGCAAAAATCGCATCATAACGATATTATTTAATCCATCATCTTTTCTAAGGAAAATAAGCATTTGCTCTTTCAATGACATTTTGCAACCGTTTTATCCGCCTGGCATGGGCAATTTTTGATGGTACGAATCCTTGACTTTTATCTAACTAGTAATTATGTACCGAGCACATGTGTGATTACACATCGCTATTATTCTACTTATGGATTCGTTTTGTAATATTACTGATGTGAACTTACATTGGAATGTAGTTAGTTGCGTTGAAGCCATTTATTTTTATTTTATTGTTTGTTTCTGAAGTTTCGTATAGTGCAAAGTATTATAAGTTATATGAAATTTAAATTTTTGTTCAGTTTCATTATTTACATTCAAATTTTTGTTTTGGTCCGGTGAAAATATATATAATGTATTAGTTCAACAAGTGTTCTTGAATAATTAATGGTTCAAAATGAATTCGTAGTTGGTTTAGTCATTATTTTTGTTTTATTTGGTACATTTGCTTTTTTGGTCACTGTTATCGCTAAAATTTATCGTTTTACTAATGAAAGGAAATGCTAACGCGTAACATGTACCATTGCCGAAATCGGCCAAAAACAAATAATGTTTTAGTGCCAATATCAGGCTATTGACCAACTTTCAAAACAATTGTACCGTAAGTTTCGTTACGTTATAAGAATGCTCATAAACTATAAAAATTGGCTACACAATATGAATATAAAATCAATATAAAATATGGGCTATCAATCAATACACCATCTCATCAATCAATCTTTTTTGTCAGAAGACAAGCTTGTTGTGGAATAATTTTCTGTAGGTGGTATTTTGTTATTTATTAACTATCTTAGATTTAACTTCACTAGTAGGTAATGTGTATGTGTATGTGGGGATGAAATCTTGCAAATGGATTGTCATTAGATACATTAGTGTGCATGTAGATCTGTTGCGTAATAGAGAACGGCGACGCTCGACATTAGATTTTTTTTATACCCAAGTAGGTACCCAACCAATGAGCTAGATTAAGAAAAAAATATATAACAAATAATTGAACCGGAAGCCGTGGTGGCCTAGTGGTTTGACCTATCGCCTCTCAAGCAGAGGGTCGTGGGTTCAAACCCTGGCTCGCACCTCTGAGTTTTTCGAAATTCATGTGCGGAATTACCTACATTAAAAATTTACCACGAGCTTTGCGGTGAAGGAAAACATCGTGAGGAAACCTGCACGAATCTGCGAAGCAATTCAATGGTGTGTGTGAAGTTCCCAATACGCACTGGGCAAGCGTGGGAACTATGGCCCAAGCCCTCTTGTTCTGAGAGGAGGCCTGTGCCCAGCAGTGGGACGTATATAGGCTGGGATGATGATGATGATGACTCTGTAATAAAACGACACGACCGCATCGGTTTTAGTCTCATTTGATTCGTCTTGACGACTACCTACTTTGGTAACCAGGGGCAAAAGTACCTACCGCAACAAAAAAGCAAAGCTACTTCGTAACTCGAAGTTCCTCGCAAACAGTGTAAGTGTCAGAGGGAAAGACAAACTTCGAGTTTCGATTCATGAGTAGCTTGTATTAGATTTTACTACAAAAAATATTACTGAACTATTTGTTTTTAAGACATTGTACGGAGGTGCGGAACCCTTCATGCGCGAGTCGCTCGCACTCGCACTTGACCGATTTTTTATTTTTTTTATTGAAGAAACTAACGGACTAAATAGACAGTTGCGACTTATTTGAAAGACTTGTATTTAAAATGGAAATACTAAATGCAAAATACGTATTTTATATTTTGTATTTAAATACCTACCTTATATAAAAAGCATTTTGCATTTTATTTGAAATACTTTTTGAGATGTATTTTATATGACAAGCTTTTATTTAGTTTCACCTAACCCCTTTGTCTGTCTGTCTGTAATCAAATCTTGCAAATTAAATACGACCAACTTTCAGTAGTTGGATTGAATTTGGTATACTTGTGTAAATTGCGTGACAATACAATATGGTACTGACATCCTGGTAGTCCGGCCAGGATCGTCTCCGCAGGACGGAACTCTTCAGCGGTTAATGGCATCGACTTGGAATTTGGTATGCAAATGTAGTTTGGGTGACAATACAAGTACAGTCAACAAAAAAGTACAGTCAGCAAAAAAGCTTGTATTATAAATATTTTTTTATCAAAAACTTATTTATAAAATCCAATACTCATATTTTCATGTAAATGGCTCAACAATTCGATAAAATTAAATGACCACTAGAGGGTGTTTTAACATTTCTGATGCTTTTTTCGAACAGTTAGTGTTGTTAAAATGTTTAGCAAATAAAGAACAAATGGGTAATTATTTGAGGTGTAAGATAAAGTTACAGAAATAAAAACACACATTTTTGATGTGGTCTGTTTTATTTTGAACAAAGGATATGTACCGATAAGATGCTTTTATATTATAAGAGATCGATAAAGTTTATTTTGGTTAAAAAAGCAAAAAATCCAATTTTAACGGTAACGAAAATGAGATCGAGACCACGAAAAAGAACATTTTGTTTATTTTAAATCTTATAATTGTACTATTTGAATGAAATCCGATCATAATGAGAAAACGAATAAGCATTATTTAATTAATCAGGTATCAACAGAAATAGACAATCGATATCTATATAAAAAAAAATTAAACTTGACCACGAAAATGACGACTTCAAATTGTCATTTTTGTAACCTTTTAAATACTATGTAGAAATTACTTAATAAAGTAAGATTAATAACTTCAACTCACAAACCAAAACAGTTTTCAATACCTTCCCCCGTGCAGGTCTACGGTAAACCAGAACGAAATTATGTTACAACAAAATGCTCTGTAAATGACGAAGTTTTCTTTTAATATTTAGATATATATACATTTCACACGTACATTCAGGGCAAAATAATTCTTGAACTCTCGCCAGTTAACAAAATTGGCGAGCACTGGTCATAATTCCTTATAACCACACCTGGAGCAAATGTTGTTGACGTCAACCATTCTTCGTTTAAATCAATTAAATCATATCGGCATAAACGATTACACTGTAAAAAGCAGAAAATTCTATAAAAAGTGTTCTGTATTTTTTCTACTTGTAGGGAAAATCATCTTTTTCGTGGTCGTAATCAGTTTCGTGGCCATAGGACACGAAAATGATGACCACGAAATTGAAAGCTCTTACTTTCGCGGCTCTGCAGTAAATATCCTATAGATTTGAAGCAAATGAAATCAATATTGAATAACTTAACTGCAAATGACACAGCACCAGTAAACATTATATTTATTTACCAATACTTACCAAGTCGCAACCGTAACGAAAATGACGCTCGATCTTTGACGCAAATCTAACTGAACCTTTATTACACATAATTATAGATATAATTATGACTTGCGATAAACATTATACGTTTATTGACGCAGTTTATTTTCAAAGTTGCTTATAGTTAAAAAGGATTTACAGGAGGTTTGACCTCTTTTTTTTGTTTAAATTACTTAATAGTGTGACCACGAAAATGATTGTATTTTGGACAAACGGGAAATTTAAAAAAAATTAGTCTTATCAATGTCCTAATTTTTTTTATGTTGCATGCTGGTACTTCAATCCATGTTTTAAAACAGCAAGTTTATACCTTGTATTTTTTACAATACTTAAAGTAATCAGGGTTAATCCTACATTTGACCACGTAAACTGACTTTTGTGCAGAAAATTTAAGTTTACTTGGAAAAAAGATAAAATAGAATAAAAATTATACCTCAAGTTTCAGTGATAATATCCTAAGCAACTTAAAAACAATAAACGATATATTTCTAATTTATAACTGAAAATTGAGTCGAACAGTATATTGAATGTTTGCAAATAAAGAACAAATAAGAAGAGAAGATAAAGAAAAAGTAACAAATAAAGAACATTCATTTTGATAATTTCATATAAATAAAAGTAATTTATTTGAACAAAGTATTTTCAAAATACCCATTTTCCATTTTATATTTTAAATACAAAACGCGGAAGTATTTTGTATTTTGCATTTCAAATAATCAATTAGAAAGGTATTTGAATTTTGTATTTTCTTAAATACTTTTTTAAAACCATTTTGTACAATTTCTTTAAATATAATATATATATTTTTTATCAAAGAATTTACGAAATTCAGAAAAGCTACAAAAAAGTCTAAAGATTTCTTTCATGTAGGTGTACCTATATATATAGTCAAATGATTCGCTCCTGATTCGGGCCGAGCGATGCTCACGACAGAAGCTGCTTAGCGACCTTGGCCAGCTTCAAATGTCAGACCGCATTGCGATGACCGTCCCACAACACTCCTATAACATCTAACCATAAATATAGCTTTTAAAGCACACATGGACGATACAGAATCATTCCTCAAAATTACTGAAAAACATTAATGTTGACGACTGCGCGTTAAGTTTCATTAGTAATTAAACATAATTAATAGTAGATTGTACAACAAGAGCATAAAACGAGCCATTTTACCCAAGACGTTCATATAGCCACCCGAGCCGGCATGGCGAAGGTGGATAGAGATGTCGAGGGGAAAATGGGTTTAATACTCGAGTTTTACACTCTGCTTTTCACTTTGATTGCGAGGAAATTAAATAGCAACAGTGGAAACAATTTTTCACTTACTTACCTTTTATTTTTCATGCATTTCTATATAATGATATTTTTTAGTTTTATTGATTTATTTTAATTGATTTTAATTTTAAATAAATTAAATATGATTAAAAAAATATGTAGAAACATTTTTGTTTGTGGCTGTTGAGACCTTATTATCTTGATCTTAGACGAAGATTTTACTTCATGCACTAAAGTATAAAAAACATTTTATGTCGCCAAGATCCAGCATAAACACGAACTTTAGTTTTGCTAACGTTGTAATGTGGTGTCAATTTGGTGATTCGAACGTGATTTTGATATATGATCTTTCCAGTTCGTTGTCCGGTCTAATCAGATGCAAAATGTTTACCATAGGTAGGTAGGTAGGTACGTTTAAAATTAATCGAGTCACCGTTTAATCGCAAATAATAAAGTGATCAGTTCGATCAATTATTTGTCATTGATTAAAAGGGATCGGTTTAAAGAAAGATACGTTACGTAACTTACTTTACTTTAGTTTATTAATTCTACTTTATTACTGCCATTTGTAGCATTTTGTTATTGCACTTGCACGTTTTGAGATTTTCCTTCAACAATTTTATTTTTAGTTTGTTAATTTTTGTTTCTAATTTGTGTAAAGAAAAAAGTTATAACTGCGGCCTTCGAAAATGCGAAGATAAATGAAATTCTTACTGTTCCAACCAATTCTAGTGCAGAACACTGACTACCGAGTTAAGACAAGACAAAGAGACAAGTTCAATTAAAATTAATCACATTTCAGTAGATGGTTGGGTTACTTTGTCTGAACACCTCTGTACCTAAAGGTTTTTTGATCGGATATTTTAACTCAAAAAGAAGCCATGCCTTTGACGCGCTACACTTAAAATATCGGCGATATCAATCAAAAAACTTGAAATACCTACATTTAAGAGGTGTTCAGTCAAACTAAAATGTACTGCAATATTCCTGAGTTATTTCAACTTTTAACACCATTTTTATGTATAAATACATAATTTCAAAAACAAAATTCTAGTGGCAGACAATCTTAAAAATAAGCTGCCTTTTTTATAATAAGCAAAAAATGGATGTAAGCTAATTTAAAAAGCGGTGAATTGCATGCGAGTATCTTTATCATGTTTGCACAGAGGTGACAATGATACAACATTGTAAAAACGCTTCGAGTTTTACCACACAGAATTTAAACACGTTCTAGACAAACTCAAAATGCCAGTTTACTATGAAACAATGAGACATATTTGCTAAGGGATGCCGACCGTGACTACTGGCAATGACCTCCTGATACATATTTTTATGCATAGCTAATACCTTAATGATTACACGTAAGTAGGTAGGGGGTATTCCCTACCCTACCTACCCACGATCGTGTCGCTGCTAAATGCGTCAAAATATCGGCAGCTCAATAGATAGAAAGTTAATATTTATTATCTTCTTAAAAATACAATATAAACATAAGTTAAGTCATTTAATATAACTAATTTACAAAAGATCGTCAAATGTACGCAAATAAAATAATATAGTATAATAGAAATCAAAATACAATGAGAGGTCAGCTAAACATAAAATTATAATGATAAAATAGAATAGAAAAAAATAATGAATATGAATGAAATTATTAATGAAAAAAAAATGCATTAATGCATAAAATGAATAAAATTAAAATTACACTTTTAATATCAAATTTAGGAAATAGAAATCATTTACCAAATAAATAGTGACAATAATAACAATTAAATTCTTATAACATTTGCAAAAGTTCACAAAATGTCTTAAAAAAGAACAAAATTAAATGTATTAACAAATATAATCACGGTCTACATCCCGTAGCAAATATGTCTAATGTGGCCATGTATCATGAAAACTTTTATGAGGCTGTGTGTGTTCAACGACTATGATGATTTTTGTGGTACAGTCAGTACAGTCAATCTATTCCGTGGTACAGTTATGCAAAGCTCGCTCCTGCGTTGAGGATATTTTATAAATGACCATAGCGCTAGGTCATTTGAAGCTTAGTTCTAGGCTAGCAAATTGATTGAATGCTATAGAAATAGTCATACACAGATTTAGGTTAGCGTCTTTCCAATGGTAGTGATAAAAGTAAGGATATTCAGGATAAACATTAATATTTGTATTCTCAAGTACGCAACGAAAATCTGTTGAAAAACATGTTATATTGGAGGATAAATTAGTTAACTTTTGACAAGGAAAAATAATTTTTGCTTCCTTCTGTGTATGACCCACAAAATGTGAAATCATCTAGGTTTCACCTATTCGTCTTACTTAATATAGGTACCTATCTGGTGGCTATGCGCAAATTAATAAAACATTAAAAAAAGCTACCTTTCGTCCCGTGGGAATTATGAAAGATCCCTTCTAACACACCTCTATGATATCTAGTGCAGTCTCTAACTTTAGTAGCTTAGTCAACGTATTGTTTGTCAGTAAGCGAATAACGTTATTTTTTTTATAATTATAAAATTTCGGGGGTATAAAAGTGTAATTAAAAGATATGAAAACTATTATAAAACTATGATAGCTATTCCCCTTAAGTTCTTAATACCAATTAGTTCTGTGGTTTAGCTTTATATGATTTCACATTTTGTTGCGTTGAGCAGAATGCAAATTTAAAGCAGTAATAACTGGTCCCGCTTACGACTTGCATCCGACTCCGCTTCGAAAGGAGGGCTGGGGTACTTTTTACTCCTACCTGCAACAAAAAAGAAATTACTTTTAATATACTTAAATAAAAACAACAACACGTGTTAAAGGGAAGTTAAAAAGTTATATTTACCTTAATTACTAATTTACTATGATGTTATGTATTGAACTGCTAATAAAAGCAACGAGATTATAGATTATATAGATAGAGAATATCAAAACTATAAACCGATTTGTTATTCGGTAATCAAAAGTTACGCCCAAAAGGGGTTAATTGAAGCAATGACATAAACAAGCATAACTGACATTATTTAGTCAAACTTCGGATAGTTATTACCCTAATGGACACTAAGTAATTGTTTTCGTGTCAGAACGAGATGTAGGCGATAGCAAATAAAGTTTCTTAATAGATTGATGCAACTAAAAGTTGTATTTTTGAGAAGACTATCAAATAGTCTGAATAGCATTTATGAGGAGACTCATCAAATTAATGGTGGTTATTGGCCATTAACGCAGTAGGTAAGGTCGTATTGAATAACTTGTTTTTTCAAATTAATAGCCGGTTGAACGTTGGTGATCGATACTGTTTTTCTCTTATTAAACCGGTAGGACGTTACACCGGTCTTTAACCCTTAAAGCTAATAAACTGTTCAAGGTGAGATTGGCAGAATGGAGACCTATGTCATTAGCAGGGGAGAAAAAAATTAAGTATGTTGTTTATGGTCATCATGGCCGCGGGTGACACTATTTTTAAGAAGCTGCGTTTTTAAGGAACGTTCAGACGAAGGAGATCAGGATTTAGATTTGTTCTAAGTTTCTTAATTTGGTATTCTTCATTTGGTAGGTAGAAGAGAACAGCTTTATTTCTAAAACATACAACCTTTGAAAAAGATATTCCGAAAATAAAAGAAAGGAAAGAACAAAATTTTATTCTTAGGCAATTGTAAATTAATTGGTACATTATGTCAGGTTTTCTGTCAAATAACTGCGCCAAAAATATAAACAATATTATTATGTATATAGTATGACCTATAATTTTCCCAGATTTGTGAGAAACTTTTTTATCGCGATGAAGAATAATTAAAATTGACCAATTCTCTATCCCGTAGGAATTTCGTAAAATCCCTTCTTAGTACACCTCTATAATCCTTAGGAAATCATTTGCCAGATTTCAAGCCTCTAACTCGAGTACCTACTTTTGGCTGTGCGTTGTCTGCCTGTCAGTCGTCACGACGTCTTTTGTCGGTGTAGATGACATGACTGTTTCACTAAAATGGACCAGATAGGTCAGAATATCTTAATGGACCATCTACAAAAATCGCATGCAATAGGTACATCTCGTCACGTCTACCTATGTATAGCAATATTTATTCACTTCCATTCACGAAACCGCCATCCAAACATTGCCAAGCTCACAAAGACAAACGTCGTTAATTATACGGCAAATATCACATAGGTGTAAACGTGATACGTTGACAAATGTTAGTCAATCCCACAATTTAGTGCAAGCATGGCGGTTTGCTTTTCGTAAGAGGCACGCATGTTGCGACATTTTCACGCACGGCGTTCGGTTTCCAGGATGGCTAATACAATACTCTTACCTCCTAGTGCAAAGTGTTCTGGGCTATCATGGATACTTTCTATGGAAAGTGACCCATTAATCAATATCATACCGTAGTAGATATGCAAGGTCCCGTTGACGTACCATGTTCTTTTATTATTCTATCAAAATGTCTAGATGATTCGATGTTACCTCGTAAATATTATTTATTTATTCCGTATCTATTATTTGAATTTTCACGTTAAAGATTGACACTCACGAAATCATGTATCTGCGGTATACTTTGTGGTAATAAAAGAACGTTGTCAACATCCCGTGGCAGTTTCATCAAACACAAATATTTAACCACAGCACGAGAGAAATAACTCTTTGTTAAGCCAGTAGGGGGTCAGGTGAAGCAATTTTTTTAACCACGAAGCACCGTTGGAGTAGTCAGTGTAAACAATTAATAACGGACGGCTCTTAACCTTTTAATTTGGGAGGAAACTGTGGCCAATAATTACAATAATGACGTCTACGAAGTTTAAGCTCGCGGTCCCACAGCACACAGCAGTCGCCAATAACAGCTAAGTCATAGGTGAGAAGATAAGTCCTAATTACTGACGTACATTTATCTATTGCAGGTAATCTGTAAGTGCTAGTCAGCATGAGATCAAGCAAAGAGATGTTAAAAAAGAAAACTTTTACCAGCAGGGAGTAATGTGAGGTCAAATGATTGATTTTGTCATTATTATTAGTATACATGCCTTCCGGATATATGGAGTCAATCTGTTCGCTCTCGACACTCTGCAAGTTATCGTCTTCAGTCAATTCCTGACCATCTTGAAGTTGGTCTTTATCTTGCCCTAGTTCTCGTATTGGCCTGACTTCTGCTTGCTTGATTGGTAAGATATCCCGGATGGATGGCGCTCTGATGCTATGCCTTGCCAGACCCAACTTCTTCTGTATGAAGGCCTCGAGAATCTGCTTCGTGATCTTGTTCTGACGGGACAACTCTTCAAAATCTGTGAAGAAAGGAGAAAAATAGATAAAAATGACTGCGCGGAAGGATTGTGTGGTTTCAGATAGCTCTATATCAATCGGTAAGGTGACATGTCCGAATAGTGCAGCTTTAATGTTAAATATAATGTCACTTTATCGATTGAAATATGAATTAGAGATAATTTTGGAATCGATGTCATTTTTATCGTTTCTCCGTTCTCCATTCAGTCAGGTGTGTCAAGGTTAGTATAAGGTGTGCATTATTGTGTCTTTCCGTCGTGGGCAGCGTAGTTAAGTATTAAAAGATCAACCGTTACATTTTAATGTCCTAGTTTAATAAATAGAATAGAATTATTACTTTAATGGATTTATAGATTTCCGAGTGGTTTTAATGTAGGGTAAGTAATTTATCGAGTAGCAAACAATCTAACCTACCTTCTACGAAAACATCCTCAAACCTTAATTAATATAAGTGCCTTGTTTACCAACAACTTGCAGTAGGTACTCCTAACATACGAGAAGCCCACAACTTGGAACAACCCAAAGCCATTGTTAACAAATAGTACCTACATATCACAGACAATAGTATCTTCCAATTGGTTATAAACCATTCGATGAATGTGAGGAAGTTTAGCAACCAAATAATTACGCAAAGGGCGAAGGATATGTTAATTTGAAGAACAAAATTCGTACTTGCATTGTGCGTGCCTTCCGTTCAGAAGTCCAAGGCTAACAGAAAACATATTAAGATCATTTTAGGAAGCGGTATGAAGGTTGCTTCCTAAATTAATATATTTTTCATAACAGCGCGTGGCCGTATCGCTTGTAAATAGACACAATAGTAGTTTTTGTTTGCCCGTAGGTAAAGTATTATAAACGTATAAACATGAAAAACTAAGTAGCAATACAAACGATATCAGTCACCCGTTTACGTGGTTGCAAATTGAAAAGGTTGCATAAGGCAATAAAATAAACAGTTATGAAAGAAGCGGTTGTCACGACAGCTTTCTTTTTACTGCGATGTTCACAATTCTGTTCAAAACCATTTTATTTGCCTTCCGATATTGACATTTTGCCAAATTCAATTTCATTCATACATTTTATGTTCGATTTATGTTACACAAAATACTATTCTTCAAAAAGCTATGTTACTTCACTGTCTGGTATATTTTTAAATACTTACCTACATTGTGTATAATCCAAGTGTCAAATTGTTTAACGTGTGGAGCATCCAAAACCGATATTCATTATTTATTATGGAGAAAATCTTTTTTTACCGATTTCATTTCTTTTTTTACATAAGACGAAACGAGTATGCGAGTCACCTGATGGGAATCAATCACCGCCGTGGACACCCGCAACATGGGGGGTATCACAGGTGCGATGCCGGCCCTTTGAGAGACTGATAGTTTCGTTTTTCCATGTAAAACCGGTTTTAGATGCTCTAATGTGCGTTAGCCTATTTTTCTAGTACGAAACGCATAGCACAGGATTCATATGATATAATCATTCTAGATGCGGATAAACCAATCAAACACGGATTTCAATTTCTCCGTTCCAGCAATTTTAAATTACACGCCACTACTTCGACTCCCAAAAAGGTTATAAAGTATCTTAAATCATGCCGTTTTAATTCAATGTTTCCTCGAAGTACTTTTTTGGTTAAACATGTAAATTATGGTGACAAGTCAGCATTCTTGGAAAGCCCTTTAACTACACGCCTTATATTACAATCTGAATAAGGTATTACATTGTAAAATACATAAGTACTTTACGAGTTGAAGTTGTCTCTGACTAATTGAGACATCGCATGAATGGAAATACCTTGAGTCTCTTATATCTCCGATTCATCATTGTTTACTCATCTTAATAGCTCAATATTTTAAATTATTGCAGTTAATGCAATAAATTGCCACTGCCCGCAACATATAAGCACTTTACATGTTTTCTTTTCGTCATATTAAACAGATTACTGTGAAAAATTTAAGACTTTTGCTCTAACCGTTTGCGTGTAACACCTTTGTGACACACGGACAGACAGACGGGCACGTGAGTCACAACAATAGGGCTCCGTTTGGACCCTTCGAGTGCGGAACCCAAAAAAGAAAATCCTTTACTGACTGACACATCTATGGACAACCCTAACCCTTGGACCTAGAAAGCTGTATATTTCTCATACACGTTTTTTTTGGGATTATATAATAGACAAGGAACAAAGACATTTTGCAAATTTCCCTCGGGTTTTGAAATTTTGCAATCGAGCGAGCCTCAGGCGTAAGTTATTATTAAACTATACCTAGGTACCTAGGACTTGTACTATTATTTATTCTGTAATCTAAGTAGTATAATTAATTAATTACTGTAATTGCATTTTTTTTTGCAATACTTGATGTGTAAAGAATGCTTAGACTGCTTGATGTGTTTTCACAGAGGCGAAGTATCGCTAGATGGCGTTAGTATCGTGAGGTCCGTTTGACGTTTGACGTTTGCTCGTGATTGGTTAAATAACTAAATGAGGATTGTCATGTTATCATTCATTTATTCATCTATTCTCATGGTCATCGTTCACCAACCATTACCTCTCATATTTTGTTTTCTACATTAACAACGTACAACGGCAAAAACTACTAGACACTGGCAAAATGGTCCTCCAATGGACAGAGCCAACAACTAAATGAGCCAATCGCAAACAAACGTCAAATGTCAAACGGACCTCAAGATACTAACGCCATCTAGCGATATTTCACCTCTGTGAAAACCCTCATTATGCCAAAATGTCAAAAAGAACGCTAAGTACACGTAAGCCAGATTAAAAATTCAAAACTGAATCTAGTTTTTTTTTTCTTTTTCAGCAAGTGGCCAGAACTGTAAGTGTTGTTCGACGTTCTCGTTAGATTGGAAATAATGAGGGCGTACGGAGGTATACCTAGTGCCATCCACGAAG
The DNA here is from genome assembly GCF_025370935.1 of Choristoneura fumiferana. Lineage (NCBI taxonomy): Eukaryota > Metazoa > Arthropoda > Insecta > Lepidoptera > Tortricidae > Choristoneura > Choristoneura fumiferana. The sequence continues at coordinate 6,454,612 of NC_133479.1, read as the reverse complement.
ACGCGTGATTTTGTCAAAATTAGACATTAATGACATTGTAATAAGAACCACGGCACGCGTTATCGTGAATGACTCTACCTATACTTCTGAATACGCATCATTACCGTCATTGTCACAACTTACCCTGTAGGTGTACTGCTGTGTAATGGTCGGTTTTGTTTGCTTTAAGTTTCCAAATGGATTTTTTATTGGAAGCATTAAAAAAAGCATTAGCACAAGGTCGTGAACTAAGTGTGTCGTCTAAGAGAGTCAAGGTTAAATGAGATTAGTCTATCAATTGATAAAGTGATAACTAACCAGACTGTCTACTCAAGAACTGATTAATTTATTTTTCTTTATTTATTTGTTAAAATCAAAACAGAACAAGAACCAAGAATTTATAATAAGTGAAATAGAAGTGTTATCATGTGTACCTATTTCCATCCAGAAACGACGTCGCCACTTTTTTGCCTTTCTTGCTGTTAAAGCATCACGTTTTTGAATTACTCATCTATTTAGAAATTAACATCGTTATAGGCTGATTTAGAAAATAAAACGCTATATAATAATAATCTTTTTAAAAGTTGTTGTGATTCCAACAATGCATGGATCCAGTATTCGTTTTATGTATATTTGTAATGGTTTTACGATAGGTACTTTACGTTATGGTTGAGAGCTTACGGGACTTGGATGATTCACCAATCCAACAATGTTAATTTTATGTAATAAAGAGCTATGAAAACAGGTCAGGTTCTTTAGTAAAAAAAGATTATTTAAAAAATAAAAGACTATTGAATAATCATCAACAAATACAAACACCTGATAACTAAAATAGTTCAACACGTTAACCGTGAAATTCTCGCATTGAAAACGATTTAATTGCATAATCATCTACATAAATAGCTTCTCATATGACTGTTCATTAACTGACCACTTGCGTTCGTGACTTCCGATAATAAACGGTGGGGTCGCACCCACTTCGTTACTATAATAGACTTTTCGGTACTGTCTCAACAGTGTAAACTAGTATGTCATCTACAAACAACATGCTACTGAAACTGAACTTGCGCTCGCACGAGAACGCTTTAGTAGCACACCGGGCGCTAAAAAGGTCATATCAGCCTTGTGGTTTCTCCTATGGGCTCTCGGGATAGAATCGTGGGCTCCAATCTGGGACTGATTTTTCAACGAAATTTACGTCACACGTGGGAGGAGTTCTGCACACGTCTGTGTTAGTAATTCAACTCTGTGTATGTGATAAGTATAAGTTGTATCATGCGTGCGCGCTTATACAAGCGCAAATTCTGCACTTTGGTTGTAGATCACCTACTTACGGCTTATACTGTGTTATCAGCCGAAAATGAAATTTGTATTTAACCTGCCAGTAAATCATTACGTTCGTGTCTTTGGTCGAATGCTCATTGACATAACGAATGGCCTGTTTGAAAGGTAAGGTCAATGTTATGTAGTGCTTCTCTACAAGTAGCATAATAAAGTCTGTAGGTACTAGTATTATTACGTCAATGTTATTTTCTTATGAAAACATATCGTCTTTGGCCGTTGACCTTTGAAGAAGTTAATCGTCACGCAACGAGCTATGGAAAGAGTTTCTTTGCGTGAATACGGAAATTCGAAGAAGAACTAGAGTAGGTACAAAGTAATCGACATAGCTCGTACGTTGAAATATTTAGCAATAGGCAGGTAACATCGCTCAAAGAATAAACAATCGTTGGGTTAAACGGTTCTCGAGAGGTGACAACGAACCAGCAGGGCTACTACGAAACTCGAAACTCGAAGTTCGTGTTGTGCGGTCCCTCTGACACTTATACTATTTGATACAAGAGCGAGAGGGACGGTACGATACGAACTTCGAGTTTCGTAGTATAGTAGCCCTGCTGACCAGAAGACAGCGTTGGCAGGCCACTTGGTAGATCGACTTTGCTAGAGTTGAGGACAAATGGTCGATGCGGGCTAGTGGTTTTCATTTTGGCGTTCTAAGGGAGAGACCCTTTCTTCAAAAGTTTTTCGGCTGATGATGAAAACTTTGCTAGCATTTCACTTGAAGTGTTCGCCGAAAGATTTGCGTGCGTCAGACGTACCATATCATTTCTAGCGTAGATGCAAAACATCATCATGCTAACGGAGATATTTCGCCAATTTCTAATTTAAGATATGTCAGCCGTTGAACATTTTTTTTTAAAGTGATGTACGTTACTACTGGCTTTTGTGTACCAACAAATAAAGCATGCATTACGCTGTTTCGCATAAACTATAAGCATTTGATCTCCGAGCCGAGCCTTCATTGCGTAAAGGTCAGCGCCACACTTGACCCGTTGGACCTTGGACATTAATCATGCTGGGCTTTGAAGATAATTAGTTGTATTTAGTTAATAACAAAACGCTTCTAGTCAACAAATTACTAAAAATGGGAGCATCTTGTCTAAGTCTACTGTCTAGTAATAACTAAATAGAATTATTGACAAAGTCATAATCAGCGAATTGGTACTGTAGTAGGTAAATTAATAATGGTAATGGTTTCGGGAGTAGAGATACGACATAAAACAGAATTCGTGTAACAAAATAAGATTAGAAAGAAGGAAGAAACATAAGAGACAAAAAAAAGTGTTGATAGCACAACGCGATAAAAAAATTGAAAGTTTGTAAAAAGGTTTTGAACCATAAATCATACTCGTATAATAGGTTATCACCTGAGTTATCGACTATCAAACTATCATTTACAAAACCTGCATTGGCAAACGAGAACTAACGTTTAAGTTGTCTTTTTAAGGTGGATTCATGACTTCTTCCGCTGTATGTAATTAATACAATAGTTACGCAAAAATACAAATAGAATAGTAGGTACTCGAATGTAAAGTTCCTATTTAATGCCATATTTAGCGTGAAATTGAATACTAAAGAAACCAAGATAGGTATTTAAATGAAATTCAATTATTTAAAGGCTGTAGCATCCAAATACGTAGTTGTCTTGCTATTTATGAGTTTAAACAATGTACTGTCGAACCATTTGATTCCTAATCCATTGTAGAACAGTAAGTTTCATAATGAATTACTTTGTCAAGCAATCATCATCATCATCATCATCAGCCTGCATCAGTCCACTGCTGGACATAGGCCTCTTCCATGGCACGCCACAACACTCTGTCTTTAGCCCCTCGCATTCATCCGCCACCAGCGACCCTCTTCCGGTCTTCCTCTTAAGGTCGTCCGTCCACCGTGCCCCAGGACGCCCTACACAACGTTTTCCCGTCCGTGGTCTAAATTCGACGACTCGTCTGCTCCACCGTTGCCCTGCGACAGACGTGGCCAGCCTAAGCCATTTCACCAAACTAATTCTTTGAGCAACGTCGGTGACTTTCGTTCTTTGTCGGATAATGTGATTTCGGATTTTATCCTTCAAAGAAACCCCTAGCTTTGCTCTCTCCATGGCTCGCTGAGCGACCTTGAATTTGTGGATTAGCCCCGCAGTCAAGTTCCACACCACAAGTTTGTCAAGCAATAATGCGATTGAACTATGTTTTTTCTCTTAGAAAAGATTTCATAGTGGGCCATTATTGAATTGGATTGGATGTTATCAATTGCTTCTAGGTATAACGCTTTTTGCTTTTTGTGTCTACTCGTGACCACGGCCACTGTAATGTGGTCGAAACGTCAAGGTAAATATTACTCGTGTGTTTAGCATGATACTTAAGTCCTGTGTGTGGTATTTTGACTATGCTTCTAGGTACATAGGTACATATCTTTCGTCCAATTTACAAATTTAAGTAAAAAAACAATCAACAACTTAAGGACGAAGTTTAATATCATAGTACATAAGTACTGATATAATCAAGATTTTTGATTAAATTACATAAAGATACAGCTTACCTAACTTAGTCATTAATTAGAGTAAGAATCTCATTTACATCTGTTTCAATTACATTATATTCCACTCCTAAGATCACACAACGGCAATCCTTATCTCTTCAGTCCTATTAACGAAAGCCTTCCAGTCAGTGACAGTGAAATATCCGTTTGAATGGAGTCACACTGTGGAACCTTCTCTCCATAAAATGTCCTAGGGACTTTGTTGGCAAGCACTGTCGTAGCAATTCTTATGGAAATCTTCGTAATTTTAACCGACTTTAAAAAAAGGAGGAGTTTATTCAAGATACCTATTTAAAAAAATCTTCTACTACTCGGCTTATCAAATAATAAAGATGACAAATTTGAAAAAAATAATACCTGTCAGTGTAATTAATAGGTAGGTAGGTACAGTCGCCATCAGATATTTCGGAGCGGGCTAGGTGATCAAAAATATCGATACATGAACTCTAATACCTTAATAATAAAGTGCATGTGCCGATATTTTTGACTACCTTGGCCGCTCCGAAATATCTGATGGCGACTGTAGGGCTACTACAAAACTCGAAAACTCGAAACTCGAAGTTCGTATCGTACCGTCCCTCTCGCTCTCGTATTAAATAGTATAAGTGTCAGTGGGACCGCACGACACGAACTTCGAGTTTCGAGTTTCGTAGTAGCCCTGCTGTACGCAATGAACAGTGAAAAGCTTGCCGTACCGCCAGTCTCGCGCATTCGTACCCGGGTCGTTACTATCTCTGACTTGATGATGGTTTGTAGACTTAGTGACTGTACACTGTTGAGTGGCAGATAACAAAACGTCATTGTCAACTAGATTGGCACTAATTTTAGTAGACCTTGGCCTGCATGCAAAGCCTCTTGTTCGCTGCCCCATCCTAATTTGTGTCACCTTGTTCAAGGGTAATACGAAAATGTGAGCACAAACTATTACCGTGTGTATAAATCAAATTGTTCGCCTCTGAAAATCCCCACGTATCAAATTTACAAGAATACTCGTTTAAATGGTATACAACAACACACAACATTACAACATCGCATCTTTAAAATTAAACTGAAATATAAGCGACTCGATGAGGGCTACAGCATAGATGTCGCTAGTGTCGCTGCTTAAGTGACTAAATAAGAAAAGAAACAAGCTGAGATATGTGTTGCAGGAGAAAGTCGTGTCTGTATCACTGTCCAGCGGTGGTGTCGCGCTATAGCACGCGGCACGGAATGCCGAGGACCTGGGTTCGATTCCCAGCGCTGGTCTTATTTTTCTGGTTTTTCTATGCATCTATATATTTCAGTTTGTATTTTCGATATTTACCACGAGCTTTACGGTGAAGGAAAACATCGTGAGGAAACCTGCACAAACCACGAAGCAATTCAATGGTGTGTGTAAAGTTCCCAATCCGCACTGGGCCCGCGTGGAAACTACTGCCCAAGCCCTCTCATTCTGAGAGGAACCTGTGCCCAGCAGTGGGACTTGTATAGGCTGGGATGATGATGGGATGATGATTAATAAGTATTACTTTGAAATCTATAGGTACAGTCACCAGCATTAATATCTGCCACAGCGGAGCGCGCAAAAATATCTGACACGTCCTTCTGGCCCTAGAAATAGAGTCGTATCAGATATTGGTGCTGGTGACTGTACGCAATAAAACAAAAATGTTTTGTTTTATTTTCTTTTAAACACTATTTATTGATAATGCTAGTAATTAAATAAAATTGAAGACCGTAGATCACAGATTGCTCAATATGTCAGTCCATTAATTTTCGTAACTTTCGGCCAGCTTTGTAGTAGATAACGATTATTAGCTTTTCGATTAATGACTAATTTACCCATTTTTATGTTTTTGAACTTTATCAACGAATTGTAATATGCGATTTTAATATCCGATTTTAGAGGATAAGTCATTTCTTTTTATGATCGAATCATTAAGTTGCTTCTGTCTGTAATTAGATAGAGTAATTTATTGGTTTGACATTTTTGTTACAAACGACTCATAAAAAGTTATAGTAGGTATATGTAGTTAATTGGCTTAGCGATTCGTAATTGTTAATCTGTTGCATTGTTATTTCTATATAGGGTTCTATCTATCTGTCTGTCAGTCATAGTGAATATACATTTCGTACTAAGACATCAACAAAATGTAACCTTTTCATCATAGGAAATTTATGATGATAATGTTTTTGTTGGCAGACTGACTGTATTTTTTGCTGTATGTTCCGGCATTGTCCCAAAATCTACAAGTTTAATTCAAAGTCTTGAGTTAATCAACTTACTGGAAGTGAAAAGTGAAATTGCAACAATTTTTATTTTAAGCCCGTTAAAGTGTCAAAAGTGGGCAAAAGATTCCCTTTTTTCACCATTCGTCCCCATCGAGAGCATCATTGCAAGTATTTGAAATTTACCACGAGCTTCTTGGTGATGGAAGACTCAATGATGTGTGTGAAGTTTCCACACTGGGCTCCAGTGGGACTGAGAATTATAGTCCTAGCATTCTCATCTTGAGGGCTCATATCCAGCAGTGGGACATAACATAAATAATATAAACGTTGAAAACAGTGGGTCTAAAGTACTCTAAAGTGGCCTCAACATGAATCTCTCACTCTCCCGAAAGGGATTTCTATCTAATCTCTACGCTACGCTACTTTTGTCGTTAAAGTATTGCAATTGATTTTACTAAGATATTACTTCTGATCACTTTTTAGCTCTTTTCCACAATAAGTGTGCCAGTAAACTTTATCAAAAAGCAATGCCGTACTTTTCCATAACTCAAGAAGAGTTTCCTAAAAGCTTTTAAAAGTGTGGATGTAAATAATGGCCACAATAGCCGGAAGCCGGCGGGTGGTTGCTCCCAATCCGTTATCTTGGTCGGACATTGGCGCGCGTCCAGCCTGCAATCTCAGGCTAAGGCTTTAGTGACAAGGGCGGAAGACTAACAATTTAGATCATCATCTACACTCAATGGGGAATGTCTGAAAAGTTTAGAAACGCTTGAAACTTTTAATATCAATAGATAACCTTTCAATTAATTTAAAAAAATGAAAGAGTTTTCTTTACCGCCAAATTACGAAAGTCCGGTCGGTTACGGGTTGTTTCATAGTTCAGAATAAGAAACATTAAAGAAAGATTTTCGAACGAGAAAAAAAAACCGGCCAAGTGCGAGTCGGACTCGCGCACCGAGGGTTCCGTACAAATATTTTTATTATATTATTTAACTAAAAATTGATGCTTTTCGCAATATGTATGTATGTCTGTAAACTCTTTATTGTACAAAATAAGTAAACAAACACAGATGACAAACAATGAAATATATGTAGGTACAAAGGCGAACTTATCCCTGTAAGGTATCTCTACCAGTCAACCTTTGAGCCTTTGAGTGGAATATTTCCTTTATCTGTGCTATAAAACGTTGCTTCGTAACAAATTTCAAGATTCTGAGTTCACGCACGGAAATTTGCAGCATAAACGGCTGTATTTTTTTATTGCGTTGGCTTAGAAGTTTGATTTTTTCACCGTTCAAAGGGACAGTAGACCTGAGTATTCGATATGAATTTCAGTATAGCTCCTATAGTAATACCTCCACGCGTTAGGGTTCCGTTTTTTTCCTTTTGAGGTACGGAACCCTAAAAAATGGATTTATATAATCACTTTGATATCTGTCTATACGAACTCAAAATCACAACATTTGTTCTGAATAATGAAGGAAATAAATAGGTAGGTACAACTCTCCGCTACGCGCCTTAGCACTCTCCGTAGCCTCGTCCTTACCCGCACCTACACTTAAGCGTAATTAGGGAATATCTGGAGCGAGAAGATTCCCTTGTTGCCGACGCAGTAACGCGAGCCTGTACCGCGACACACGTCACAACAGCTATTATACAGCCTCTAAGGTTACAGAATAGAAAAACAAGTGACGTGTGCTATTGATGTGGCATGTGGCACAGAGTGACAATACAATAACTCTTTATTGCACACCAGCACATAAGTAGTAAGCAGTAGGTACAGAATACACAGAGATTTTCTGAGGTAAACAATAGGCGGCCTTATCGCTTATGAGTGATCTCTTCCAGGCAACCTTTACAATGGAATGAATGAAGAAACAACAACAAACAAACAATATTATCTATTATGACTTAATTATGACGCAAGTTTTTGAAGTTTTGTGAAGAAAAAAAGGAACACTTATACTATGGTCACTTTGATGTTTGTCTATGTGTCTGCCAAAACTATTTTCTCAGAAACGGGTTGCTATCTGGAGCAAGATAATTGCCCTGTTGCTGACGCAGTATCGCGACACACGTCACAATAGTACAATCATTGTGTCTTAAGGGTGGTAAATAAGGAATTACGAACGAGAGTCTATTAGAAGTCCGAAGTCGAAGACTGAGGGCTTTATTAGTCGATGTTCGTAATTCTAGAAACGCCCATGCGACAAACAATGTTTTTCATCACATTTGCGAGTAAAATTGTGTATTTGTAAAAGAAAAACTAATAATTTTACAAAATTGCCGATACTGCTGGCGCAGCTCTTGGCAGCGCCAGCACCCCGCCGCCCTCCCCCTCCCACAGCATGTGCCAGACGTGCGCGCGCGGGTTCCACCCGCAGGTCGTGCAGCCCAGCTCGCGCAGCAGTATTAGTACGGGCAATGACCATTTACAGACCTTGGGTTTCATGACAAGAACAAAAAAGGGTTTTATATGGGGCATTACGGCCAAGTTAACTTGTATGTTTTGATACTGTTTACGTGTAAGTGTGATGAAATAGCATTATACGGCCTCTAGGGTTACAGAATGGAAAAACAAGTCACTAGAGATGGCGACCCCGTTGTTCATTTGTGCGTTTTTCTGTTAATTTAACGGGTAAGAGGTAACATAAAAAGTATATCAAAAGTTTTTAGCTAACCATTACATACACAGTATTCTACATCCACTGAACTAAAACCTTTTACCTTTACGCCTCCGCTACCCGCTACCCACTACCCAACAGAGGAAACAAGGTAAATTGTTTATTCACAGGACATCCGGAAAGCAACGCATGAATTAATCAATTATTTAAAACTAGCGACCCGATCCGGCTTCGTACGGGTACTAATTTCAAAAAAAGGTCTCTTATCAAAGGCACGTCACATTTTTCAGCTGCATTTCCCAAAAACTACCCGCGCAAATCCAGGGCGCGTCCCTTGTATAATGTATCCTATACATTTGAGACTCGTAAAATCTAAAAGATTTTATCACACAGACGGCGGGAAATTACTATATTTTATACTATGCACCTAATAATCATAAAATAATAAAGTATAAATTGGGCCCTACTCAGCACAATATTATCAAAACCTTCGGGTATTTTCGTTTGACATAGAACTAGACACCGCTGCTTGGCGATAGAGCGAGTAAGATGGTGGTAGCGACCCGAACGGACCCAGCACTAAGTCTTGCCCCCACAACTTGTCGATATCGTTGAATGTGAATAAAATAAGCCGCGGGCTACGCTAAATGAAACCACTGATGTGCCAAAGGAACCTTTAAAAAATTGCGGAATTTTTCATATAGGAAAATTTCGGAAACTTCTCACAATTCTGTATGGGGAAACGTTTCGTTTCTTAAATTTAAATTGCCTTTATTTCTTGTGAAAATTCTGAGAACTTTCCCAACTTTTTGGAAACTTTCTGCAACTTGCACATCTGCACCCCTGAACAACACTATCCCAACCCCATTACACACGGGTGGAACTCTAAAAGCCTCTTTGCATTGAGCCCGAGGGTGTCTCTCAGACGGCGTCACCGTGCATACCCGCCCTAAAGTCGTTACTACACCAATATGAATAAAAACCGGCCAAGAGCGTGTCGGACACGCCCGAAATAGGGTTCCGTAGCCATTATGAAAAAATTAAGTAATATTTTTCTAAGGATTTCGTATTTAATACGGAATCTTCCATAGTTTAGGTATATTTTATACCTTAGGCTGCTATTTAGTTAAACTACTAATAATTCTCAAGCAAACTTTATAGTTTTCCTTGAAAGTTTGATATATTTACTACCATCCAGATTTTTTTCAAATTTTTCTACCCACCGGTTTAGATTTTAGCGGGGGGACGCTCGATTTTAAAGAAAATTTACATTTTAAAGTTGAATATTTCACAAACAAATCACTGAATCGAAAAATCGTCTTAGCAAACCCCTAATGTTTTTAAAAGATCTATCCAACGATACCCCACACTATAGGGTTAAATGAGAAAAAAAAATCACCCCCACTTTACGTGTATGGGATACACCAAAAAAAATTGCTGGCATACTTCACATATATATCCGTGCAAAATTACAGCTTTCTAGCATTGATAGTCCCTGAGCAAAGCCGCGGACGGACGGACAGACAGACAGACATGGCGAAACTATAAGGGTTCCGTTTTTGCCATTTAGGCTCTGGAACCCTAAAAACCGGCCACGTGCGTATCGAGCTAAGCGGAAAGAAAATTATTTTGATATCGAGCTTCTCTAAAATCTCTAAATGCAGAACAAAACCCGAATTTAAATCATAAAATTATTTTGATGGTTTTTTGAAGTCAGTTCGTTTTTTTACAGGTACTATTTGTAGTTTTTGGGACAAGAAATGTATGAAAAAAACTCGTGCAAAATTGTGGCGGACAGCTAGTAAAAATGAAAAATATTGAGAAGTACTGTAATCTGTAGTACAGTCACCTGCATTAATATCTGCAACAGCGGACCGTGCAAAAATATCTGACATGTCCTACCTGCTCTAGAAATAGAATCGTATCAGATATTTATGCACGCTTTATTGTGTCAGATAGTGGTGCTGGTGACTGTACTTGAACACTTTCCCTTTGTATCTATTTAGCTGTGTAACTCAGCACTGACTGGAATTGAACCGAGCCATTACCTTCAAGAAGCTGCAGTAGTTTAGTAAACCCCGATTGAGTTGCATTTCGAAAATTGTACTGCAAAGTGGTACGTGTTTTGGTGACTGTAAAGCTAGACTGCAGTTTCGGCGCCTGACAGCGAAGTAAAGCGATTTTCGCAACGCCTCCTCGATTAAATACCCGGACTTATAGTGCTATGCTAGCCCATCTCCTACCCTGTTACACACCCCTCGTTGGAAAGAGACAGGTATTTTTGGTCTGTAAAACGTGGCTGGTTGTATTACCCTAGCTGGCATTGTGCCCGTGCTCTACGTGTCCTAACTTCAGACAAGCGTGCCTGGCGATTTACAGCATTGATTTTGCGTGAAGTTCTGTGTTCAAAAAGTTCTGTGTTCTGCGTAATTTTTTTAATGAAATTAGCTCCTGACAGCAAGTAAGAACTGACAAAAAAGTTTCAACGGTTTAGAAATGCATTCAGTTACAACAAAAAGGTATTTTTTTTTATTAGACTGGACGGCAAACGAGCAAGTGGGTCTCCTGATGGTAAGAGATCACTACCGCCCATAGACACTGCAACATATACAATGTTTTTAGCTAATTCAGTTGAGTACTTACCCACTGTTCAATTCGTGTTCAGTTCAGATATTGTTCCATTTAAAACCTAATAAGTTAATTTACATTGTACTCAAGCCTTTTTTATTGGATACCGTGTTGAAATTCTGGCTGATTTATGAAAAATAAATAACCGATGTGACAGTCAAGTGACGTTATGAAGACGTCATCGTACTTATTTATGAGCAAACGAAAGATCAAATTTTCATCACGAGAAATGGATAAACCAATAGTTTCAGACAGCAACATGTCGTTAGATAGTTTGGAGGAGGATTTCAACAAAAAAACTTCGTTGAAGGATGCAATATCTGATGATAATGTAGAAACAATACTCGTGCCATTTTATGAGAAAGATGTACTCATTAAAGTACCGAAAGACCAGATAAGGAAGACAAAACAAGAAAAAGCAAAATATGCGGAGAAACAAAAGAAAGATAATCAAATCACTAGCAGTTACTTGGTCAACAAGGATTTGCAAAGAAGCAAACGGACGACTTACTTAGAAATGTTCCGAAAACAATTTGTACAAGGCCATAATGAGAAAGCCAAGACCGAAACCGATATACGTTCTTTATCGCCTGAGTTTGGAGATACTGAAAGAGAAAGTATCGCAGAAGATCAAACAAACCCGGGTGAAGAGTTTTATAATACCGAGTCTTACAACGAAATTTACTACGAAAAGCTCCTTCAGCAACAGATGGAAGACTTAGAAGATTCTTCCGAAGAAGGTATACTATTTAACGATGACGAAGGAAATAAATCTCCCTACGACAACCTTAGAAGTGTTTCTGAAGTTTCTCCACCTCGCCGGCGCTCTAGGAGAGCAACCGTACTGCCGGCCGAAAATGTGAAGTTAGGAGGTCTAGGTCCTGATGTAGAATTAATTAAACCTAGACTAGAAAGAGCTAGAAGCCTACAGAGATATTCTGAGAAAGTAAGAATGGCAAACCGATTAAGGATTTACAAGAAATCCATTCAAGATGATGATCAGAAGAAGCAAGAGCGCGAGGCCATTGCAAAGCGACAATCTGCCCGAAGACAATCAGCCCGCGACCGTAGCGAAGAAAATGCTTCTTATTTAGTAAACAAATGTTCAGAAGAGAAATCTTCTCAACTTACTAATAAAATTTATGATTCGAAGGCAAAGTCTGCGAATGCGCTTAAATCAAAAGAGAGACATGCTTGGAAAGAGGAGATATTATCAAAAGTCAAATCGGCTAAAGGGAGAGACCTTCCAGTAGAAAGAAACAGATCTGCAAGTCGAGACTTGAGATCTAGAAATCCGAAAGGAGATAAGAAAGAGACTGATGACGCAGATGTTAAGGTACGCGTAAAGTCTAGTGGTCGTAAGAGTCGAATTCATACCGAGATAAAGCCTGAAAATTCTGAGGTTCCACCTGTCCAAATCAGTTTTCTAGTCAACTTTGGCGGCGTCCGACCATCCACCGCACTACGATCACTTGAAGAAAAACATCGCCATTATCAAGAACAAGTCAAAGCCTATATGGAAGCGGACAAATAATTTTTATTTTGCATAATTTAGTTCGCAATTTGTCATATTTATATCATGTCTGTAATAAATTTGAAATGAATATAATTTTGGATCTAACAAACGTCAATCATTGATGCAAGTAATCCACGTAACTGAGGCATTTTAATGCATGGATCCAAACTGCAACATTAATTTCAACTGCTTGCTTGTATGATTAAAGAACAAATTTACTTATGACGGTCTAAAATGTACCTAGAGGTAGTTTGTTACATAAGAAATCTCTTTTGTTTTGAATAGCTTTTGCTTGAAAACCTGTCTCTCGTTGGCATTAAGACATCACTTTCTGAAATTGATTAGACGTGGGAATATAACGCCATGACATGAAGCGCAAAACATCACATGAAAGATAAATTATCTAAGTATTTCTCTAGTCAACTTATGTAAGTATTTGAAACTGAAACAGGCTAATTTAGTCCCTAAATTAATATATACTTAACGAACTAGTATCTAGGCGATAGAGCTTCGTTCGGGTTAAAACTTGAACACACGCGATCGTTGCCCCCGAAAACCAGATAGATAATTTCATCGAAATCGTTAGAGCCATTTCCGAGATCCATGTAGTAAATATGTATACAAGAATACTTTACTTATACTTGTTTAAAAGCAATTTGTAATAAAATAGGTAGATAATAAATAACATGGCATATTAGCCTATAAAAAAAGCCGTGGTGGCCGAGTGGTTTGACCTATTGCCTCTCAAGCAGAGGATCGTGGGTTCAAACCCATCTCGATGACAACTAAAAACATAGATGGCGTTAGTATCGCTGCTTAAGTGACTAATGAAAAAAGCAAGTTGAAATGTTGGTGCATAGGAGAAATTCGTGTATTTTATCTTGATTATACAATACAGTTTTTTAATGGGAAGTCGATTTCTGACAAATGTGGTAAGAGAACAAATGTCTTGAATTCTGCAAATTATTTTTGATAACGGCAACACCTTCATTTTCACTGTTTCCTTATCCTCTATATAACCAAATGTTTTCTCCTAACTAGGTTAGCTGGAAGAGATCCCTTTTTAGGGATAAGGTCGCCTTTGTTCTCCTCTCTGTGTATTTGTATTTTTATTTTTATGTGCAATAAAGAGTTTACATACATACACCTTTGTTTACATTTTTTCCATGGGATTAAAAATCCGGGTTTACCTACTGACCGACAAACAAATAGCTGGTGATGCTAGCCGTGAAATCTGCAATCGGCTGATAAATTGATTCCCATAATTATTCTATTTGTCATGGGAGTTACGCGATCAGAGCGAAATGAAATAATACCTGTGTTTTTTCATGTTAATTTTACTTTTGGAACATATCATAGCTAATCATGCAAAACATATAAATTATAACTATCTTTCTTGAACACGAAATTACCGTGAGACTCACTCATATTAAATATATATAGACCCGGATAACTCACGTCTTAAATCGAGCTTAGCCCGAAATGTTTCGACCTGTTAAGACGTGAGTTATCCGGGTCAATATATTTACTATCTTTCTTATTCCTATGTATACAGGGTGAACCGGGGAATACGAACAGGACCAACCTAGCATTATCTTACCTAGTTTTTTTTTAAATGTTGAAAACAAAAAGTATTAAATTATGTAAAGTGCATGGTCACTGCTTAATTAAAGGTTTTACTTAATACCTAACCAACAAGAAGTTGGAATACCCCTGACTTTGTCACTTGAAAGTTCAATATCTCAAAAACGACTGAACCGATTTTGATGAAATATGTCTAAGAACCATCGCTAGAAAACCTGCTTTCAAATAAAAAAACCGCATTCAAATCAGTCCACCCATTTAAGAGCTACGGTGCCACAGACAGACACACAGACAGACATAGCGGTCAAACAACACTCTTTTTGCTTCGGGGGTTAAAAATGATTTAAGAAAATTAAGTTTTGGTTTTGAATTTAAAACCTAAAATTGCTTAAAGTGGCTCCGAAGCGGTAACGTTTCGTGTGCTCTTCCTACTCCATTTGGGAATACAGGCGTGATGTGTGTGTGTGTAAGTTTTAATTTCTATGAACCATCAGCCAAATAAGTGGTCTATCAATTTTCAAACAAGTTCCTATCAAATATAATAAAGTTGATAATCGTTTGCATGTCATAAAACAATAATGCCAATGTAAATAGTGTAGTTTAAAGAGATTCATTATTAAAACATAAGAAAGAAAATTGAACACTAATTTTTAACTTAAATTAAACTCAACATCATTATCGTAATTATCATCAGACAGAAGTCATTTAAGGGGAGACCGAGGGGAGTTTAATAATAATAATATAATAGACGTGTCTGTCAACTTGAAAGTTCGACTTTAGCGACGTATTAATTTGATAGGAACTTGATTAAAAATTGATAGATCACTTATTTGGCTGATAGCATATTGTACACACGTATACATACTAACTTATTGTAATAAGTGGTCTATCATTTTCAAACAAGTTCCTAACTTGATAATCGTTTGCATGTCATAAACAATAATGCCAATGTATGAAGAGATTCACATAAGAAAGATTGAACACTAATTTTTTTAAATTAAACTACATTATCGTAATTATCATCAGACAGAAGTCATTTAGACCTATAGACGTATCTGTCAACTTGAAAGTTCGACTTTAGCGACGTATTAATTTGATAGGAACTTGATTAAAAATTGATAGACCACTTATTTGGCTGATGGTATATTGTACACACGTATACATACTAACTTATTGTTAGTATGTAGTTTTTTTTTACCGAACAAAGTAACTATACATTTCAATACAGATGTACATATGATCTTGAAACTCGGACAACAAAATCAGGTGACTGGTGACGTAGTGACAGTTCCGAGATGAGATATCAGATATCAATCTTCATATATAATACATTCCATTAACGCATAATTTCATCAACCTATAATTACATGTAACTTTCTACCCATTAATATACCTAATACATACTCGTATTACTTCTCCTACAAAATAAAAAAGATAGAGTACCCTACACATTTCTTTTGAATACATCTATTAATCATTTATCATAAGAATAATACTCAACAAATTGATCATTAATTGCTATCATCGAATTATTTTATAGTTACTATATCATAATAAAAATGAATCGTAAAATGTGTTGCTACATTATACCTATATTACTAAGCGCAAAACTCGGGAACGGCTGGACCGATTTCACTAATTCTTTTTTTGTTGAGTTCGTTATTGTCAGGAGAAGGTTTTTGTGGAAGAAAGTTTAGAAAATTACAACAGGCGCGAAGCCGCGCGCAACAGCTAGTATCATAATAAAAATGAATCGTAAAATGTGTCGCTACTTAAGCGCAAAACTCGGGAACGGCTGGACTGATTTCACTAATTCTTTTTTTGTTGTGTTCGTTATTGTCAGGAGAAGGTTTTTGTGGAAGACAACTTAGAAAAAATACAATGGGGGCGAAGCCGCAGGCTACAGCTAGTTTTTAATGTTTTCAAGAGGTTTACGCGTCTAAATAAATTATGAGACTCTCGCATTAAAGTATAGAAAATAGATGCAATGCAACAGA
Organism: Choristoneura fumiferana; assembly: GCF_025370935.1. NCBI lineage: Eukaryota > Metazoa > Arthropoda > Insecta > Lepidoptera > Tortricidae > Choristoneura > Choristoneura fumiferana. The sequence continues at coordinate 6,438,185 of NC_133479.1, read as the reverse complement.
AACTAAATATTTCCATAAAAAATGTTGCCATATTCAAACATTTTACGCCTAAATTATACTATCATGTGTTTAGTGTGTGTTGCAGTGTGTCTTTTGTGTGGGAGTTTTACTAATAAGTTGACTGTTTAATTTTATTAATCGATTGGTCACTTGATCAATTACATATGTAGATAATTGCACTGTCAATCTGAAACTAGATCGTCTTGGATTAATGGATGGACACTCCATGTTTCAACCATGTCGGGCCTACATACGTCTCACTGCTCGGGCATAGGCATCCTCTCAGAATGAGATAGCTTTGGCTCTCAATCTCACGTGAGCCCGGTGCGAATTGGGAGCTTGGGTTCATTCAAGTATCACGTAAAGTAAGATCGGGTTACTTTAGCCCTGAAGGGTACAGTCGATCAAATTGAATCATGAACCAGGGTGGAACTTTTGTGCTACTAATGTCATGTTGACGTCTTATGCTTTTGTCAAGGAAATCATAGTGTAATTGATTATTAAAAGGTTCCACCTGGGTCATGATTCAATTTGTTCGACCTTATTTTTTCTAGGTTTTATATTGTATTGATTGTAACACATTAACCTTATTTTTTTTATTAATATTGTTTTAGCTGACCGCCCACGCTATAGTGTATATTATTAAACCTTTCTACGTGTGGTTTTCATAAGGGCCAAAGTTACCCTTCATGGGCTCAAAGTACCTTGACCATATGACAAGCATAATCCCCACATAAAGTGCCCACAATGATCTGCTTGTACCATAGGTCAAACCATTAGTAATACCCTTAGAAATTTTGCAATATTTGCCTACTTTATTAACAGAGAAAGTATTAAGTTTAATACGAACCACAATACACAACGCGCACCGCAGGCGCAACTGTGAACAACGCTATTAATATCTGATCACCCGCAAGTAATACGTGATGTTATTCCGGTTTCGATCAGTGAAAGTGATAGTGATGAGAAAATTCGACGCATGTGGCCGAACTGAGTGGAGAACACTTTTGAAAACGAGATGATCCAGATTTTTACGATATTTCCGCGGATTCAATATGTACCTACAGTCAAAGATGAATGAATCACGTAGGTACAGTCACGAGCACCAATATCCTGACACAAAAAAGCGTCCATAAATATCTGATATGACTCATTTCTAGGGCTGGTTGGCGAGTCAGATATATTTTTGTACGCTCCGCTGTGGCAGATATTAATGCAGGTGACTGTACCTGCTGCTGATGTCATATTAACATTTCAACCATCTGCCAACGAAAGCATAGTGAAATTGATTATGAAAAGAACCCACCCTGTATGCGATTTAGTTTCCTCGACTCAACCGGTAAAGTCTAAATATGAAAAATAACAAAACACAAATACTTAAAACTGAAACAAAGCAAAATATGTCGAAAAATTATTGTAGATTTATTATAAAAGTACCTATTTAAGTCACTACCACCGAAAGTTAAATTCAAATAATGCGTTTCTTACCTTATGCTTCCGATAACGTTACTTCTAACTTTCTTCTACTTCTATAACGTTACTTCTAATATAATTTGCTTCTGATCAAGTCAATTACAATTTGATTATAACTAGTATCTTTTCTCGGAAACATGAACTGTTTTAGAAAACCTAGATAGGTAAGTGCGCCTTTAGATGTAGGTATGCATCGTGTAAGCCGCTTTAAATTTTCAATCTTTCCAAGAAACTGTGCACCGCAACGTAAACCACATTCCATTATCTAATCCTCTAGTACGTGCTTACAAACATAATATTTGAGTATGTAGGCAACCGAGCTTTGCTCGGCGTTTTTATTTGTTAAATTGTGTTTTTGGAGAGGTACGTATTTAAATAAGCTTAATAAATAGGTATAATATAAATAAAAAGAGAAAAACTAAGTCACGTGTGACCTATAGATTTAAACTCTATGTAGACCTCCAGTATACAAGTCGAGTATTTACAATACCGCTAAACCAATATCACAGCGCGTGAAATTTTCATCAAATAAAAACATTATAATTCGAAAACACATGTTATCCTAGAGATAGGACTAAGCCAAATCAATTGCTCTTCTCCGAAATCACCCACAATTACTTACGTCCAGATCGTTAGAGCCGTTCTAGACTTACAAAATAAATTATATAGGTAATACTCGTTTAAAGATAAGATTTACATAAGATACACACAGATAACACATACTAACACACACATAACACTAGAAGCTCAACACTGCAAATCATTTTATTTTATTGACACAAATTACCTACAATGTACGTAAATAATGAAAGGACCTTAAGGTCCCTTACTACTAAAACTCGTTGGACCTGTTCATGTTTATAGCGCTAAACATTTTATTAATTGGAAGAATCTTTAAGAAGCTCATTTGTAAACATGGGTCTATTTAGCTAAGCTGTAAGGAACGTCATTTAGTCTTTTTTAATAGAGGCCGTTAACGATTCTAGATAAAACCAAAATAATATACTTTTTAGAGCTCAGCTGAACTACGTAATATAGTGGTGATATTAGACCAAATTTCTAGATAGTGTCTCAGCTGCTATTCTACTATGCTCAAATTTAGCGAATTCCCTTAATTAATTAACGTCAACATCAATTCATTTTGTTATATGTATGTACTTATTTATAAGAGTTAAATTCGTTTTGCTGGTCATCCTTTGTAATCTCGATCTCTTCGAATTTAAATACATAAAACATACATAAAATCTCTATATACAGTACATGTGTTTTCTGTACTGCTTACTATGTGTTGGTGTTCAATAAAGAGTTAATAGTATTGTATTGTATTGTATAAATTTGTGAAGCCGATGTGTTATAGTTTATTAACGCCAAAGTGCTATAAATAAGACAAGGCTCTTCATGAACACACAATAAGTTTTGTGCTGCATTTAAAATACTCGTCTCTGTTAAAAGGTTAATAAGATTATTATCAGAAATTAATATAGGTATCTTGACACGCCGTACGTAATTCATTTTAATCTTGAAAAGATATTCCCATTCCCAAGGCGCGAGAGACTGGTGTCCTGGTGTTGTACCTTACGTACAATACAATACAATATAATACAGTGACTCTTTATTGTACACCAGAAATAGTAAGCGATACAGAAAACAGGTGCACGGAGATAAAATTACAAGGTAAGCAATAGGCGGCCTTATCGCTTAAGAGCGATCTCTTCCAGGCAACCATAACCTTATTGTAAATACATAAAAGCGAAATGCGAAAAAAAATGGAAATTTTCAAAATCATGATACGTTTAGTCTGTTTACCTATTGTGATCATTTTAAACCTACCAGGCATAAAGCATAACTTTGTCTTCTTACGAAATCGTGATCGTACGCCGGAAGGTTTCTGAAAGGCGCGAGCTGATCGTAAATCAGTGTCCTGAATGGAAAGTTCCATGTTACGGTTGGACAGAAATGTAACAACATCGACCATTTACCAGATATATTTTACGTAGGCCCGTCTTTAACCTATCGGGGCCCTGGCTAGGCACTGGAATAACGGGACCCCAAAGTCTACTTCCATCCATCCATCCATCCATCGTTCACGGGGCATTGGGCACGTGCCCAGCGTAAAAGAGGGGTCAAATTCTGAATTTGGTGAAAATTTTAAACATTATGAAAATGTTTTCTTACAGATTATGCGTATGTTTAGTTTGTCTGTCTGAATCCCGAATATGATTCTGGTTATTCTTCTACTAGGTATTTCTTACTATTAGGTAATCACCAATTGATAATCACTAGGTAATGGTAATTTTCAGAAACTAGCTGATTATTTTCTCGCGATCCAAATAGTTGCACGATTAACTTTAAAGGCTTTTAAATCCTTTTTATTATTCGTTTTCTAGTTAAGATTGGTTTTTTGGAATCTTTTTTTTTGTATTTTTTATTTCAATTCCAAATTTTTCTTGTCCGGGTGAGCGGTTGGTTCCAATTGAGTGCTGAAAGTTTCTCGATGAGGGCTACAGCATAGATGTCGCTAGTGTCGCTGCTTAAGTGACTAAATAAGAAACAAACAGGCTGAGATATGTGGTGCATAGGAGAAATTCGTGTCTGTACCGTTGTCCAGTGGTGGTGTAGCGGTATAGTACGCGGCACGGAATGCCAAGGACCTGGGTTCGATTCCCAGCGCTGATCTTATTTTTCTGGTTTTTCTGTGCATCTATATTTCAGTTTGTATTTTCGATATGGGTATTCGTTTTCTGTTTATCGAACAGACTTGTGAGCAGACGGACGAACAGCGTGTGTCATAAATCTGTTGTTCTCCAATTGGTACGATTCAAAAGCATACGCGTATGGTAATACGCATACCATACGGCTTTCAACTCGGACCAATTTCGCCAACGTACATTTTCAACGGTCACAATCAATCGAACGTTCGATTTCTACAACTAAGTATTCTACACCATTGAATAACTCTAAAATATTTGTACCGTATTTAGTTGTAAGATTACATACCATGTCCTCAATAATTCTTACAAACTATTCACGGTGCATGCCTTCACATACACTACATACAGTATGTGGGTAACGCTGTGACTTCTGTTATCTAATAACTTATACCAGTAATAACATAATCTAATTCGTTTGTAATTTACTGAGTTAAGGCGGAAGTGTGAAACGCATAATTTATGCATTTATATGATGTAATCGTAATAATTTTCCTCTAATTATGTTGACGCATATTTTTTGAACCCTCGAAATAGAGAAATAAAGGAGCGGCCACGCCGCTGCTTAGAATACGCAAACGGTGCGGAATCGCAGTGACGTGCCATAAATGTGACGAGTTTTGTTCGGTAAAGTCCTGACGTTTACGGCACGTCACTGCGATTCCGTATTTTAAGCAGCGGTGTGGAGAGTATGCGATAAACATGGTGCGCATATACGATGCGTCACTGCGATTCCGTACCATCACCGTTTTTTAAGTAGCAGTGTGGCCACTCCTTAAGATAGTTAAACTTTCGTCGTACTTTACTACATCCAGAGTGCGGCAACTAACAGAGTTAATCAGAGCCAATTAATTTTTAAAACATCATAATTTACTCATTTAAATTTATTTGGCTTCAAACCTACTTAATTAAGCAAATGAAGAGAATCTTTCACTATTTAATTTTTTGATAGATAGGCAATTAAAACTGATCAGGCCAATTTGATTGACAGCATAGGCAAATTATCAATTAACTTTATAAAGCCAAATAAAATCCTTTAATGAATAATACACCACCTTCAAAAAAGCCGTAAAAGGTTAACTAATTGCATAAGTTGCGTTTTTGTAAAGTCAAAAACTGGGTTAAAATGAAACCTGTCGAGGACTACTTTTACTGTCCTTGGTGTCCTTGAATTATGTGTGACGTCACACAGGTATTTGCAACTTTTACATAACCTTAAGTGCACGCTGCTGCTCTGCTAATAAACGCAATAATTACCTTACCTACTTAAGAAAGCTAAAGGTTCAAATGGTTTTTAAGCTTTGAAAATTGACCGCCTATAGTCTACCATTACCATGCATTTTGTCTTTATAACTTGCCAACTTATTGTACTGAATCGAAAATACAAACTGAGACATGGATACGCAGAAAAACCCGAAAAAGGGACCAGAGCTGGGAATCGAACCCAATCCGTGCTGCTTGCTATAACCCCTACACCACCGCTGGGCAGGAGTCTAGACACGAATTTCTCCTATGCACACATATCTCAGGTTGCTTTTTTCCACTACGCTACTTAAGCAGCAGCACTAGCTATTTTTCGCTCTCATCGAGAGACGTCACATTCTTTTGGAACTAACCGCTCACCCAGACTGTAATTTTAAGTTTAGGTACAAAATGACTAACAAAGAAACTAAATCACAAAAAAAAACTAATACTGAACACACATTTAGCATAAACAGCATCCAAAATAAATAATAGTGACAACAATAAATAAATAACATAGACACTGGAAAACATTTCTACTTCGAACGAAACTATGCCTTAAATCAATATATAAACTTACTTAGAAAAACAATAGAATATGAGATACGAAAGTACTATATAGTCTAAGGATACGAACTTCTAAAACTACTATCGAAAACTGCAATACATGCATCAATAGTTACACAATCGCAAAGTCCATTTAAATGTTGTCACCAAATTTGTTTTGGAAATTTCAGGAAATCCAAGTTTGCTAGTAACTTTCTTTAACACCTATAAAATTAAACTAGACTCAATCTTGTTGACCTCCAATAATAAAAATAGGACATCGCAATTCGCAATACAGCCTAATTAATATTTAAATAAGACTAGTAGGCGTGGCGGATCGCATTAATGAATACATACTTAATAAATCACAATAGGTATTATAAGAATTTTTATACCTACCTTTTTTGAATCAGAATAATACAGTACAGATTAAACTTACTCGTATGCACGGTTCGCATTATTCCAGTAAAACTGTTACAGTAGCATGACACTATTAACTTTACTATTAACGTAACTAAGCCGTCAGTCACGTTTATGTCATTGTCATCCTGTGGTTATTACGTTTCCATTGCGTTAACTACAAACATCAATATCAGCAACCTTATAGACATTGCACTACTACAATATTTGCTTACTACGACCGCGTCCTTGGCACAGTGACTCGTATCAATAGCATTGTGACAACGGCAGTTGGCAACTCGATTAGGATACACAAACGACTAATCCTATTCAATGTGTACTTTAGTTGCGGAACTCTTAATAAAGCTCTATGCTTTGATTGAACGGAGTTTAGTAATAAATGCTCTAACTGAGAATAAAGTCTAAAAGATGCGTATCATAATAGGAAAGGGCCAAGTGCACTGTAAAATCGGTTCCGAATAAATTTAAAACATACAAATTGACTTAAATTTTGATTATTCCTATATGAAAAACAAAGAATAGAAAAGATTTTCATTTTTTATTTTATTTGTGCAGTTAGGCCAAATTTATTTTATATCAACGGAAAAGCACCCTACAAGTAGATACATTTTGATTCTCATTTCTGTATGAAAACACACGCCGTCAAAAGGTTATCCCTATCTTTCGATCGCGTGAGGCATAAAAAGTCGCAAGTTGTACAAGGTATTACAGTAAAGCAAAAGCAACGACCTCCTTACCTTGTATTTCAGCAATTCGGGCCCACTACAAAAGTAAAAATTCCGCGAGTTGCATTCGACATACGACAATTCAATCCATACCATGTTTCTATCTTTTACAGCGCAATATATTTCGCCACAAAAGTCTCTATCAGGATATCTTACGTTGGTTTAGTTTTTTTTTTTAGCAATATTGTTAAATGTTTCTCGCGATCAGTCTGATCAGATTTGAGTGATTCCAATATGAGAACAAATCATTTGAAAATCAAATCACACAAATACAGGGGTCTAGGCTCCGAATCTTCTCCGAATACGACTTTGTCCCATTCGGTGTCAAAGTCCTTGAACGATCTCGAATAAAGAATTAGCTTAGCTATTCAAAGAGGAAACGCGCGCGAGGAAAATCTTTGGAACCATGTCTAAGGAGGTTTCTTGTCAAAAAAATACCTATGTTTAATTCTTATGAAATGTGTTTTATCTTTAGAGTAATGTTACTTAATTGTTATAATATAATTTGGGTCAAGTTTGAAGCGTAGTTACGACTTATTTACAGCTCTATATTATAATATAATTGAGTTTTTAATCTGTAGCATGCTCAGTAGTAATTTTATCGTGGGTATAAGGAATGCTTTCTTTATCTTATCATACACAATTCTGAATTAGAAACAATGTTTGCATTATAACAGCGACAAAACCTAGGTAGCTTATAGTATGAACCCTGCAAGCAGTCTTTACCCAAAAACAGATGTGTATATGTTTTACCGCTATGTGTCTGTCTGTGCCATAATAGCTCCTGACGTTGAAAGCTACTTTAATCCAGATAGTTCTTAGCTAAGATAAAAGAAAATCGGTGTTTTTAAGTTTTTTTTATTTATATATTCTCCGGCGACCAAATGTTTTAAATAAAATAGCTACAAAAGCAAGACCAAACCATTTCCAAACCACTTTCCGTATCACATGTAACTATTTCATGGAGCTATTATGGTATGAGTTAACTCATCTTTATGCAATGTCGACTTATGTTGATTTGCTTTTCGGCTACCATTGTGGCGGGAAAGTGGAGCGTAGAGATATTAGATATGCTAATATAACCTTATAGTGCGGACTGGTTTTGCTGTATGACTTTGCTTGTATTGAAGCTGCTTAACTGCTATCCTGCTCCGAAGCATTGACATTTGAATAGACACTTGGTACAACTAAGTGAGTAATGAAATAAGTATCCCACGTACTTTAAACGTAGAATGTGGAGAGGTTAATACATCTATATATATATATAATAATGATTCCTGCATTGATTCTGAAATAAGTTACAATGAGTAATATTGTGTATTTTCTGTTTAATTTTAATATAATCAATGATGAAAACGTTCATTATTATTATTATAATATTTTTTGCTTATTGTATTGTTGCGTATTATTCATATTTTTTTTGCATATGCATATATTTTTGTACATCCCTAGTAGTGTATTTTTATGTTAGGATTCTTTTATAGATTTGTGTATTATATTATTTAAAGCAATGTATGTAGCTTCCACTATCTATTTTAATTTTTAAAGTCACTTTTTGTTTGTCCTTGACTGAATGCTTCTCTCATCCACTCAAAGGTTGCCTGGTAGAGATCCCTTAAAGGGATAATAAGTTCGCCTTTGTACATATATCTCAATGTTTGTCAATGGTTTTTGTTTACTTATTTTGTACAATTATTTTTTTACAACATACATATTAATCATCTCATACCCGGTCCTTATTGTTCAATTAATTGAGTAAATGAGCAGAGCAATAATCCATACTCAATATTATAAATGCGAAAGTGTGTTTGTATGTTTGTGTGTTTGTCCGTCTTTCACGCCGTAACGGAGCGACGGGTCGACGTGATTTTTGGCATAGAGAGAGTGACATAGGCTACTTTTTATCCCGAAAAAATGCACAGTTCCCGAGGGAACAGCGCGCGATAACCGAATACCACGCGGGTGGAGCCGCGGGCAAAAGCTAGTTGATTATATGTATGCAACAAAAACACCAGTCTTTATTATGCTCAATAATTTTCACACCTGAATGCTTTGACAACTGTACACATTTTTGAGCACTTTTCGATGCATCTGGCAGTGACTGTACTTAAAAGTAACACAAGGATACTCATGTTTATCTGTTACATAAAATCCCATTGTCACACACACATTGGAGCAAGCTTGATTTTGGTACTTTTGGGTGGTAGCGTTTATGGTCATACTTTAAAGGCATATTTTAAATTGATTTGCTGAGTTTGAGACTAAAACAACGATATTAATTGTAGTTTAATATTTTTTGTTCTTTAACACTTTTACCATTATATATTACTATGAGTGTTACTTGAAAATTGTGTACTTTTACGTTGCCCCAAAAAAAGGTTTTTGACTCTACATTCTTACCCCCTGTTTCACCATCCATTGGTTAAATTTATCTGACGGATAAATGTGATGCCGTCTCTGTTTGTTTTGTTCGAATAGACGAAGACGGCATCACATTTATCCGTCAAATAAAACTACTCAATTGGTGGTGAAACAGCCCCTAAATATTTAAATTTGACTAGAACTTACGCTCCAATGAATAACCACATGATATGACTTCGTCATTTAAAAATACTTCTTTCTTGATGCAACGGCAAGACACGGTGTGTATTTCAATGAGGGCTATCGTTTTTTGTCTCACTAGATGGCGCACTGTTGCGTGAGGTTTTTAAGTATGGTTTTGAAAGTCTGTTATTACGGGCGTGAAAACAAAGTTTAGATTAAAATCATATTTGATACACTTTAAAATCGTACCATATAAATATCGAGCATGCCACAGTGTTGCATAGTCCCTGTTTTGTTCGGAAAAAAGGGAGGACAAAGGTTTCCGAAAGACAAAACTGTCTCAAAACACAGACATTCATTGCCCCGGAACGCATATTTGCCATAATTAATTTCAGATATTGCAAAATATTCACAAATTTATTCTAATTATAAATAAACCCGCGTAGCTCACCCAAAAACTATGAGATTTGACATTTCGAAGACCTCACGCTACACTAGCGCCTCTAGCGGCGAATTCATTCGCGATAGCCCTCATTAAGATTATTGAAGGCAAACCGTATTAAAAAGCCTTGTAATAACGTAAGCGAACAATGATAGCATGTCTATTCCTTTCCTGATCCGATCTTATCTCTCTTTATATAAAGCCAACACATTTCATATTATATTTCAGCGACACCAGTGTGGGAACTTCTATTGGAATTGTCCGTTTACCGGCCAAGAGATAAAGTGCTCTAGTTTAGGCTGGTTTCGCAAGCTGCATTCACAATACGCTCTCTTCCTTGTGTACGTATCGAAAGCGTCGCAGTTAGGCTCAAACTACACGGAATAATATTATATGTTTATTGCATTTGCATTTAAGTATCTGTGTTTTGAAAGGAGGGTTTTTATTTGCATTCTGAGAAGAGGCCTTAACCAGTGGAACTGTTTGATTTTCACGATATCATTCAAATACGAGTAAATACACACTTTGGAATTTATCGTCTTGCATTTCGAAACTGATGAAATTATAGAATACTTGGTTTCGTTTCAATTCAAAGTGTCCTTGCGCATAATTTGCCACATCAATCATTCCGTCATCGTATAAGAAAGTGCGAATATTGTAATTCAAATAAATACGCATACATTTATGTGCAAATTGGCCAATCATAATTTTACACAACCATTGTGCGACATTGTGACACGAATTCTATAGAATCTCTTCCTTGTAATAAACATGCAAATTTGCAAGACACATCGATGATTAAAACTTTTGGAGAATAAACGAAATTGCACGGTACCCTTATACGAGTACGATTAATTTATTGCAACATATCCTTAGATTTACTTTTAGGATTATATCGTTCCTCATTTAGTGTCTCTCTCATACGGGTTTCATTAGAAAACCATAAAAGTCGAAACCACTTGTACCAAACATGCAGTTTAAAGAATTTACATGGCAGTTGAATCAACTTTCCTGCTCTCAACCCTTTACACGTCACATAAGATTCAACTCCAATTGGGTTTCGATAGTGTAATCTAAGATTTATTTTGCTCGATTTACGATCTCGTCGATCTCATGGTGCTCAAAATAGGATGTTTGATATTTTACCTCTCGAAAATTCTAATAGGTACAGGCTATTTTGTAGGGAAACGATGTGCTGAATTTAAACAGATAGCTTCGAGTACGACAATATTTTCGAAAGTTGTAAGTTAAAATTTAAATGGTACCTACACCCGTGTAGTGTAGGAAAGAGTATAGTGTTGTATTAATTTTTCCAAACATAATATTATACGTACTTAATTATAAGTGACATAGTCAAATATCCCATATCACAATACGAATGTCATATGCATAATTGTTAATTAATTGATTGACTCAGACGTTACCAAGACGTCTATGGAGGTCCATTTATGCGTGGTTCTTAGTTCTTTTTCATCTTCTATACTTAATTTAATTAAGGTAATTATTTTCTTCTTTCAAACTCTTCGCACTTACTGCTTAGTGTAGTAAGGCACTGCACGTATCATAATTAATTATATTTAAATGCGATGTGAATAACTACAAAATAATAAAACTAAATATACTTATATCTCTTTATTTGTTACGCTTAAAGCACCTACTCAACTGATCGTGACAAAATTTGGTATGGTAATAGTTTGAGGCCTTGGGAATGACATAAAATAATTTTTGTTCTGAGAAAATGTACGGTATCTGCGGGCAGGTGCCAGAAGAATATACATATCGTCACACTTTGAAAAAAGCTCGTACATCTAAATTAATACTTCTCTAAGTGAACTTTATGAACATTATTGCAAAGGTTAATTTTGTTGACGGATTTAATTGAGATACGAGATTTTTTCAAAGTAGTGACGATATGGGATTTTATACATGTGATGTTCTTAGAAAAACTCTTCAGATTACGTTCGAACCGGCTTTCTCAGTGACATAACGAACAGCACTGACCAGCTTATGATGTGCAACCAACGTAGTCAAGTTTGCTCATAAAGCGACCATTTCCATTCATGTTTTTTTTTTATGAAACTCCCCTTATAAATTTTATTTTATCTGACATTTCTCTTTTTAATCATTATTTTTATGCCACATTTTCTACTTTTATCTCGTAAATACATAAAAGGAAAGAGAAACTTTACATCATTTACGCCTGCTGTATATGCTCGTTTTTTTTAAAATAATTTATGACGGTTGATAATCCAGTCCCTTCTATATTGCAAAATAGACTTCAATCTGTGCATTCTTTAAACTTCGTAAGTTTCACTTGCATAGACTTTTACGAAAAATGCCGGCGTTCAAGCTGCAGCATGTCTAAGTAAGTATCTGAATTTTAACAACCCTTGCAGACGTTTTTAAACTAATCTATGCAAAATCTTAAATAACATATCTATCTATCTTCTTTTTCTTCTCCTTCTTCCTAGCCTTGTCCTTTTATTTGAAGTTGGGTAAATAATTACCTAGGTATATCATTAAAAAAAGGAAATGCAAGAAGTTTCCAATTACACTGCCATTTCGAAACCGGGAAGCATTAACACGAGGTGTCAAGTGATTACGGAATTTGAACGTTTTAATTCCTTTCCCATGATGTAGAGCGTTGTAAATTTTGCTCCATTACCATACCACTAGTTCTGGTCACGAAGCAACAGCGATCGGATCTTTCTTGAGTACTTCTTGCGATTCAGTGTCCTAGTTGACTAAATTAATTAGAATTACTTACGTCTTTGGTCTATGCGTCTACAGACTTTCGCAACAGTGTGGTTAGGCAAGATTACCTGTCGCGATACTACATGGAAAGTAATTATGATTTGTGAATTACTCGTAATCACTTTTTACTTTTTTTAATTTAGTAGCTAGTTGATTTATCTATACGGTAGATTATTTCATATCAAAATATTTTCTGCAACGAACTGTTGACTCTCTATTTGCCTTTATATGGCCTGCATATGACGTCACTAATGTTGTTGTTTATATATAACTGTATGAGTATAAAAAAGAAAACTGATTTGAATTTGACAATAAGCCATTTTTTTCAGCAAGTGACCTTGTAAGCTATAATGGTTGGTTTTTAATTAAATCCTGAGGTCGTATTGTCTAACGCGCGGATGTCCGCGATCTTATTTACCATCTCTTTCTAACTTTGTCTTACGCAGTGCGACAGAAAGAAGTGGCGAAAATGATTGTGATTCCAAGTGTGTTAGACCAAGGCCTCTGGTTAAAAATAAAACAAAAAATGAAATTATATAAACGCTAGTTTTGTAGCCAATATTTTTGAAACAAGATACCCCATGTATTGGTTTAGCTAAGATTTTGCATTACAATATGGAAAGAAATGATATACCAACGAATGAATATACACAGCAATATGAGCCCGAAACACTCAAAAACACAATTAATATACGACGTATAAGGCGTAGATGGTCCATAAGATTGATCATGGATCATATAAATATAATGCTAAAGCTTAATTTAAAACAAAAACATTGAATTCGCAATGAGAAAATGCACACCACGTTGTTTGTTTTTTCTTCGTTGTATAACAATTTATTAAAAACTTGTATGGAAAGCATGACTCACCGTAAAAGGCAGAGATGATGAAATTTTCATGAATCTACACTTAATTTAAGCGAATGTCTATCTACGCATATAGCTACCTATGATTCGCTTAGAGAGGAAACGATATTCAGTAATTAACAAAACGGATTCTTTCATGAACCGATATTTCATGCAATAGGTATATCTTGTATGTGCGGGTCAAATCTTGCAAGTTAAATTTGACCACCTCTACTAGTATTCGGATTGCCTTGAAATTTGGCATACTTATGTAAATTGCGTGACAATACAATAATCTGGTAGTGACATTCCGGTAGTCCGGCCAGGATCGACTTCGCAGGACGGAACTCTTCAACGGTTAATGGCATCGGCTTGAAATTTGTAATGCAAATGTAGTTTGGGTGACAATGGAAGTACATTCAACAAAAAGTACAGCCAGCAAAAAAAGGTTGTATTAAAATGAAATTTTTACCAAGAACTTATTTCTGTAACGAAATCTTAATGATTTTTTTTTAAGTTAAAAATAGAAATAGAAGGTTGACTGGTAGAGATCCCTTAAAGGGATAAGTCCGCCTTTGTACAAGTATCTTAAAGTTTGTCAGTAATGTTTTGTTAATTTTATTTTGTACAATAAAGAGTTTACATACATACATAGAAACGTTCAGTCAAAAGACTGTTTTCCTATCTTTATAAATTGTTTTCCTGAACACAACAATTTTGCCGCTTTCAAGTCTGGGGTGAATGAGCATTTACTAGGCAAGCGTACTCCATCGTAGGCCTCATCCTTGCTTTCCATCAGACGTGATTGTGGCCAAACGCAAGCCTATATTGTATAAAAAAACTAGGTTAGCTGAGAGAGATCCCTCATTAAAGATAAGTTCGCCTTTGCACTTTTTTCAATTACTCTTTTCTTCATGTACACCACAAATAGCAAGCGATACAGCAAACAGGTACACAGAGAGAAAATTACAAGGTAAGCAAATAGGTGGCATTATCGCCTCTACACCTATATTTTTTACCCCCGACGCAAAAGAAGCGGTGTTATAAGTTTGACCGCTATGTGTGTCTGTCTATGTCTGTCTGACAGTTTGTGTGTCTGTCTGTGACACCGTAGCTCTTAAACGAGAGGACCGATTTGATTGCGGCTTTTTTATTTGAATTCAGGTATTCTAGCGATGGTTCTTAGACATGCTTCATCAAAATCGGTTAAGCCGTTTTTGAGATATTGAACTTTGAAGTGACAAAGTCGGATGTTTTAACTAAAATATTTTACGCGCAATAAAGAGTTTACATACATACATTTTAGAGCATCATTGACCGTATTCAGCTAGTAAATACCTCTTTGTTTTTGTATTTATAAATCTATTTATGTGTTTTCCTGTTTTCGAATTCTCTAATTGTCATCAATTTGTCGCAAATACTAAAAAAATACACTCGAATTGATAACCTCTTCCTTTTTCTGAAGTCGGTTAAAAAATGCAAGCTCATAATACTTTACTCTTCTGAATTAACTTAAGGACATGTAAAAGCATATCTTCATGTTCTCGAAGCCTTAATCAGTATTCACCTCTTAAATCACCCTAGGTAGGTGCTTAGTGTCTGTATATCCGTTAAAGGGAGCACAACCTGTTTAATAATCAATTACCACACTTTATAATCTCTTGAATCGGCAAATAAGTGAAAAGTAGCACGTGTCTGTCGCGATCATATGTAGAAATACCACGTTGTAGTCAGGGATACGAGTACACTTTATATGCCACAAGTATGAAGCGTCAACCGAAAAGTTTCTGTTAAAAAAAATACAGCTTTTTTGCTTATTTATAACCGACTGCACGAAGGAGGAAAGTGTATATATGTATGTGTGTATGTACATATGGTTGTACTTATGTAAATTTCTAGAGAATAACCAAGTGTCCTAAGAAAATATAATCAATCCGTCAGTTATATTATCAGAAAATACTGGTCACATATTTTTATTTTTGTCAATTAAACAAAAAAAATATGTTCGAGTATATTATACCTACGGTTCCGCGTTTTTAGCACGGCGCGGCGTTTCGTCACGGGTGCCTACTCCCGAACTTTGACTGCTTCGTCTTTGTCTTTTTTGTGTTGTTGACAAAATAAAAATACATGTCCAATACTTTCTGATAAATAAATCTAATTCTGAAATAATATTTTTTCTCAGGAGTTACAACCCAAGTCGCTTGCCGCACCGCCTGGGCCGCTGCTCACAGGCAGTCATGACTGGGTTGTAACTTGTCTTGTAAAGCCGAGTCTCCACTAAGAGAGCCGCCCCGCGCGGCATCCATTTTCAGTGAAATTTTGAGCTCTATGTCGAACAAAATCATGCCACATGCGCTTGCCTCGCGCGGCGGCTCGCTCAGTGGAGACCTGGCTTAAAGACCTTATCTCAGAAATGAACTCGCCGTCACTAGTGACTTGCAGCACTGCAATTTCATTATTACATACAAAGTTTGCCTTGAAAAGTGCAACCCGGCCTGCACTAGATGCTCGTTTAATTACGACCGATTCTGCAATTTGGTACGTATTTTTGAATATGGTCGCGTTTAATGCGTCAGGTGTGTGATATTCGAGGAACCTCTAAAAACTCCATAGGATTTTAAGATTCTTCTTTCATATGTGTAATTTACGCAAAAAAAATATACTTATCTTTTTATGAAGTTATGCATTATAAAAAAAACACAGCACACACACACACACAGCACAGCACGCACACACGCACACACACACACAAACACACACACACACACACACACACACACACACACACACACACACATTATTAACAATAATTATGACAAAAATTACATAATGACTTATAAAATTATGGGAGTCGAAAGGATCCCTCTGAAAAAATTAGGAGTGGAGCTCAGAAATTTACACCCCCTAATAAAAATGTCTAAAGTAATAAGTCAAAGTCAAAGTCAAAATATATTTATTCAATTTAGGCTATAACAAGCACTTATGAATGACGCTGATGCTGATGCTGACTTATGATGATGCTCCTGAGAGGAAGGGCTACGAAATAGCCCGAAACAAGTCGAGCTAAACTCGGTATAAGACGTGAGTTATCCGTTATAATAACATTTAATACTTATGAATGTCAAAAAAAATCTACTACCGTAGGTAATCATACCAACATTGTCCGTAGCATTCAAGTGGCGGTGATTTTTAAAAATGTTGCAAAGACCCAAGGACAAGCATTCGTATTATTTATACAAATATCTGCCCCGACCGGGAATCGATCCTGGGACCTCAAGCTTCATAGTCAGGTTCTCTAACCACTTGTCTAATCGGTCGTCGTTCGGTTAAATGTACCTTCAAGTTTATTCGACATAGTTATATTTGAATTATCAGTGATAAGGATTATCGTCTATCTATAGTTAAATCACTGTTGCTCTACAACATTTACTAGGGCCAAGAGAAAGTGCCTTTCTCGAAAACCTGGAAGCTCGAACGATCAACTATAGCTTAAATAAGACAAAGTAAACACTGAGGTATCTATAAATACTATCCGCGTTCCACAATGCTATGCAATGCACCTAAACATTATTTTTACTGGTTTTTCATTAATGGCATCTTCTATGGGCTCGCCCAAAGACAATAAGTAGATTTTTCTTGAAAAAAATATTGTCCGTAAAAATTGGAGAGGCCAAACGGTTACGTTTTAGCCATCGGGTAATGGTGTTGCATAAATGGACCAGAAAATCATCAACTGATTGATTGACCCAGGATACACTAACCCAAGCTCTGCACTTCCCCGGATGGTTCCAATAATAAATATACCCACATACATAGGTCTGCTCGAATAGCTGTTATAAGTAGGTAGTTGTCTAAATAATGGAAATGGTATAATTCAACCTGTTGAGTGTTTTTTTTAAACATGGCTCTCTCCGTCAGTCACATGACGATTAATTTTGACAGTGCCTAGTAGTTCGCCGTCGATGTTCGGCAAAAACAACAGAAAGTCGTAAATTAAATTCTAAAATACTCGTACTCTATGACAACTGTCAAAAGATCAATAATAAATTCCCGTGGACGCATTACAACTACATGTTAGTTGCAATATCTATGTCCGACTTACCAATAATAATTTATAAATTTGCGACCAACATTGCGAAAATCACACATGACTTCACCTTACTGTTTTAAAAAGCATTCTCAAGGCTAACATAAACTTAAGCAATCTAGATTTAAATTGAATAAGTCACGCAATGTTAATCTTTATTTTTGACACTAAATACTAAGGATTAGATGTTCGCATGTTTAAAATAGAGTAAAGGAAAAGGCAAGCTGAGGGCTTACTCCGAAATTCGAAAATCTCACTCTCGTATTAAACAGTTCAAGTGTCCGAGGGACGGAACGACACGAACTTCGATTTTTAAATTTCGTAGTAGCCCCGCTGTTTCAAAAAGTATTTAAGTATACTCTTATTAAATTATAATTAGAATTATAATTGGATAATTTCCTGGATAAAAAGTGTTATTTTATTTACTTTGTCAATTAGATTACCAGAAAATATTGAACACGTGTATTTTTCCTTTTGTCAATCAAACAACAAAACTGTCAACAAAAGTGAAACACACGCTATTCCAATGGCTCGAAGGTTTTGTGCAGGTTCTTTCGACGTACAGCTCGTGGTAAGTTTCAAATGTAATTTCGCACATTTGACTGCACCAATTTGACCTAACGATCCTCTGCTTGAGAGGCCATAAGTCAAACTACTGCTAGACCACCATAGCCTATGTTTTGTCATAGCGATCCAATTAATCTACATACCTTTCATCCGAATCCGTCTCGCCATTTTGATATAAAAAAAATTGAACTTATGTTTTCTGTTGACTTTAAACAAGACAAAATTTACTGTAGATGGCCGAAATAAAAATGCGTGATAACTAATACGCTAACACTATCAAATGATATAATTACTCATATTCATTTGTCATTCCAAAGCCTAAGGCATGGTCATTAACAAAAGCTGCTACAGGGTGATCTAATCTCGATTATTATGCGATTCATTCATACGTGGTGTTCGGTATCGAGCGATCTTCATTTGTCTATGGAAGGTCAAAAGAGAAGGTCAGGTAATGGTTAAGTCACTTTTGTCTCTGCATATGTGTATGACCTTTATGTAGGTATTGGTGAACCTGTAATGTATGATCCGCCAAGGCCACACCAAAAGTGACATGCTTTCGATACTGTCTAGTAAACACGTGCTTTGACCCTTGAAGGGGGTGTCAATTGGATAACCTCGTGTGCTCGAGCGTTGGTTCGCCTCCTGGGGGGTAGGGGGGGGGGTCGTTTGTGCCGGTGCACCCTGGGCAGCAACTAAGGCCGCTCGACTTACGATGCCATTCCATTATACAGCCCAAGACGCGGATGAAATCCACATTTACACTTATAGGGCCTACACTATCTGACGTGGTTTGCACGGAGCGGGTGGAATAGCTAGCTGGAATAGAATAAATAATAGTATGGCCTATTGAAAAATAGCATGAGCAGCGCTAACTGTTGTACCCACTATTATTTATTTTGTGGCTAACTGCACGCGTTCCGTGACACGGATTTTACCTACACCCGCACGCGCAGGCGTGCGCCCGCGCAGTGCACCCGCACCAACAGGGCTACTACGAAACTCGAAACTCGAAGTTCTTGTCGTGCGGTCCCTCTCGCTCTCGTATTAAATTGTATAAGTGTCAGAGGGACCGCACGACACGAACTTCGAGTTTCGAGTTTCGTAGTAGCCCTGCAGCTAGCACAGGACCTTACTGGCATTATATATGGTAGTAACTCAGCAAGCTATGAAATTGGTAGGTACTGGTTAAAATCTCAGTACCTAAGCACGACCGATTTTTCCCCTTTTAAAAACTTGTAAGATTTTACTTTAGCTAAGTTATGAATATTCGCGATTGAGTATGTAGGCACCTTTAAATTTTCCGTACGTTACAAAATTTAGTTACAGCTCCATGATTAAGAACGCTCTAGATTTATTTAATTACCCTGTTTTTGTACAATTTAATGTGTAATTGTAATTTCACAAACTACAATATTGCGACGGGATCTTGCAAAATATTGCAAACACTTAAACATTTACAATAATGATTGCTACTTATGTCAGTCTCTAGTAAATACGTATTGTATAATAGAGAATTAGTGCCAAATATACTAAATTGAGTACTAATATTTCAACTGAGTAGTTTCCTGAGTAAAAAATAGTAGATTGTACAACGAGAGCATAAAAATAAATAAATAAATTAGTATCTAATTGCATTTTATAGATACTCATTTGAGAGATCAATCAATTAAGTACCCCTAAACCCTAAACCCTAGTACCCCTGTTTTGTTTACGTAAAAGAATCAAATAAGTATGCCGAATATTCGTATTCAGTGAAACCCATGTTCGGCCCATCTACTATTTGTAATTTTTCGATAACTGGAATACTAAAAAAATATGTGTGCAATATTTTCTAATAATCTGACGGATTAATTAAAATGTTTGAGTTACTAGCTCACTGAATAAAAAGTTGAAATATCTGAAATAATTTCTAAAACTACAGATGTACCTAAGGACTTCCGGCTTTGTGATATGCTCTGTATCTGCTAGACAACGTTCTGGTATGTGACTGTCACCCAAAACATTAAAATGAGTATGTTTAACTTAGTATCTTTTATAAAACATTAATGTATTGTAAATAATAGCCCTCGATAATGAAGAGAGAAAACTAATACACACTACAACACTTTAGAAAACATTTAAAGTGCCTTTTAAGATCTGTTATCTACTTTCGGCACCACATCATGTCACGATAAAAATCACATAGAAAACCTTCGTACAATTTAGTAGCCACTATAACAGATGCTGATCATATCTGAACATGTCGACAACTGCCTGTCATTCTTAATTTAAAGCCCAAACATTTAAATGCTCATTAAAATTATGTGAACTAGTTTTCAATGTGTAAGTAGAGATAACAATGAGACTCATGAATGAGTTTATCTAATAGTATCAAATATGGTGGCGAGCAAAGTATAGGGTCACTTTCTTACGTGAACGTGAAAGTGATCAGTTATTTTCACTTGTGAGTGTACCTAAATGGTGAGTCAAGCTTTTTATAAGTTCTAAAGTTCGGTAAAATCTCGGAGACTTATGTTACATCTACATTAAGGATAGTTAGAGGCACAAACTGAACCCTATTACTATCTCTACCCTGTCCGTCCGTCTGTCTATTTGTCATAGGACTGTATCTCGATAATCGTAACGATAGACAGCTATTTACACACAATGTATATTTTTATTGCCACTACAACAACAAATAATAAAATTAAGTGAGCTCCCATACAAAAAAATATATATTTTTGTTTTCATTGCTTCTTAACGTTTAAGAGCTATGGTGTCACAGACAGACAGACAGACACACATAGCGGTCAAACTTATAACACCCCTCTTTTTGCGTTGGGGGTTAAAAATAAAAATCAAAGAAACTTAAAAAAAAATACTACAATCGTCCTCGAATAAGGATTTAGTATGAAACACGGTTTCGGTTGGCTAAAACTGAAATCGAAACTGAAATTGGGTCTTCCGCCATTGGGTGACACTTTTCCCGGCCGTACAATACCGACATGGAAATACCGACATGATATTTCACTGACAAGAGTTTCTATGGGCGTGTACACAAAATATCCGTGCCGGAAAATAGTGTCAGCCCCGCGATTCAGTGACAACTTGCAGTCGCGCGTATTCGAAAGCTACTTACCTATAATCGCTGCTGATTACTCGTACATTGCCAACATTGACAATGTAACATTACCTACTTACACAAACTCTACTCGATTAATAAGGCTATCTTAGACAGAAACAATGGCAAATACAGCCTAAATTAAGCTACCGGCATGTTTCACAACATCCTTATATCGTAATAGTGACCATTCAACAGCGATTGTCACTTTCGCTCGCACTGTTTACGAACGGGACAGCGAGTTCGTCGAATCTTAAATTCCTCGAGGCGGAACGTCAAATTAAATATTTGTATAATAATTATAGCTAAGTAGAGGTGAGACAACTTTCTCCACGCGTCGCTTTCGAGAGGACGGAACCTAGCACCTTTGCTTACGAGCCGAAAAATTATGTCATAATTATCATAATTAGTTACATGTTTATAGCAACACTGCATGAATCTCGTCCACTTGCATATTTAGACAATTTGAGAAGCACGTAATAATAGAAAATTATAGAAAACTAGTTAAGTACTTCGTTCGCGTGAAACAGTGGAGGTCTATGACCAGAGACCTATGCCACATAATAGTATTCATTGGCATTCAATTTCCAGGAGTTTACACGCGCACGAACCGATCCTGTGGGAATATTGGGATAAAAATAAGCCTATAAGTCCAGCTATGTATGTACCAAATTTTATAAACATAGGTACATCTAGCCGTTTTACCGTGAAAGTATAACAAACACACAGACACTCGCAAACTTTCGTAGGTAACTGTTTTCCGTTACTTCATCTGTTAATACTGTACTAACCTATGTTAATTATCCATGTCCTTGTCAGTGTCTCAAACTAAGTTCTGAATACCAAATTTCATTACAATCGGTAACAAACCAACAAATATACTCACATTCGCATTTATTAATTAGGAAGTAGGATTAATTTTGTAAGTGTAGGTACGCAAACATTGTATAATTTTTACATCTTCCTCAGAATAATGGTAGCACGTTGTTGTAGCTAAAATTGTTCCGCATTTAATGAGCTCTTTCACCAAAGTTATGACACTTCACACGTTGTTGTGATAATTATACACTTACACATGTATATATCCTATAACTGCTAACGTAGGTAATCCAATTATTTTTGTTTTGTTTGATAGTAAGATATTATTATAATAAGTTATCTTATTTTGGCGAGCGTAATCGATTATTTGCATATTTTGTTCAGGTCCGTATGCATGCATATGATATTTATCACAAACAAAGTGGTTGTATTGTTTTTAATATTTATTTACTCAACCAGGCAAAGCTATGTTACATTAAATATTTCTCACTCTGTGCTTATCTGATTGGAAAAAAAATATTAAGGTTTTTTCGATGATGGCAACTCTTGAATTGGCGGGAAGCGAGGAACGTTGTGAATAAAAAAAAGTAAATGTGGATGGAATCTTCGAGGACTAATAATTTTAACTATTTTAATAATACTTTTATGGTAAAGTAAAATACAACGAGAACGAACAGATGTATTAAATGTTTGCTTAAATAAACTACCAGTTAATTAGGTACAGACGTAAAAATCTTCAGTTTCTTTTTAAAAACTAGACACCGTAACGATGTGCTAGCCGTCCTGATGTAACAACATTTTTGATTTATAGTATTCAAATTTGGACAAGTAATTTGTCAAAAACTTTCCAATTGCACTTTATTGCAGAAAGTTTATGCAGCAAATTTTCCTATTTTACATAATACCTAATAGAGTTTATAACACTAATTATAATAGCCAATATTATCCAATTAAATAGTTGTGGGCTTCTCCATTATGCCACTATTGCCACGTAATTTGAGGTGTTAATAATTTATCGTGGTAATTAGTATACCGGAGATACTGTTTAGCACCTTGTATTTTGTGCATAGCTTGCATTCTTAGTTGTGTGCAAGATTAAATTAAGTATCTAGGTATAAGTAAACTTTATCGTTTAGATGTAAGTAAGTACATATGTGGAATGTTTAAATTCTGAACGTTATTCTATGGCACACTATTTATTAATAGATATTTAACTTAAGTTACAGTGTTATATGGATATCGCACATCTTGATTAAAAGGGCATAAACCCAAAAGAATACAGCATTTTAATTTAGGCCTTTAAATTTTAACGGTGTATTATTTTGAGTTGGTACTATGTACTTACTTTAGATCTATATATATGAAACATATCTTAAATGTATTCATTTATAATATTAAGCATATTTTTATATCATTGTTATGTTATGTTTTCAGATAATTTTGAGCACCTAGACAAGTCGGGTGCTTAGAAGGCGACTATAACTGTGGATCTCTTGGCACATGACACTGAGGGTATACTTGTATTTCGAATTAATACCTAAGTATACATTTATGTATAGGTATGGGGTTAAACAAAGTAAGAGTATTAATTTAAAGTGATTCTTGTAGCTCTTGTGTATTTTATTCTTTTTAGTCCTTTCGAATTATGTAAAAGGTTAAGATTGAGTGAAAGAAAATTTACTTAAAAAACAATAAGTTAAAAAAATCAAAAACCCGACTGCCTTAAAAACACTAAAAAGAAGAAAATAAGCCTAGTGGGCTAGAACTTTGTTAAGTAGCTAACTTAAAGTTCAACAGTCGGGACCCATTTAAATCGTGACGCTCAAAAATTCTTACCTAATGGGTCTGGACTGTTGAACTTTAAGTTAGCTACTTAACAAAGTTCTAGCCCACTAGGCTTTTTTTCTTCTTTTTAGTGTATTTTAAGGCAGTAGGGTTTTTGATCTTTTTAACTTAGTTTTATTTCACACTTTTCTGTGAAAATGGTATATTAAAACGGTTATAAACCATATATTTTTAGGATAGGCTAATTATTTACTTTTTATTTAATACCCCACTTGATAGGTTTGAATAAGAAACATTTTTTGAAAACTTACAATTTGGTGCCAAAAATCCGCCATTTAGATTTTTTAAGAATTAAATGTAACCAGTGTCACTCTCGTCGTTAAGACGAATCCAATGACGTATCATTTATCAAAATCAGTTAAGCCGTTGAGTAGTTACGAGAGGACATAGGAATAGACATACATACATACTTACATACATACATATACATACGCGTCAAACACATAACCCTCCTTCTTCACAGTCGGGTAAAAATACCGAGAGCATTTTTGCAAGTACCCGGTCACTTTTTGAAATCGTGATAATGTAATATTTTTAGAAAAAGAAAACCAGCTAAGAGCGTGTCTGCCACCCGCATTGTAGAGTACAACGAGGCATCATCTCATTATCATCATCATCAGCCGAATGACGTCCACTGCTGAACACTGGCCTCCCTTTAGAACGCCACAATGACCGACAACTCGCCACTTGCATCCACCCGCACCTGGTGCTTGCCAACTCTAATGCGAGGCAAATATTCAGTATTTTGATCGATAATCAAACATTAACTTTTAAAACATACATGGCTATGCTACTTTCCTTTTATTTCATTACTAGATGAAAACCCGGCTTCGCTCGGGTAAAATGTAGACTAATAATAATATGTTTGAAAAATATTTTTGCCAGTAAAGACTGTCGTACTTATCGAAAAATCTGACGTTTATTCCCAGCCTTAATTATTATCACAAACACTAACGGCTAACCTACGTATCGGTACTCACCAGTAGATATTTCTCCTAAATCTTATTTGCCCAAATAACTACGTAGTCGGTCCCAAAGTTCTGTCACAAATGAAAATAATGATAATAACAAAAGTACCAATCAGTTTTTAATAAATTATATACCAATTTAAAGTACATTTAATAATGAATTAAAATTACTTAAATTTATTCAAAATGACTTCCTTTGTTTTTAATACAGGCCCTTAATCGGCGCAGCCAGTCGTCTATTGCAGCACGCACCATTTTCATGTCTATTTCAGCGACTGCTTTTCTTAAAGATGACTTCAGGCTCTCCAAATTTTTATGGGGTTTCGCACAGACCTACCCCTCTAAGACCTGCCAAATTTTAAAGTCCAGAGGATTATGGTCCGGACTGGAGGAAGGCCAATCTTCGTGTCTTATAAAGTCGATTTTTTGACGGTCAAACCAGGCTTGAGTGGTCTTGGCTTTGTGTGCTGGCGCAGAATCCTGCTAAAACACAAAATTATGTCCTGAAAATAGTGTGTTGGGCAGATCTTTGACATGCTTATCCAAAACCGTCTCTTGGTACACTTACGCACTGATTTTGACCCCTTTTTCGCAAAAATGAACCTCAGTTGGCCCGTAATAAGATCAGAGAATACTCTTCAGAGTACACTCTATCATTCTGTTTATTGTACTTCTCTTCAATATTGAAAATCTTTTCGTCTGTAAAGAGGATATCACGGTGTCGATTTTTCGCGTACCGCTTTAACAACTTCCGGGATCTTTTAAGCCTTATTGTTTTTAGACGGACATTAAGTAAGTGCCCACTCTGTTTTTTGTATGCTCGCGCGTAGACTAAGATCTTCGTTTAAAACCTTTTTGACGGTTTTTCTACTGACACCCATCTGCAAAGCCATCAACTTCTGTTTTCGGACAGGATTTCTTGCTATGCGCGCCTTGATCGCTTTGATCACTGCTGGTGCTCGTACGGAGCGAGGCCGGCCAATTCTTTTCTTGTCCTCAACACTGGAGACTTCATTGTACCTATCAATAGTACGGTACACAAACCTAAGCGTTATATTTAAATTTTTGAGCAACTTGAAAATGGTACTTGGCGAGTGCCCACAGCCACAGCGGTGCAATGCTAAAACAGCTATTCGGTTTTCTTTCAATGTCCACTCCATCCTCCATCGTGAGAAATTGCAGCGAATGACTGTTTATTGTTTTAAAATAATTGTCAAACATTAAAAAATGGAATTCAATCAAATTTTCTTAAAATCATGTTCTAAATTTAAAAATAATGTGCCAGTGACAGTACTTTGGAACCGACTACATATGATGTCGCTGTCTCATAATCAAAGAAATTAGACCTAAAGGGCCCCATATACGGTACGATTCGTCTGTACGATCGATCTGATGAAAATCGACGAATCGTACCGTGTGTGGGGCCTTAAGAGGTCACAATGGAGAACGAAATGCAAACCTGTGACACCTGTGACACGTGATGACGTGACACTAACGCCACTTTGATGTGATGAGTTTGATTGACATGTTTACTTTGCAACGCCATTATATACTTAGTAATTTATTCAAGTTTATATTGAAAATACTCCCACAATTGTGACAATGCTTACCGAATGCAAGGAGATTCGGCTGTTAACAAAATAATATAGTTATCATCAAACAAAAGACTAAACGAAGACAGAAAAACGACCAATGAAAGATTTTTTTATGAAATACTTACGATTTTCGGCATGATGTAAACAAAGTGTCGAAAACAATATTTTCGCGAAACAAACGTCAACAACTGAAGACAGTTATAGTTGAAGGTAGTTAGTTGGTGATAGTTTTGAGTTTTGATAAGATCCACTCAAGTTTTCCGGCAAGACGTTTCGTTTTACACAGTCACATGAGTCACAGTTCTTTGTAATGGATACTTTTTTGGCGTGACGCACGCGATGTGTTGAAGGCGAGCCGTATCTAAGAGCTAGCTAGTATGAAACGGAACGTTTATTAACTACCCAAGATGGCGACTGCGGTTTGTTTGTCAGTGCCATTAGAATTTAACGAAATTCTCCATAATCCAAATTTTGCGGATATATGTTGTCGACTCGGATCGACTAATTTTTTACGCTCTTCAATTTGATGTGCATTTCGTTCGAGTCTACCGTACCCCTGGACGAAATTATTAATATAGATGTTCACTACTTAGCTGTGATTTTTTCCGCATCTGAAAACAATCATTTAAACCTAAAAATTGTTTACGAAAATCTACACTGCTCTTTAGATTTTGATAATTCATTACAATCCTCAAAATATTTTAATTTCCTTTCACTCAAAAATAGGCGTCTTTATCTAGATTCGATGTTCTTTTTCAAAATCTTGAAAAATGAAATTAGGTGCCCAGATCTTTTACAAAGTATAAGTTTTAGTATTCCATGTCCCTCCTTGCGTCCAGTTTTGCCCGTACTAACTACACTTTTTTCAGGCGAGTTCCTCGGTTAATTAATGAACAATTGTATGATATTGACCCATTTGCGAGTTCGCTTGTTACTCTCAAGAAATTAGTCAGGCAACATTTTGTATATTAGTGTTTTTATCAACATTTATCTTTCACCAAACCTAGTTTTGTTGATTTTTAATTTATTTAAGTACTCACATTAGTTTTAAATAACTTTTAGTACCTATGAATATTTATGAACCTCGAGGTCTTTATATTGTTTTTGGTTTCCTGTATACTCATTAATGTACGACTGTATGTGTTCTTAAAATAATAAAATAAAAATAAATAAGATCCATCCAGCAATATTCCACACTATGGGTGACACGAGTATTTCACCAGCATCGAGATACTAACAAACATATATATTTTTTATAATTAATACTTAAAAGTCAGTATAATCAGTCATTTTATGAGCACATTTGGCGCGTACCTATATCCGAAAATTATGCGCATTCGAATACTGACCCCAAGGGAGCACCCAGAAGCTTTTGCTTTTTTACCCGACTGCCCGAAGGAGGGTTATGTTTTTCGAGCGTATGTATGTATGTATGTAAGTATGTATGTAAGTATGTATGTATGTATGTAAGTATATATGTATGTATGTATTTATGTGTGTGGGTATGTATGTCCATTTCTTTGGTCCTCGATGCAGCCTAAACGGCTAGACGGATTGTAACATATGAGGTATTATTGGATTCGTCATGACTGTCGGAGTGACATAGAGTATATAATATTTCAATATGGCGTCTGCGAAAAAAAATATGGCGAAGGAATAAAAAAAAATATTTTGTATTGTAACAATATGGGAATCAAATGAAAGCTAATAATTAGCCCATTCTAGATATATATGGGTTATAATACTTTTAATGTACTATTTTCACAGAAATATCAAAAAGTATAAAATAAAAAACATTAAATTTAAAAAATAAAAAACCCGACTGCCTTAAAAACTAAAAGGAAGAAAATAAATCTAGTGGTCTAGAACTCTGTCAAGAATCTCATTTATTTGAGCGTACGTATGTATGTATGTATGTATGTATGTAAGTATGTATGTATGTAAGTATGTATGTATGTATGTATGTAAGTATGTATGTATGTATGTATGTATGTAAACCTTATCTAGATAGGTATTTTCAATCCAGGAAACATATTTACGTTTAAAATAATCGATTAGTGAAATAGCTCCGAGAGAAATCGCACCCACAGCTTGTCAGTGTCAGAAAAAAGTAAAAGTCGTAATGCTGGACGACTCAAAATGTGTATTACTTAAGAGGTTAGGCGATGAACGATCAACATTTTCATTATCGCATCGTAAAAAACCACCGTTTAGCATTAATTTCACTTCGTAATTGATATTACCTGCATTTAAGTGGGTTAATACTGGCTATCTAGTTAAGTTTTTCATTTTAGATAATTTTAGTCTACATTACACTAGTCATTGTTTTTTTTTTGCCAGTAACAGTGGCCAGTAAGAATTTATAAGTAAGCCTGTGGAAATTTCCGTGGTGTGTTTTGATTAAAGTTTTTTTTTAGACTAGAAATCAATCGTTTCTTAATAACAAAAAGTGTGATAGGTAGGTAATTTTTATATTAGAACAATTGAATTTTCGACACCATTAAGTAATGAAACAACGTCAGTATGTTTAATTGTAATAATCGCCATAATGACAATAACTACGAAACAAGTTATAATGTGCCTAATTAAAAGTGTATAAGTATTTATTTTATCAAGTTTCGAATCAGTAGCCTTATCAAAAGTTAACAAACAATGTAAACTAATAAGTTCCTAAATATTATGGTGAGCTATGTTTGCAGCTCTAGGATATACGTAAGTAGTGCGTTAGTAGGTATTGTAAGTAGGTATCAAGTATCTAGAGCACTATGATTTACATTATAGCCTTCTATTAACTATTGTCTTTCTTACTGAACCGACATATCCGTTGCATAATTATATTTTATTGTTTATGTGCAGAGCGTTAATATAGTCAATGTGATTGCTGTCACGCTTTATTTAAATTTTAGTACCTTTTTATAAAAATAATATATACTTTTTATAAATGATCTAGCAATACTTATATAAATTATCGCTTAAGGCTTCAAAAATAATCACGACTCCATTGCAAGGCTATTGCATTCTGAGACTTCTGACTGAGACTCCTTCTGAGAGTGAATCTGTATCACTGCTTAAATGAGCGCGTAAGATAGGTAGAGTTGAATAAAGTTTTAAATATTTTTGTGTGCAACTTTATGTAGTTGTGGATAGATTTAAAACTTTTGTTTACGTCGCATTCAGTCGAAAAATGGTCTATAAATAGAAAACAATACGTTTCAATATTCTGTCCTGAAAAATAATGTTATTGACTTAAACTAGTTTTTTGTTTTTTACTTACCGAGGTCTCTATGCAGGTTATTCGACGACCTTTGCGCACTGGCCAGTAAGACCAGCGACATCATCACTACACTAGGGATGCTGCCAAAGAACTTCATTGTTTCCACAATTAAAAAAAAAGAACAAACACTAAATTTGAATTGTAAAAAAAAAAGTACGCAAAACGAATTTTAAATTTTAGAATTTCGATTTCATTCCCGCGCGGTGGTCAAAGCGCGATCGATGCTCGTTCGTTGCATTTGGAAGTATGACTGAGGTTGGGAAGTTGCGCTGGGGCAGGTGGAGAGCAAAAAGCGAGACCGGTCGATGCCACCGTGTGCCATCTTCGGTGTAACAAGTTGCCGCCGAATTCTTGATCACTATTAACTATTAGCCTTCGTTCGATCAGAAAGGAGTCATTGGCACCATTTGAATTTTATTCCTGGATAAACAGTTATTTTAGTTCAATGGCTTTCGAAAATTGCTATTTTATGGATTTTTATGCAAAATACTAATATACACACTATAATTAAAATGAGACCTCATTTAGGTAAATCCTAAGATTCTCAAGCTTTCCAGTGGAGTGGCGCCTCAACAACCAGAGGGGTAACTCGGGGGGTCTACTCTACGGGTAGACAAATTTTATCCTGAACAATAATCCTATCGATTCGTATAATAAAGTAGCGTGTTTATTTTTTTAATTTTAGTTGGTTCGATTCCCGGGTGAGAGACGCGAAGTTTAGAATATCTTTTAATGCAGTTTTGTTTCATTTTAAAAATAAAGGAATGTTTTCTTTCAGTACAATTAGCTAACTAAAGGATTTGAGGTAGTTGCCTTCCAGGGCCCATAGATTTTTCCACCCTTTACAATATGTACATTACTTTTAACCGTGTTGCGGTTTTCTTTAAGTTGCTCTTCTATGCCTTCTGTACATACTCTCTCTCTTCTGTGTCTTTATGACATTTCATTATATTTAAAAACAGTGTTAATAAATTTAGGCAAGTCATTTATTTGCTATTCGTGGTAGCCTAGTGGTTTGACCTTTGGCCTCTCAAACCGAGGATTGTGAGTTCAAGTCCGAACTCGCACTAGGCCCTGCAGGGCTACTACGAAACTCGAAACTCGTAGTTCGTGTCGTGCGGTCCCTCTGACACTTATACTATTTAATACGAGAGCGAGAGAGACCGCACGACACGAACTTCGAGTTTCGAGTTTCGTAGTAGCCCTGCTGTACCTACTACGAAGTGCAAAATTCGAACTTCGTCGCATCTTGCCGTCTCGCAACGCTTATAAGAAACGCTTTAATAAGAAAGTGAGAGTGACGGCACGACACGAACTTCGATTTTCGATTTTCGTAGTAGCCTCCCAGTTTTTTGAGTTTTGCGAAATTACATTTGAAATTTACCACTTAGCTTTACGGTGAAGGAAAACATAGATCGAGGACACCTGCGAAGCAATTCATTGATGTAGGTATGTGAAGTTCCGAATCCGTACTGGGCCCGTACGGCAACTACAGTCTGAACCATCTCATTATGAGAAGAGGCCTGTAGTGCCAAGCTGTGCGTGTGCGTTTTTCGTCAAGTACATTATTTGATAGCACAATGAAATGTCTTTAAACTTCTATTCTATACTCGCTTTTGACCGCGGCTTCGCCCTGCGCACGCGCACGCGTTTTCTCGGGAACTGTGTATTTTTCCGGGATAAAAAGTAGCCTATGTCACTCTCTGGCCCATAAACTATCTTTATGCCAAAAATCACGTCGATCCGTCGCTCCGTTTCGACGTGAAAGACGGACAAACACACAAACGCACACACTTTCGCATTTACAATATTAGTATGGACTAGCTTTTGCCCGCGGCTTCGCCCGCGTGGAATTCAGTTATCGCGCGCAGTTCCCTCAGGAACTGTGTATTTTTCCGGGATAAAAAGTAGTCTATGTCACTCTCTGGCCCATGAACTTCATGTATGCCAAAAATCACGTCGATCCGTCTCTCCGTTTTGACGTGAACACAATATTAGTTTAGTATGGATTACATACCTAATACCTACTGAAAATAGTAATCTTTGACAATTTAAAACACTTCACCCATAGTAATTTTGTTAGCCATGCCATTAGTTAGGTACAGTACATACCTGTACTTACATGTTTCCCGACAAATTTCTTAATTTTTTAACCGACTTCAAATAAGGAGCAGGTTATTTATAGTAAATGATTAAAAATTATACTGCTCATATTAAGTAAAAAGCCAAGGAACTACCTGCGAGGTATCATAACATGAAGATTAAGTTTAGCCTACTACCATTCATTATTGCGTCAACGAACGAACCCTGCAGGACTACTACGAAATTCGAAAATCGAAGTTCGTATCGTACCGTCTCTCACACACTCGTATAAAATTATATTAGCGTCAGCGGGACGGTACGATACAAACTTCGATTTTCGTAGTTAGCCCGACTGATTTCTCACAACACTTCCGCTGCGAATTGCTGTATCGTCAGCGAAACCGACGGAGCCAGGCGAAGCGAAATAGCCCGCTCTAACACACTAAACTAACCCTATTTTTCTATCTCCCTCACTCGGACCAGTAATCTTTGCGTCACGACACGACGCATACCAGTTACCAGTTGTGTTTCGGCCACGGTGTGGTTACGATTCGATAATCTTTGATTAAAATGGATAATACTTTAACAGAAAAACTATTACAAGCTATAAAAAAGCGGCCAGTGCTTTATTTGTCTAGTCATCCTAATTTTAAAAACAAAACTTGCACATTACGAGCCTGGAAGGAGGTTCGAATAGAAGTAAATGAAGATGGTAAGTGTGAAGTGAAATACGAAATTAAGGCGAATAATAGTGCGTGACGCTAGTGAGTGACGAGTTGATGCGTGCGTGTTTTTTTAGGGTTCCGGAGCCAAAATGGCAAAAACGGAACCCTTATAGTTTCGCCATGTCTGTCTGTCTGTCTGTCCGTCCGCGGCTTTGCTCAGGAACTATCAATGCTAGAAAACTGTAATTTTGCACGGATATATATGTAAACTATGTCGACAAAATGGTACAATAAAAAATTAAAAAAAAATATTGTTAGCCTACCTCCCACAGACGTAAAGTGAGGGTGATTTTGAGGTATTTTAAAACCATTGGGGGTTTTGCTAAGACGATCAGTTTCGATTCAGTGATTTGTTTGCGAAATATTCAACTTTAAAGTGCAAAAGTGTTTCATTAATCTAAAATCGGGTGGAAAAATTTGAAAAAATTCAGGATGGTAGTATAGGTATATCAAACTTTCAAGAAAAACTATAACGGCTAAGTTTGATTGAGAATTATTAGTAGTTTGAGTAAATAGTAGCCTAAGGTATAAATATACCTAAAGTTGGAAGATTCCGTATAAAATACGAAATCCTTGGAAAAATATTAAGTACTTAATTTTTTCGTAATGGCTACGGAACCCTATTTCGGGCGTGTCCGACACGCTCTTGGCCGGTTTTTTATAACAATTCTTATCAGATTTTTATGTATTTATTTCTTTCGCCGAATAACAAGATTAGGTAATTACACATATTACTCAATTTTTACAATATATATCTTTGGTGCGTGTATTACTTTAAGTATTTAAAATATATGGTTGGTTACCTAATGATTCGACGACAATTTTTACGCAGATTATATTGATTGGCAGACAACGTTTCGCCGAGTAACGTACGCCGATGAATTTGTGCGCAGATTTAATTATTAATTTATTTATTCATAATAAAGACTTACAGTAGGTATACACCAATGCGTCTCTATTACTAGCTAAACATACAAAACACTTAGGTAGGTACGTAATTGATAGATACATAATAAATAACTGCATTAAACAGACATACACAAACATTTCCTTATTTTATTGAGAAGCGACTGCCTTTGCGACTGCCAGTGGTCAGCGAATACATCAGCATCTGGGACCTGAGTCACCAATAAGTTCAGAAGCTCAAGGGCCCAGTATGGTCTATTGCCCACCCCAGGATGTTGGACTACTGATTTGATATTCTATAATACTGATATCTTCACACAAAAATCCAATCCAGCCCAGCTAGATAGGTACCTACGCCAATGCCTAACTTTGCTCGGCCAAAAGAAAAATCTGCCAATACTTGTCTGCGAAACGAAAATCTGCGAATTAAACTCGGCGAAACGACAGGTCACCAAATATATAGGTATGTATATATATCATGATTGTTTTTAGGGTTCCGTACCTCAAAAGGAAAAATCGGAACCCTTATAGGCTCACTTTGTGTCCGTCTGTCTGTCTGTCTGTCTGTCAAGACCCTTTTCCTCGGGAACGCGTGGAGATATCAAGCTGAAATTTATATCAAATACTGAGGTCTACTGTCCCTTGTAGCTGTGAAAAAATCAAACTCTAAGTCAACGTAATCAAAAGATGCAGCCGTTTATGCTGCAAATTTCCGCAAAAAGGGTACTTTGCGTGAACTCAGAATCTTGAAATTTGGTATAAAGGTAGCTATTATAACACAACCAACTAGAAAATCTTGATTTTTTATTTATGTATTGATATTTATCAATAACCAATATAATCTAACCCCACACTGCGTACAATTTTGCTTAAGAGTAGGGCTCTGCAAACACTGGACATAGTAAATCACTCGGAAAAAGCGAGAAATATCTTGAAGACACGATTCCCGTTTACATACATACCTATAAATGTGTACGGAAACCTCGGTGCGCGCGTCCGATTCGCATTTGCTCGGTTTTTTTTTGATCTATCACGAATATTTTTGACCGATGACAGAATTTTCTTACAGTAGGTAAGTGCCCCGCATCCATCACAATATTTTTCTTCTTCAACTCCGTTGTGGAACCTTTTCACAGAAAATGTTCTCGCTTTGGGTTACATTATTATAATTCAGTTGGTTTAACTTGGTTCAATAATACCTATTAATATTTAATATTACCTAGGTACGCGGTTTACCGATTGATCCGACTAGTTAGTTTCTTATGAAAATATATCTGATGTGTATTTCCACTCAAGTTCTCTTTTTTTTCCTTTTCAGTTGAAGTCATGAAGAATCGGTGGAAAAATTTGAAAGACACTTATAGAAAATGCAAAAATGCAAGACTTGGGAAAGGAAATAGGAAAGCAAAACTAGCACATTGGATATGGGCTGAAGACATGAGTTTCCTTGACACAGGAAAAGACACTCCGCAGTCTCCGAATGGAGATCTAACGTCTTCGATTGCGACTCCAGCATCTCCTATTGAGGCAACAACATCTCCGATTGAGACCCCAACATCTCCGATTGAGACTCCAAATTCTCCGATTGAGACTCCAGCATTTCCGATTGAGACTCCAACATTCTCAATTGAGAGTCCAACATCTCTCAGCATTAAGCAAGAAATAATATCGGATAACGATGAATCTGACAATGATTTACAGTCCCCAGATACAGAAAACGGACTAAGTGAAGAGGTTCTTAAAAATTTCGAGGTAACAGTGTTTGAAAATAGCAATGATAAATTCTTAAGTCTAAAAAGGAAAAAATCAGGCCCATGTGATAAAACGAATAATGATAATGATAATTATACTAAACATACGCGAAACAACGTCGAATCTGGCATTGTCCAAGTGAATTGTGACCGTGTAGACTTATTTTTTCTAGGATTAGCTCATTCTTTCAAGGGACTATCACATAGAACTCAAATCAATACTAAATTTGAACTAGCGAAAGTTATAAGAGACGCTGAGCTTAGTGATCTTCAAGACAATGAATGAAAGAATTATCGTGCCGTGTTATTATTTATATTGAATAAAGAAAGATACCCCCATGCATGTATTATTTCTATGATAGAACATTAGGCAGGTACTTCCGTTGTGGGGAGAGATCACAATGTTTAGAGGATCCTCTCCAGGTCGTTGAGTCCGAAGAAAGAGATTGCATTCATCAGTTGCGTAGATTCTATTCGAAGGTAGCACAAGGGTCGCTACACTGCCTAGTGCCATACAGCACGTTACTTTTTCGGGCGTTTTTTTTTTATTTTTGCTGGCGTTTTTTGGTGTCGGGGGTTTTTTAATTTGTTTTTATTTCATGGTTTTTAAAATGGTATACCTATTAGTGCTCTGGATATCCTGGCTGCAGAATCAGTCCGAGAATTCCATAATCTTGCATAGTTATATAGCATACATGGGTGTTTCAAATTTTAGGTCCCAAATATGTTTGAAAGTAAAGTCCCTAAATACCCATTATGCGTCTAAGATTCCTACCGCAGCAACAAAAGAGCTGATGATCTTGAAACGGCTGAACCGATTTTGATAAAACATGTCTAAGAACCATCGCTAGAAAACCAAATTTCAAATAATAAAAAAAACGCATTCAAATCGGTCCACCCGTTTAAGAGCTACGGTGCCACAGACAGACGCTCAGGCACACATAGCGGTCAAACTTATTACACCCCTCTTTTTGCGTCGGGGGTTAAAAATAAACTGGTCACAAGCTTGGCCACGAGACGAGACCTACAGGCTACTACGAAACTCGAAGTTCGTATCGTACCGTCCCTTTCGCTCTCGTACTAGTTAAATAGTTTGTCAGCAGGGCTACTATGAAACTCGAAACACGAAGTTCGTGTTGTGCGGTCCCTCTGACACTTATACTATTTAATACGAAGAGTGAGAGGGACGGTACGATACCAACTTCGAGTTTCGAGTTTCGTAGTAGCCCTTCAGGGACCGCACGACACGAACTTCGAGTTTCGAGTTTCGTAGTAGCCCTGCTAAATTCTAATACAATAGCATAATTTTGTCGTGGACAATGTTCCCAATGTACCTATATAACCATGATGTAAGTGCGTGAGGTACGACTAGGGTCAAAGCACAGAAAAACTGAAGAAGTTAGGGCCAATCATCAAACCTCGCGCAATATAAATTGAATCTACAATCTGTTATAATCATCATATAGTTAGTAGCGTGAGGTAGTACGAGACTACGAGTAAAGCGAACTGTATGTAACGGACCGGTTGACACGTTGGAAATTTAAATTTAAAACATTTACAAAACGTCTTTCGATGCCCACTTCTACCTCGGACTTCTACATAGTCTGTCTATGGCAATAGGCTGGTTGTTGCCAATTTAACAATACCTAATATCTAAATCTAAAGTTTTTTGAGACTATGTCGGTGTCTTTTTTTTACATTCGGCTACTTTAAAACCCCTCACAACGGCCACCCATGTTAAAAATTAACATGAATAGTTGTTACATAGGTTGCCTTGCGGGATAATTTGGTCCGTGTACATTTTTTTCTGTAGGTAAGGTACTATTGTTACTTGTTGACCTTCCTTCTGTAAGTTAATTGGCAACACCACCAGATCGGCCAGCCAGCCAGAAGGGCTACTATGAAACTCGAATCGAAACTCGAAGTTCGTGTCGTGCGGTCCCTCTGGCACTTATACTATTTAACATGAGAGCGAGAGGGACCGCCCGACACGAACTACGAGTTTTGAGTTTCGTAGTAGAGTAGCCCTGCAGAGGGCCTACTCCGAAATTCAAAAGTCGAAGTTAATATCGTACTGTCTCTCTCGCTCTCGTATTAAACAGTTGTCGTTAAAAAGTATCAGAGAGATCGAACGACACGAATTGGACACGAACTTCGATTTACGAATTTTGTAGTAGCCCTCCAGCCATAGATAGATAGAAATATAAGGAAAAAAATAAAATAATGGCGTCCGTCGGTTTGCCAGCATTCGTGATCTCCGTAATTAGTTTATTCTGAATTCACCAGTAAATATATATAAAATGGCTGGATTTACAGAAAACGCTTTAATCCGTAAATTACAAGAGTTAAATTCGAGCCAGCAGAGTATTCAGACTTTATCTTTGTGGTTAATTCACCATAGAAAACATCATGCCGCTGTAGTCAAAACTTGGTATAAGGAACTATTAAAAGGTAAGAGATAATGTGTTCATTTCATTTTAAATATTCTGTGTAAATACATAAATTTCCACTTAATTCAACTACGCGTGTTGAACTATTAATAGTAACAGAACTTTACTTTGGGACTAAGTCATTGAACACAGTCGAGTCAAACATTATAATTTGATGCCAAATTCTTTTGAAAATCAATTCAATTTCGAAACTATTATCGTGTACCTAGTAATTACAAGTAATTAAGGTTACTTTGACTGCAAAATCTCACAAATTAACATCCATGACATAACCTGGTAAATTAAATTGTGGCAAATATAAAAAAAACCACTTTCCATCCCATTGACGAAGATATTTGTATTTCAGTTAAGGATTCGAAGCAGCTTACATTTATGTATCTAGCCAATGATGTGATTCAGAACAGTAAAAAAAAGGGCCCAGAATATGGCCAAGAATTTGGTGAAGTCCTAGAAGGTGCTCTAAAGCATATGGCAAAGACTGGCATTAACGCAAAGACTAAGCACTCGCTGCATAGAATACTAAATATTTGGCAAGAGAGAGGAGTTTATGATGCTCAAAAAATACAGGAACTGAAAGTTGCTGGTAAGTAACACAAAGTGCCTCTTTTTTTACAACACAATACAAAGACTATTATACACCAGTTGTATTTTACTTATGTTCAGTTGCTTTTATTTTCACAAGTAAGCATAAGAATTACTAAAACCTAAAGTGTAATAAATACTTCTTTGCTTCCTGCTCAACAATTCAAACAATATCTATTACATCCATCTGAGTTCTCTCTTACTTTATGTATGTTAAAACATATCCAAAATAACAAAACTGGTGATCCACATCTAGGTCTTAATTACTACATTTGTTAAAAAAAGTCTGGCTATATGTATTACTTTTCCAAAGTCCAAAGTTGTACAAAAGGTACCTTTGGTAGTACAGGGGCAAAATGGTCATAATTGAAAAATTCGGTAGTACAGTCGGCCAAGAAAGTGGTCTACCAGTTTTGACAAAAGTTTCTGTGAGATCAAATTATCACTAAGGTTGACTTTTCTAACGGAGTGTAAGAGATGCACAAATATGACGTATTGTCTATTATTTGAGATTCCTGACATTTAAAGTCATGGGTTATATTATTTTGATTTTGACCTTTGTTATAAATGCAGTAGGCTATTATTTTGCGGTAATGTTATAATATGATTCCCTTCAATTAAACCATTTCGATCTTTTTTCAAGAAAAACTTTTTGCAACTGAAAAATAAATTATCACTGACAAGTGTCAAGTATTTTTGTCAACGTAAATTCAACAAAAGTGTTCTTATATATTATTCTAATTTATTTCGGTAATGCCTCGTAATTTATCAAGAGCCGAACGAGCTAATATTATAGCACTCCATAACGAGGGCTTCAGTAATAGTTGGATTTCTAGGCATCTAAATGTGTCCGTAAGTGTCATTTAGTTCACCAAGACGTAGTTCAGCGGCGGCCTTACCCATTGCGAGGCTCCGGGCGGCAGGTCTTTGCTAGGTCCTTAATCTTTCGTGAAAAGTATGTGAAGTGATTCTCATTACTCCTATATTTATTTGTCTTAATTTTAGAGGCAAGCAGTTCGTTTATGGATTACACGTGATGGCGAAGAGGGAAACTTAAATGATCGTCATCGCAGCGGTCGTCGTCGTGAAATCTCAGACGATCAAAGAGAAATGATGAGACGTGAATATGATAATAATGGTTTCGTGCCGACTAAATATTTTGCAACAATGTTTGATGTTACTACTCAAACAATCAGAAATCACTTGCATTATATGGGCTTGCATTATAGACATTACGCAAAAAAAAAATTGATATGACTGAAAAAGGACTGAAAATCATAAAAATGCTCGATTGAATTTCGCCAGACAGCACTTAGATTTAGATTAGAGTAATACTGTGTTCTGTGAATCCCCTGATTTAAGCCCAATCGAAAACCTTTGGGGCCTTATGGTTCAAAGATGGTGCAACCGCCACGAGCGAACACGCGAAGCTCTTGAGCGACACTGTATGTAACGAAGTATGGGAGGCAACCCGCGGGTCCGATCTCTGCCTACAGCTAGTAGGCTTAATGAGAGACCGTCTTCAAGCAGTAATTGACGCTGATGGCGGATACACTGGATAATTTTATATTTTTGTTTTCTCACAACCAGAAATAAAGACTGACAGCTGAAGTTTCTTATTTACTAATTGGTATTATAATAATATAAAATGATTATTCAATAAAGATAATCTAATTGTTTCTTCTATCATTGTTAATTATTTTGCAAAGCTAAATAAAACAGAGCAAAAAATTACATTTTAATACAAATATATTTGTAGACGAGCACTGTTTTAGTTACGCTGATAGATAGGAATAAACTTGAAAATTGGCTCTAAATTCGCGATGATAAATGATAATTGAATTAGTTAATTCGAGAATAACCAAAGTGACTTTTGAACCCCATAGTAACTTCAGCCGTTTACGAATTGGCCGACTTATTGAAATAATGCTTAAACAAAACACGACGATGTCAGTTGTCAATTCAAACTTGACACATGGCATGACGTAAATACATAATGATAAAGAGAGCAATTGTCACTGTCATAACATTATTGCAAGGAGAAATCGACCTTGTTGTCTCATGACGTTCAAATGAACATCGACCGTAGGGCGGTAGACCAATTTCTTGGCTGACTGTACATGGGAATATATAATTGTCTAAAAATAAAAACATGAGTTAATTTACAAAGAGTGGAAGTGGAGTGGTGGTTGTTCTAATGAAAGTATGATAAGTCCAATCCATTATTATTAGCAGATAATCTAATTAAAGGTTTGTAAATGATTTACAGTTGATCCAAACGATGCTGAACCTAAAAAGCCAAACAAACGTAAATCTACTGACACAGAACCAAAGGATCCTGAAAAGAAGCCTAGAACAGACTCCAAAAGGGAAGAAAAGAGGGAGAGAAATGAAAAGAGAGAGAAAGAAGACAAGCGGGAAAGGCGACGTAGTGAAACTAAAGTGGAAGTGGATGGACAAATTGAAACACACACCACACTCAGTCCAAAGACTCCGCCAGGAGATCCTCCTGAGCCTGATGAGCTAATAAGGGTGAGTTTATAGTAATAATTTTGTATGCGGCTAACAATATCAACAGTGCTTTCATTCTAGCATGGGGCGGGTGACAGCTGTCAATATTGCAGACTAGAGAGTGTGTTGAAACTTGAGTTGATAAAACAAATAATTTAAAATCTTAATCATAATTAATTTCATCATTAATCCGAATATTTTCATGACAATTTTAGTGAAATTCTGGTTTGATATATTATTTGCCACTTAAGTAAGGCTAAACAGAGTTCAAGATCCATTAGGTCCCATCTCTTAGCGAGTCTCTAGTGTTATGTTACATGCATATTACGTTTCTTCACTTAATTGAGCTTTGAATCATAGTTCATTATGTTCAAATACTGTACGCCAGTAATATTCAGGCTACAACTGAATTATACTTCCATATATTTAGACCACAGCAACTTTTTTTTTTTTTAATAAAACAAACAGTGCATCAGGTGTCATCTGCACCATGCTAGAATGAAAGCACTGTAGTATCATAAGCATAGTAGAATGTTTACCTAAATAAGAATGAAAATGTACAATATTAATATTATTATTATTGAAATAATACACTAGCAGCTCTTAGAGCTGATGCATGTATATCACTGCACTTAACACACCTTGCAGTTATTGTCAGAACTTTGAAAAAATTTCTCATCGCAAATTGCATTACAGAATAGGTGGTTTTGACGCTTTGTACCAGATTCGAAAAACGCCAGATACGCGGAACGCCAGATTCGCAGAACGCCAGATTTGCATAATGCCAGATTATCAGATTCG
The DNA here is from genome assembly GCF_025370935.1 of Choristoneura fumiferana. Taxonomy (NCBI): domain Eukaryota; kingdom Metazoa; phylum Arthropoda; class Insecta; order Lepidoptera; family Tortricidae; genus Choristoneura; species Choristoneura fumiferana. Next base: position 6,396,419 of record NC_133479.1, on the reverse strand, counting down.
CAGTATACCAGATTCGCAGAATGCCAGATTTGCACAATGCCAGATTTTAGATTCGCAGAATGCCAGATTCACATAGTACCTGATTCGCAGATCGCCAGATTCGCGTAGTACCTGATTCGCAGAATGCTAGATTTCTTTCTTGTCAGCATTATTTACCATTTTCGGCTCAGGCTCATTCTGTCTGTTTCCTAAAATGTCTACATCTCAAAATGGCCTTCTTCCAACAAATGTGTCTTTCCTTACCACAAGCTTTACTGTGAAGGAAAACATCGTGAGGAAACCTGCAAAAACCTGCGAAGCAATTCAATGATGTGTGTGAAGATCCCAATCCGCACTGGGCCCGCGTGGGAACTACGGCCCTAGCCCTCTCACTCCGAGACGAGGCCTGTGCCCAGCAGTGGGACGTTTATAGGCCGGGTTGATGATTGTGCAAATCTGGCATTCTGCGAATCTGGCGTTCTATGAATCTGGCGTTTTTCTAATCTGGTACAAAGCGTCAAAACCGAATAGGTACTTGAATACTCCCTTATATGTATAATTTATACACAGTACACAAATTATTCTGGTGGTGATAATTATTCACGTATACACTAACCGCACCACATTATCTTCAAATTTACGTAGACCATAGGTGGGCATTATGAAATTTATCAGAATTGATTAATTCTGCTAGTGCACAACGTCTCATTGTTCCTTAAAATGGCCTTTCCTATTGTAATTTATTTTATTTATTGTTTCTGTTTGTACATGGTCATAATCTAAATCAGGGGTAACCTAAATCTTCCTTAGTCGTGACTGACTGAATCCAGCGCAATCTACAAATTTTATGATTGCAGTTAATAGACATCCAAGTAATTGCTGACTTGGAATGCACACCCTGATAATTGGTACACAGTACATGAATTTTCAGTGTGCCTTATTTGGTTGAATACTCTGAGACATACATTAAGCATACCCAGTGTAACTATCAGTACTTTTCATTTATCATATAATATTGCTGTCAGCACAAACATTTTCTGTCTTGCCACTGTCAAGTGGCAATAGAAAGAGTAACTGTTTTTTAAACTAATAAGACTATGCTACACTAAGGGCCTGTTTCACCACTTGCCGACTAACTTTAAGTGTCAGATAAAAGTAATGTCGTCTTTGTTTATTTGGACAAAACAAATAGAGACGGCATCACTGATATCCGTCATTTAAAGTTAGTGGACAAGTGGTGAAACAGGCCCTAACTAAATGCATTAAATAGAAAAAGCAACAAATCATGAAATTTTATAATAATTGAAATTGGACCACAAGCACATTTTATAAACCATCCATTTGCTATGGCTCACTTCTTCAATATATGGAACAGAAACTGATACCGCTTGAAACACCTCGCTCATCCAGTAGAATAATGAATCGATTACATATTTACAAGAAAACAAGTTTCAGATTTTAAAATTTATGGTTTGATTTCTTTAAATCACTTTCTTATGTAATCATCACAAAGCCATTGTGTCGATGTACTGATGGATAAGCGACCTGTAGATGTACCATTGTACCCATTCATGTTTTTAGTAACTAAGAATGTAAAGCTGCCGCCGCACATTAGGGCGTTAGCAGCGACGCAGGTCTTAACCACCCTAATGTGAAAGCAGCCTATATCCGATTCATAAAACAATTGTATCTAATATTTATGTTAATAAAGTATATAATGTAAATAAAGCGTATATCCTATTCCAGGCACTACTAGAACTAGAGTCAAGTGCTTCAAGCGACGAGGCCGTCCGCGAAAGGATCGCTTCCCTCCCTCCGGAAGTCTCCGAAGTGCAATTATTGTCTAAGTTAGAAGGTAACTCGAGAGAGATTATATTGACACGGGCTGTTTTAAGGCTGATGTTATTTTTAATACAAAGATTCAACTACCTCTACAGATAATAAAAAAACATCTGGTTACAAATTATTGTTTCATTTCTTGTGATAAAATACCCTTTATCAAACTTGAAGTGTTTGGATATCAGTTTCTATAAAAGTAATAAACTGATGTTATTTCATAAATCAGTAACTATGTAGCAAAGATATTTTGCATTGTGTTATAATTTGTGTTCAGATAACTGTAGGGACATGTTTGGTGTCTTCCTATAACTCGGTGATATAGTTATTGTATTTTTAAGTGTAGAATTAAATTAAGATGGAACTCTCGACACTGTGATCAAATACATTGTCTTCTGAAACAATATTTTGTAACCAGTAGGAACACCGTAATATTAAGCTTAAAATAAACTTTCTTACCAAAAACTGAGGTTTCATTTGAATATGTTATTTTAAGACAACCTAGTCTCGGAGTGAGCTGTTTCCAGGGTACCCAATACCTAGGCATTTGTCTAACATTTTATAAAAGTAGCAAAGATGCTCTTTGTGAAGTGGCATATCTGATTGACACACTCATACTTTTTTAGAATTAAAACTAAACACGTCTCTATGTATATTTAATAATTCACCAAAATGCCTCAATTCCGTCTCTCCCTTCAGGACATTCTTAATTATTTTTTAAAATTTGTCTTATTGGACACAGAAAACCTTTGAGTTAACTCTTTAAAAAGGTAGAGGCGATTTACCGACCACATACATTGCTTTGGAAATTCAACTTTATTGCTTTTATAATAAGTCACAATATCCATTGTAATTGTTGAAAATACAACTAGCTTTAAAAATATACTTTATCTCAGGCATGTATTCGATAGCTGCTTTTGATGATGTGGTAGTATGCTCCAATAAACGGGGCTTATTAAGGGTTCATTTAATTCTCAACGCGCAGGTTGCATCTCTTAGCTATATTAGGTTTTTATTCATTGCCTACTTCAATGCCACTGTCGTTTCAAGCTCTATCATATTGGAATAATGTAACATGGAAAATTTTAGATCATGATTCGATACACCGAAATGATATGGTCACGATCTTTAATAAGTAATCAATTTTATAAAAAAAACCTTTGAATTGTCTTACAACATGACAGATATTGGATCTATAGCGGAACCCGAATTAAAAAGATAGTGACTGTCCAAGCATGGATGAGGGTTACGTTGCTGTTTGGGTTGACATGTCTATTTCATTTGACCCCTAATTCGTGATCGCACGAAAATGGGCCAATCAACTTTTTTACCGACACTAATCTGTCCGCGACATTTTTCAAACAATTGCAGACTTTTGTAAGTAAACATGTTTTTTCTGTAATTTAATAGATGGTGTACATGAATACATGCCATCCTACATAAGTTTAAGCTATTAAACCGTGAAATATCTTGTTGGAAGTACGATTTTTTGGTAACGCCAAAGACAATTTTGGTATCGCAGGAGACGCCCAAAGTGTCGGTAAAAAAGTTGATTGGCCCAAATAGCATAGTTACGCATAACACTCGGCCATTTTTAATTTGATCTAAATTATTCAGCATAAAGTTTATGCTCCCAACTAGACCATCAATGCAGTGCAATGAAGTAAATATTCTATTATTTGCTTCCATGTAAACATTACACTACACAAGTAAACGTTGTTATTTCCTTTATTTACTTTAGCTCGCTTTACTTCCATGGACACTAGATACATTTTAGGCTTTAGGTACTGTGTACCTACAGATCATCACTACATCTAATTTTTATAAGAATAGGTTTTGTTTCAACTACGAAACTGTTTTTGTACGTAATTTAATAATTTTAGAAAAATGTTCATTTGTATCTTGCAAACTTCGTATGTGACGCATTTGCCGCATTTATAAAAAACAATCTTGATAAATGCAGCAGAGGCTCCCTGCGACAGAGTTCTACCGCGTGTGACGTACGAACTTGTCAAGATATTACTGATTATTTGTAAGTTTATAAAAGTATAGAGTCTTCAAATTCTTCCAGAATATTTCGGGAGATTGTTGGGTTAGTTACTGAACCAACACCTGTAAAGGTATTTAAGTGGAAAAAAAATCACGCGTTTGATACGGTACAGTCACCAGCACCAATATCTGACCCAACAAAGTGTGAATAAATATCTGATACGAATCTATTTTCAGGGCCAGTAGGACGTGTCAGGTATATTTGCGCGCTCCGCTTTGGCAGATATCAATGCAGAAGCTTTATTGTCTGACACATTTGGAATCACGATCGTTTTCACCACTTCTTTCTGTCGCCCGGGACGGGATGAAGATAGAAAGAGATGGTGAACGCGATCGCAAGCGCCAGAGCGTTAGTAAACACGACCACGGGTGACTGTTCTCTCTGATCATCGATTAATGAATGGAAACGTTTGTTAATTACAATTAAAAAGTCCCGCAAAACATTTGCAGGAGCTTTCCATCAAATTACCCTAACCACCTGCCTAAGTCATCTATTGTCAAGAAGACATTAATATCTAAGGCGTATTATAAAGTTAATGATTATATCATGGACAGGGATATTTGGAAATAATTCCGATCCGCATTAGCGATCCCTTCAAATAGCGACCCTACTGTGTTAAAAATAAAGTTGTGTTAAATACTTGTGATGTATACATATCATTTAATAATATTGTAAATCTGTGTAAAAAAATATACCTCGTTGAGTTTCTTGCCGGATTCTTCTCAACAGAGGTTTTTCCGAACCGGTGGTAGATTTTTTATTAGACATTCATAAGTGCTTGTTATAGCCTAAATTGAGTAAAGATATTTTGACTTTGACTTTGAAGTACTTCAGAAGAATTTCAAGATACCTTGAAAAGAAGTACAGATGATTCAATATCTAGTACATGAATTTGTATTATTTCTCTTGTTTTTTTTGTATAGAATCAACATAGTGACTTAGTCTCTCAGTACTTAGGTTTTATACAAAATGATATTGTAACTGATAACTCACGTCTTAAATCGAGTTTACCTCGACATGTTACTTAGGTTTTTACTGTTCTGCTGTGAAAGTTATTGAAATCAATAAGGGACCATCCATAATGTACGTCACACCAGTTTTTACCATTTTTGGCCCCCTCCCCTTGCCCTTGTCACGTATTGACAAAACGCCTGACCTGTGCTTCCCCCCCTTTATGTGTGACGTCATTTATGGATGACCCCTAAATAGTCTCAGAAACTTGTGCCATAACAAATAAGTCGTTTTAGAGTAACATGATCCCAATTCCGTTTGCAGATAAAGAGTCAGCGGTCAGTCTAAGTGCAATAGTGAATTCAGCCGTCGACCTCCTGGCCGAGTACAACTTGAGGCTCACCGAAGAGTTGGAGAAGAGACGGAAGGTGGCGGCCATGTTGCGGGACTTCGCGCAGGCGCAGAGAGACTTGGCGAAGCAGGCTGAGGCGCGATTGGAGGTAAGATTGGTAATTTAGTATGGCGTTTGATTATTCCATTAAATAATATTATTGCACTTAATAATATGGAAAACAATACGTATTGCATTCGTATCATTATTGCAATCTAATTTTCAGGAAAATAAGAATATATCAAATAAATTTTCTATTAAACGAAACATTCGGGCAAATGAAATTATAGCATATAACTTTCGGGAAAACAAATAGATAACCCTGAGAAAAAATATATTTAACGCTTAATGACGGTACTTATTATTATTTGCTAGCTGTTGCCCGCTACTTCGTCAGCGAAGGGTTTTTTCCGAGGGAACTGCGTGAGCTTCCAAGATAAAAACTACCCTATGTGCTTCCCCAGAACTTAAATTATCTTCATAACAAATTCCATTTAAATCGGTCTTGACGTTATTACATGATTGAGTAACGAACGGCTTCAAAAACTTTCTCATTTATAATATAAGTAGAAAGTAGGATTTCTTATTCTATATTTGTGTCCCGGTGATAGCCAAATGCCTCTAATATAGGGTTGCCATAAGTGTGGGGACGCAGAACGAGACATTTAAAGAGTGAGTAAAAGGTAAAAGTAGGAAAAGGAACTTTTAAGTGTACAGACAGTAGTAAAGGTAGAAAAAAAGGAACTTTTATTACAACAATAGGTGACTTTAAAGGTTTAGCCCTTGCCTGAACACAAAACAACTTTTAACACAGTCATTCAATGCCAGCAACCCGCCAGTCGGGTTCTCTGTTTGTAGACGCTTTTCGCTACAAAGTGAAAAAATGCACGTTATCGAATATGTTATATGTATGTAGCTTAGCTTTTTACTCGTGTTTATTATAGGTATATTATTATTTACCAAGTCCAGCCACCCAGTCATTAGGGGTAATAAATAAGTATGATTTTTAAACCGGGACAATTTGCTTATCGGCCGGGACGCCGGGACGTATGGCAACCCTACTCTAATATTGATCTTGTCCTCGCATTTAAGTCCAAATAACTAATCCAAAAATACATCTTCTCAGGAATACAACGTAAAGCTGCAAAAGATATACGCAGTGAAAACCGAAGTGAAGTCTCACATAGAGAACCTACCTGACGTCTCCCAACTCCCAGATGTAACGGGCGGCCTGGCGCCCCTCCCCTCTGCCGGTGACCTCTTCAGCATTTGAAAACAACCTCATATGTATATTTACTGTATTCAATTGCCTTTCAACATATATGTAAAGTTACCGCTCAAAAGACAACAAATTACTGACGAGAAATTAATTTTAAGATGACATTCACAGTTTTTGTTTCATACAACTTTTATAAATTTAGCTCTTTTGGTACAGGTCGATACACAAGAGTTGTCTCTACCTACGAAGTGCAAAATTGGAACTTCGTATCTTGCCGTCCCGCTGACGCTATAATATCACTTGGACATTTAAGAAGGAAAATGGCTTAATGCATGTTATTTTTATATATTTGTGAAAAGTGTATTCAAATAACACACATATACATTCATATAGGTACCAACTTAAATCCATTCGTGCCAGTTCTTATGAATCGACCAATACAGTTGATGATTTCGCCAATATCGGGGTGGAAAAGGCGCTAACAGTTTTTATTTGTCCATTTGGTAAAATTGATTATACGTTACCTTTCTTAGCTAATGCTAACTAATATACGTTGTTGCCCAGGGTGCACAGGCTCTTTACTTCCCCCCTTAAAGTTCTGTCAGAGGGGAACCGTTATGCTGAACTTCCACTGCAAGCGGAGCGGACTTTTGAGGCGGAGTCCGTTTAACTCGCAATGGCGGGTAATTCTGGTATTACGTAAACCCTAAAGGGGAGTGGGGGATATTTGCTTAGCTTATTTTTGATTACATTGGGGATAGGGGAGGGGACTGGGTTGGTCATTACGTCAGCAACATTAAAAAATATGGCTAAGTAAATCATGCTTTATGGTTCTTACAATTGCTTTTTTTTTATTCTACTGGTTGGCAAACGAGCAAGTGGGTCTCCTGATGGTAAGAGATCACCACCGCCCATAAACATCTGCAATACCCCTGGTATTGCAGATGCGTTGCCAACCTAGAGGTCTAAGATGGAATACCTCAAGTGCCAGTAATATATTCCTAGTCTTGAAGATTATAACAATAACATTAAAAAAATACCATAAGCATGGGGGGCGGGGGTTAGATCTTTGCTTACTTTTGCTGACAATGGGGAGGGGGTAGTTAAAAACTACTGAAATTCTACTTATGTAATACTTGAAAGACCCCATATGTGTGCTTCCACTAAATAGGAATTCAAGCTGTTGCTCTGGCCCGCTTAGTCAGTTGCCTTCGTGCCTCATTTCATTAACCTTTTTAGTGGAAGGCAAGCATAACGCTAGAGCTCATGCATGAGGAAGTTATCCTAGTTTCATCCCTGTTTTTTGTTAGTACGTGCGGCGTGTTTGATTTTTGAAAACATTTGACGTTAATGCATCTAATAGTTTTCTAGGCTAGTGTAAAGTGACTTATAGATTAGTATTTTGGTTGGTTTTCTCGTCTGTAGGATAGCGCTCGTGTGTAAGAATCGCTGTTGATGTCAACTTTGTGGATTGATGCCTTGAAATTAAATAATTGTAATGTAAAATTATAATTGAGCAATACATACATGTCTCTAAAGATATAATTGCTCCTCTAAAATGCTTGTGAAATAGTTTTGTTGAATTAGAAGTTTAAATGCGAATTACATAGTGTTTTCAAATTAATCCAAAATGTTGCAGCAGCTTGGTAGCTAGTTTGACAGAACACACAAATATTTTCAGGATTTTTATGACAAAATTAATTTCCAGTCTATGCTCGAAGTATCATCAAATGCGTACATGTTTAGCGTGCCTACAGTATGAATCAAAAATGCCTGTAAAAATCTATTACTGTGTTCAGTCAAACCATCTGCTGAAATGTTCTCAATTAATTTTAATCCTTAATAAAGTCCCATTTATTGGAGCAAACTACCACAGAATCAAAAGCAGCTATCGAATATATACCTAGTAAAAGGATATTTTTAAAGGTAGTGGTATTTTCAATAATTAAAATGGAAATTGTAACGTATTATGAAATCGATAAGGTTCAATTTCCAACTCAATGCATGTGGTCCCTAAATCGCCTCTACCTTATTAAGGATTAAAACACCTTGTATAATCTGCTCCAAATTGATAAATTAAAAATCAATTACTTTCCGTAAACAAACTAAACCGACTGTTAAAATAAGTATTTTTAAATATTGGTCAGAAATAACAAACTTACTTCTTACCGCAAAAAATTTAAACACGTCTTAGATATAAAAAGAACAGCTTTCTACGAACTGATTGTGTTAAACATCTGGTGAACGGGTGTTTAAGTTTTTGTGGTAATGCGGTAAATGCTAATTGTGGTTCATACGCTAGAGACACTACCATCTTTTTTGATAACTTTGTCTAGCATTAAATCAGCGTTCTAATAATATGAGTAGATTACTGTATTTATAAAGGAAATTTGAGTCGAAACAATGTCAATTTCTCACGTTGTCTCACGTTTATGACATTTTAATTTCAAATACGTAAGTTAATACAAATAAATACAGTAATCAAATCAATATTGTGATATATATATCACACCATCCATTAGTGCCCAGTGCCGGATTAAAGTAAGACTATTTGATGCCCTAAGCAATGCATGCCTTTGGCACCCCGCCCAAATCCATAAGTAGCCAGAACCAGCCTTACCTTTTATGTGCTAGCAATTTTTTTTTTGTGCTGTTTATGGTGCCCCCCAAGACGTCATGCCCTGAGCAATTGCTTAATTTGCTTATGGGCTAATCCGGCACTGTATATAACCTACACACGAATTGTCGAGTCAATCACTTGTGTAGCGTAATACAATAGACTTGTTCCCAATTCTACAGATTTTTCTTGCAGATTCTCAATTCCACAGGTTTCCAACTCAAAAGATTCCCAACTTATTTTATCTTAACTCTTTCCAGGCCCCACGAATTAAGATAAGCTAGCACAAAATTAATCATGTTGTTTAGCTATGAGGGATTAATTTAAAGACGAATAATATTTTTAGCGACTTCAATGAGGGTTTTCACAGAAGCGAAATATTGCTAGATGGCGTTAGTATTCGTGAGGTCCGTTTGACGTTTGCTTGCGATTGGCTCATTTACTTATTTTATCTACAACCATATAGTAAATCCTCCATTATGCTTTCAAAAACCATAGATAATGACCAGCATTACGGACTTTGGATTCTATTATGAACACGGCTGTATCGTAATGGTCATTAATTACGATACAGATATCTGTATATCACACTCATGTGACCCTATTAATCTAAAACCACACTCGTGTTTTAAGGACCCCTATTACGATACAGTTGCATAAATAACTATAACCAATCACGAGCAAACGTCAAACGTACCTCACGATACTAACGTATTTCGCCTGTCGGAAAACCCTTATTGATTTTGTACCATAATGTAAATTTAGCAAGGTCGAATAATTGTGTACATTTATGTGGTCGATATATGTACTACGCTGGAAAAGGTTTAAAGATGGTCTCCTAAGAATGACGACGAGTGAATGTTTTTGTTTTTGATAAAATAGAAATGTTAGAAATTAACTGTATAATAGGAAACAAACCATGCCTAGACATTTTTCGGCAGTGTATTTTTTCTACCAGTGAGGGTGCGGGGCTACTCCGAAATTCTGCTACTCTGAAAATCGAATTACGTGTCGTTCCGTCTTTCTGACGCTAATACTATTTAATACGAGTGAGAAGGACGGTACGATACGAACTTCGATTTTCGAATTTCGGAGTAGGCCCTCTGGTATCGTGGGGTCTGTTTGACAACTTTGACATTTGCGTCACGTTTATGATTGGTTAAATAACTAAATGAACCAATCACAAGCAAGACTGTAACGTCAAACGGACCTCTCGATACTAACGCCATCTAGCGATATTTCGTCTATCAAGAAACCCTCATTCATTTGACTTAATCTTAATTAAGCTTAAACATATTTAAGACAAAATCATGAGTGCTGTAGATAATTCTAGTTGTATTTTTACTATTTTTGTTTAGCTGATTGTTTTTTTCGCACTTTTAGTTAACCACAAATAAATTTGACGTTTGTTGATATTGAAAAATAGATAGGATATGCTATTTGTAGAAATTAAATGGTTGGTCGAGTCTGTGTCCAATCTGATTAATCATAAATTATTTTAGCTACGAGAATAATTAATTATAATAATAGAAGGCGATTCTGGAGACGTCATTGGGTCCAACTCATCTCAGTAAGTGTAGAAAACCTGTCATATGCCTTTGGATAAACATGACAACTACATGTGAGTTGATGTGATGTCACGTTGTACAAATCATTACCGCATTTATTACTTACTGGAGTATCACTAATCTCACTAAATGGAAACACAAACAAAACACTAATCTCACTAAATTACCGCTGCGAAATATGTACTGAGTTGAGAGTTGTTCCTGGTTAACATAGATTGGAATATTTGCCGCAAAAATTCCAATATTCGCTGATGATGCCTCCAAAATCGCCCGCATATCAGAGAACTCACGTTTGTGACACGCGCCTTTAGAAAACTGACGATCATTTCGTACTTATTATTTTTATTATCTTGCTTGAGATTACCTGTAGGCGCTTATTAATTCATTTACATTGCCACAAATTGTATTTAAAAACTTGATATTAATTATGTTGTTAATATTGTCCATTTGAACTGTTTCTATTTTGAAAATTATAAAAATCATGCTATACGAACATGTGAACTTCAAATTTTAGAGGCATTCCTAAAGCATTATTTATTGCCAGGTAGCTATTTTTTAAACAAAATGCTTGAATATGGCAACAATTTTGTACTTGTCTTAAAATTAAGCCAAATTATTTCAGCAGCTAACTATCTGCCAGTGGCATAGTGTCGTAACAACTCGACTCCCAATCCTGTCGCTAAACTACTGTCGTTCAGTTTGACGATGTTTTAATTATTTGCTCCTGTTAAGGGGTCCACCCGGTATACAATAGTATGTACCTCTTAAAAGTCGTGGCCCGAAGCTGCCTCAAACTTTAAAAAAATCCACATCAAATTCTAGCCTTGATTTAAGCAATTTTAGTTCCTTTTTCATGCATTTTGTACGCTTAAAAAGCTATTGAAATGTTGGATTTTTCGAAATGGAAACTGACTTTTTAGCATTTGTAAACCAAATACTAGCGTATGAGTTATTGATGCCTGATGCCAGTATCAACTGGCATTGCCAACTACGTACCCACGATACGATGTAAAGAACCAGCTCTATTATAAGATTTGTTATATTAAAATCTTTTGTTTTATTTAAAACTATCTAATGGTAGTTTAAAACTACATATGATTTTTAAAAGCTTTTGTTTAACAGCACGTGACAGCACTAATATTCTGGAATCTTGCTAGTGAATTTCGACCTTGATGTAGGTCGAGGGTTTTATTTGGGGGGTTGCAACCAAGGTAGCCTGCATGTTACGACACTGTTTACGAGCAAGTGTGATGAATAATCTGTGTTGGACAAGTGTGAATAGTGACGTATAAAATGTTCTGTCACGTGAACATTGGGCCATTAGAATCCGGGCCCGACAAGTGGGAACCAGCGCTTATTTGTTTTTGTCAGCAGTGCGTTTGCTCAACAAATCTAAAAAATAAATAAAACGAAAATTATAAAGGAGTATGAACTGAAGATGTCTTGCGATTCAATCAACTTGTATAACCTATCATGTCACCCTTGGCAATAGGGAATAATGAATAATAAGTTCACGCTGTTATCGTTCATCTACCATTACCTCTCATATTTCGTTTTCTATATTTTTTTTACCGTACAACGGCAAAACCTACTAGACAGACACTGGCAAAATTGTCCTCCAATGGACAAAGCCATATTTTATTAATAAAAACAACAAGTTCAGGCTGTTACTTCCGATAGTCTTCCTTCCAAAGCTTCCTTCACTATTTTGGGAGTGATGGAGTGACAACCTGAACTTATTATCTGTGAATGGCAAGAATGGCAATGAATGGCATGTCTGTAAAACCGTAGACAGTTTCTCTATAGTAACAATACTCTTTGATAGTTTCTGTGAAACACTTGGAAACACTTCTACAAGTCACTTTAGACATATTTATATGAAAGATAAATATTTTATGAATGCATATTTATAGATATTTATTTAAATAATGAGTGACAGCGTGGTAAGTGTACATTTTTACGATAATATATTGTGTATTTCAGTCAAAATTAACATACGGATAGGATTTGCTTTCCTTGTGCGGTGTGAAATTTGAATCCCCTCTAGGCCCGCTTGGTAACGACGCCCATGCCCTCAAGGGCGGATACAGGGGGTTAGGGGGGGGAGACCTATCTAATATTATATTATCCCGCAAAAACAGACTCCGCGCATCCGCAGTGAACTAAGTCTTGTTTTCAGAGTACTCACACACCTACAAAAACTGGAACTCACTCTACTACCTCTGATTCCACGGATGTCCCCGTGGTAAGTAGTCAAACCTGCTTTCTTCAGCAATTTTTAAAGTTACGTTATCCGAAACCCTTAGGCCGCGAACTAGACGCCAGTGGGCAGCAGTGCAGCACGTTTTCTTTGTTCATTGCGTGTGCTGCCACTGCTAGGTACCATTGTGTGGCGAAGGTCTCGATGTGCAATGAACAGCAGGGCTACTACGAAACTCGAAGTTGTATCGTACCGTCCCTCTCGCTCTCGTATTAAAAAGTATAAGTGTCAGAGGGACCGCACGACACGAACTTCCGAGTTTCGTAGTAGCCCTGCAGAGACAACGCTCGTCGCGCGTCGTTTGAAAAGATTCCTAAGATGTACCGCTCCGGGAATGCGGTCTCAGGAAGCTGATGTCATAGATTAGTCGTGCCTTGGGAAAAGTTCCGCTTGAAGCGGACAATGCTTGATTGCCAACCATCAGGTAGGAATAAAATGACTGACGGTCGGGACATTATTCGAGCGTTTATTCCGTACCTAGGTACTAGCCTTAACCTGCGGCCGAGCAATTTTTTTAAATATACAACGACAACAGTGGCAAAGCAATAAATAAATGACAGAGTTTAGCTTGAAAAAAGGTTTCGGTACAGATGTAGTGAATAATGTTTTGCCATCGTATTTTGTCGGAAAAAATCGTATTTATCTTGTTTTTTCAATTAGCTTATTGCGAGGGTATTCTGGCAAAACAGAATAAGTGCAATTTTTTTTTAAAGTTACATACATAGGCATACTCAGTTTTTTCGGTTTTATTTATCTAGCAAAACCGTATAAAATAGTACATTGTGTCTTAAGGGCGGTAAATAAGGAATTACGAACGAGAGTCTATTAGAAGCCCGTGCGACATACAATGTTTTTCATCACATTTGCGAGTAAAATTTTATATTTGTAAAAGAAAAACTAATGTTTTTTCCAAAAATTGCCGATACCGCTGATTGCGCTCTTGGCAGCGCCAGCTAAACCCTATCAAGTATCTTATGTCTCAATGCAGTTCTTTGTCTATCTGTACGCCAAATGTCATGTAGGTAAATCCGTTCAGCTATTATTGCGTGATGGAGTAACAAACATCCAAACCTCCAAACATCTTCACAAACTTTCACATTTATAAATTTATAATGTAATATTAAGTAGTAGGAAGTAAGATGATTTTCATGGACACATTTTTGTTGACATGTTGAAAGTTTCTTGGTTATCTATTAGAAGTACTCGTACAGGACGTAAAAAATAATCGAAAATGTCATCAAATTATACAGCCGATACATAATAAAAATGTGATCACGAAAATGAGGAGGTAGAAACTCTCGAATAATGATCCAGTTACGCGAAGTACGATAGTGAACCTGGCTGCTGGGGGGCTACTACGAAATTCGAAAACCGAAGTTCGTATCGTACAATCTCTCTCACTTAAAAAATATAATAAAGTGTCAACGAGGCGGCAAGATAAAGGCAAAATACGAAGTTCGAATTTTGCACTTCGTAGTACATGGGCCAGGCTACAGTTCATATTTCCCTTCATAGTTTTATTCTAACCAGAAAGTCGACCGTTGGACGAACAACATCTCGTACCGCCAGCTCGTGGTATCCTCATGCATCGGCGTCTTCCAACTGTGGTGGCACCCGTACTTGCACGACCTTCGCAAGCTGCTGCCTTTTATATTTCTCTACAACGTGTTCAGCGTGTTTGTTGGCTACCCCATGTTCTTCTTGGAGCTGGTCATTGGAGCCGTGACGAAGAAGGGCGTGCTGTCTGCTTGGGACTTAGCGCCGGTTGCAAGAGGTATTTGGGATTTAGAACTAAGTATGTTGAGTTTGTAAATGAAATATTGAAATGCAAAGAGACTGTCATGCGAATAATTAAGTAAAATAGTGATGGAGCCGACGCGCCGCTTGCTCGAATCAAGTTGAGCAGGTAGGGAGGGGCCCGGGCGGCGCGGGCCTGCAGTGTTGCCAGCCAGCGCTCGTAGTGATGGCGTAGACAGGCATCTAAGTTTAAAGTATAAAGTATCAATTCCAATGGTTTATGCCGTTTATGTCTGTGAGGTAGTGGTGAGATGATTAAGTTACAGGGGGTTTCAATGCTGCTGATGAGCGCAGCGTCTGTAGGTACTAGCGCTGGCACGCACTACATTCTGCTCACTCACTCACGCGACCACGTATCTGCGTGTTACTGCAGCTGTAAGATCTGTCACAGCTCAATGCTGCTGACGGTGCGGCGTCTGCGCTCACACTAGACGTAGCCGTCGCTTGGTGGCTGTCGCTAACTCGGCTCACTCGCTCACGATACACGTTACTGCAGCTTACTTCAGCTGAATGATCTGTCACAGGGGTGGGTTGCTCAATGCTGCTGATTGTGCGGCGTCTGCACTCACACTAGACGTGGCTGTCGCTAACTCGGCTCACTCGCTCACGATACACGTTACTGCAGCTTACTTCAGCTGAATGATCTGTCACAGGGGTGGGTTGCTCAATGCTGCTGATGTGCGGCGTCTGCACTCACACTAGACGTAGCCGTCGCTTGGTGGCTGTCGCTAACTCGGCTCACTCGCTCACGATACACGTTACTGCAGCTTACTTCAGCTGAATGATCTGTCACAGGGGTGGGTTGCTCAATGCTGCTGATTGTGCGGCGTCTGCACTCACACTAGACGTGGCCGTCCGTCGCGTGGTGGCTGTCGCTATAGGTAGGCTCACTCGCTCACGACACAGTATTACTGCAAGTACTAACAGTGTAACGATCTGTCACAGGGGTGGGTTGCTCAATGCTGCTTACGAGCGCGGTGACTGCGCTGGCGCTGGGCGTAGTGGCCGCGTGGTGGCTGGCGCTGGCGGTGCACTCGGCTCACTCCTTCCTGCCGTGGCTGCACTGCGCGGCCGCCGCTCAGCCGCCCTGCGCCGCGAGACATCGCCCGCTCACCAACGACAGCGAAACGCCAGCGAACTCGTTCTTTTTGTTAGTGTTTCTTTTATTTGGTGAAAAGATGCTCTTAGTTTCTATTCAGCACTATAGTCTTTACCTTAACCTTAACTTATCATTTCGGTAAAGTTTATTCAATTTCCATGGGAACTCCCAAATCTTGGTCTTAATTGACGTTGCATGATAAACGACAGTGCCAAATTTCATGACTATACCCAGTGGATTAGATTTCGGGATTTTATCTCGATCCCACGGAAATATCAGGATAAAAGTAGCCTATGTGTTATTCCAGATGTCCAGCTATCTTCATACCAAATTTCGTCCAAATCCGTCCAGCTATCGTCTAAATCTAAACGAGTTATGAATGTGGCATAATTTATTTTTATCTACCTCTATCCAATTTAAAACGATTTTATGTTATTTTTTCAGTAATTTCGTGCTAAATCTGAAACGTGATGATCTAGAAGGAGGCATGGGGAAAATTGTTTGGGAGCTCTACGCCTACTACGTCATCTGCTGGCTACTCATCTATTTCATTGCGGTCAAGAAGATTTACAGCTATTCAAAGGTATTTTGAACATGAAACTACCGTAACTACCTCATATTAAATGTTATTGTAACGGATAAGTCACGTCTTAAACCGAGTTTAGCTCGACATGAGTCGCGTGCTCCTGAGAAGAAGGGCTACGAAATAGCCCGAAACACGTCGAGCTAAACTCGGTTTAAGACGTGAGTTATCCGTTACAATATCATTTAATATTCAAAGGTATCCTTAGACTTGGGTTAGGTACATTATACGCTCATTCTGGCGTCAGTTCAGTTCATAATTCTGTCGTCATTCAGACCAGGGCCCAATTTCATAACAAATTACAAGCTTAGTATTAGCGATTTTGTATTGAAATTCAGTAACTAATACTAATAATAAAGATAATAATAATAGTAGATTATTGTCGTGGCCTGGAAGTAGGCAATTGCTGGCTGAGTATGAGTATTAAACGGACGAGCTTGCGAGTCCGTTTAACTAATACGAAGCCAGCAATTGCTATTCCAGCCGAGACTAATATAAAGCTTTTCTCAAAAATGGTGAATAATTCTGAAATAGAATAAACTTTTTCTCAAAATATATAAGCTAAGCAAGCTAAGCAAAATATATTAAATAATATAAGCATCAGCGAGACGGTACCTACGATACGAACTTCTATTTTCGAATTTCGGAGTATGGATGATGTACTGAATTGACAGCAGAATTCTAAATCTTACGTGACCGAAAAATAAAACCTTGATTTTTTTATTTATTCGACTGGATGGCAAACGAGCATGTGGGTCTCCTGATGGTAAGAGATCACCACCGCCCATATAAATCTGCAACACCAGGGGTATTGCAGATGCGTTGCCAACCTAGAGCCCTAAGATATATACCTACGACCAGATGGCCTAGTGGTTAGAGAACCTGACTACGAAGCTTGAGGTCCCGGGTTCGATTCCCGTGTCGCAGCTATTTGTATTTGATGAAATACGAATGTTTGTTCTCGGGTCTGGGTGTTTAATATGTATTTAATATGTATCTATCTGAATAATTCTATTTATCCGTTGCTTAGTACCCATAACACAAGCTTACGTGCTAAGCTTATTTTTCGACTGGATAATGGGTGTTAATTGTCCCGTTATATTTATTATTATTATTTATTATACCTCAAGTGCCAGTAATTTCACCGGCTGTCTTACTCTGTAATGTGTTGTTTTTGTTTTTTTTTTTAATGTGGAATTGCACGAGTCCATGCAACACCTGGACCGTATTATGCTCCAAACGCTGCTTGTTAGCTCTACTCATTGCTGCGCCGCGATGTGCGATGTAGCATCCACCTATAGGTACATTGCTTATTCACGCAACTCCACTCTCTCCCTCTTTTCGGTCATGATGACAGAGACAGAGAGAGAGAACTGAGTTCAACATGCAGCATGGTGTACCATAGCCACACTACGGCTCTGCTACCTTTCATCGCAACTCCCATGACATCGAGTGTGTAGCTGAAGCACTTTTCTCGTAATTTTTCGCAGTTGGTGCTATTCAAAGACGTGTTAGCCTTCTTCGTGCTTATATGCTGCGCCATCGGCTGCACTCGGCTGGAGGGCGCAGGCCGGATGTTCCGGGAATGTGACTGGAGCGTGCTGTTTGATGGATTTCAGGTCAGTTAAGATCATTATATATCATCGCTCGAGAAACAGATAACTTGTTGGAGGAGAAAAGCCGAAAAGACGAAACGTTGGCAGGCCTCCACTAAGTCGACTGACTATATTAGTCACGGACAACCAGTGGATGCAACTGGCGAGTTGAAGTTCATGTGACGTTCTAAGGGGTGGGGGGAGGGCTTTGTTCTGCACTGATGTTAAGCGGTAATTACACTAAGAGCGAATATTCGAATATTTGAAAATACGGTCCGGATAGTCGTAGAATTATGCATTACTTTAATTGAATTTTCATTTCAATTTAATTTTCTATAATTTCTTCACATCGCTGACATTAGCGGCTCGATTATTACTTTACACATCTAGGCCTCCGACTATTAAGGTGATTTTCCACCGGCGAGGCGAGATGAGAATTGAAATTTCTATGGCAGCGCCCGCGACGTCAGGTGGCGGGCGCGGGAGAATGCATACAAATTTCAATTCTCGTTTCGCCTCGCCGGTGGAAAATCACCATTAGGTATGTTGCAATACGGGTCAATTATTGACATTAAACAGTGCCATTTATAAATTAAACAACTACCTACATTTTAAAATTATTTTTATGGAAAAAATCAACAACTAATAGAAAATACAAACTGAAACCTAGATGCACAGAAAAACCACATAAAGAGACCAGCGCTGGGAATCGAACCCTGGTCCTCAGCATTCCAGGTGCAGGATTTTACGGGATGACCGTAAAAGTAACAAAATTTGGAGTTGAAATAAAAAATACAAAAATACTCCAAAAACCAATCTTAACTCCTAATAGGTAACCAGTTTCCAAACTTGGTTGCCTACCGGGAACAATCCCGCAGTGTAAAAGTTTGCTCGCAGTGTAAAAGTGCCTATTTCGAAAACTTGCTCCATTTTTTCAGATTTGGCGCGAAGCTATAGAATACGCGTTACTAGAGATGACGGTCTCTCAGGGGACCCTGGTGATGCTGGGTTCCTATTGTCCTCAACAAAAGGTCAAGATGTCCCAGACTGCGCTGTTATCGTTCGTGGCTTCAAAGACTTGCTGCATGCTCACCGCTTTGACCCTGGGTGCGACGCACGGTGCTCTGATGACAGATTATGACAGCAACGGCACGAATATTTGGAGCGGTACGTTGGAATACTATACATGGTAAAAAAGTTTTTACACAGGCCGAGTTAAAATCAATCTTAAGTCAATGTCAAAAGACTTTGACATGGAAAAACTTTTCTCACTTTAACTATGCATAGTTACTTCCGATCTCCAATGTTAAGTTTGTATTTGTACTTGAATAGCGTGCGTTGCGTTTAACGCAATATTGGCATATCTCCGTTACTCAGGCTAGAAACGACAAAGCGTCGGGGATAGTGCGAACTCGCGTAACATCCAATTTCCAGTTTTTACTCCAAATTGATTGAAATAAAACTAATGATGAGTTTAAAGCTATTCTCAGTAACTACACATAGTGCAGTATACCTAAGCGGTTAAGTAGGTACTAAGTAGGTACGTCTGCTAGTAAGAAGATTTCACTATTGCCGACGATATTGCATTGTTACTATTTCACGTGAATAATTCGACGAATTTTTACGCTCCTGCCTCCTGTAAAAGGAGTCTGGGAGAATCAAGGTTGAGAGTTAAACTCAACCTTAGCCCCGAAGATCAAATTTGTTAGTATCCATATTTTCTTCTTGAAATTATGGAGTGAAAACAAGAATAGCCATGGCTAAGATAGCATTCAATGATAAAAAAACACATTTTTAAAGCCAAAATCTCAAGGACCATTCGGAAAAGATTTATTAAGACCTACATCTGGAGTATAGCATTATATGGGAGCGAGACTTGGGCATTGACTGAGCGGGACCGAGACAGATTGAGTGCGTTTGAGATGTGGTGCTGGCGGAGAATGGAGGGGATTAGCTGGACTGAAAGGAGAACTAATGAGGAGGTTTTAGAGTTGGTGGAAGAGGAAAGGCGGCTGTTGAGGACGATTGAAAATAGGAGAGGGAATATGCTGGGGCATCTGATACGACATGACAGCTACATAAAAACTATTTTGGAAGGGCGAATAGAAGGCAGGCGAGGCAGGGGAAGGCCGAGACGGTCATTTATAGATCAAGCCAAGGAAAAAGTCAATGTCATGTCGTATCAGGAGCTGAAAACGCTGGCAGAGAACCGAAAAGAGTGGCGATTACTCCACCGACAAGAGCTAAGCTCTTAAATTAATGATGATGATGATGATTATGGAGTAGGTATTATTATGTAGGGCGTTTCATGAATTGGTTTGCAAACAGAGATGGGCAAAGTATTAAAGGATTTTCAAATACGAATTATATCTAATTTTATGTTGAAATTTAAACTAAAAATATCAGGCTTTTTTATTTTAGTGGTTTGCATAGGTACGTAGTAATCGTAGTAGCGCTACTATTGACGCTATGCGAAGTAAGCTTGCTTTATCTTTCCGGTGTCTCCAGCTTCATCATTATCTAGAATACATTTAGATAAACGTAACGCCCATCTCTGTTCGCAGGCATGCGCGACGACCGCCCCGGCATATTATGGTCAGCATGTCCCGGTGATAGAGACCACGTTGATAACTCCCACTGGGAGTATTCGCCCATTACGCTAGGTGCGTACCTACGGCCCATCTCTGGTCTATATATTCCACTGCTGAGCATAATCCTCTTCTCAAAATGAGAGGGTTTGGCTGTACTTCCCACGCGAGCCCAATGTGGATTGGAAACTTCATACACACTATTGAATGGCTCCACAAGTGTAGGGTTGAAGGGTTGTTCCTTAGGATATTATTTTTCCTTCACTGAAAAACTCTTGGTAAGATCTACATTCAATGTACAGTCATTACTATGAACTTCAGGTAACCACTGTGTAGAGGCCAGCCGCACAATGAACAGAGAAAAAGTTTTCTGTGTCTTCGGCCAGTTCGGCTGCACGTAGTTGTGGCTGGGCCGTGAAATAGGGATACAACAACATGGTGTTTGCTGAAAAACACTCAAGTTCAGCTCTGAAAATTAGAAAATTGATTTTATGTGCTTAAAAACAGATAAATATTTCTTCTTTCTTAAAACAGATAAATATTGGTTCTTATAGTCGATTGGGTTGGAAAATAAGTACGTCATAACTAGCTGTTGCCATACAAAATCGAAGGAAGAATCGTCTTTTATCAACCTACAAAAATTACGTACGTCTGTAGATTGGTGTCGTCATCCCTACAGGTATAGGTACAGCTGAAGCTGCCCCACAGCTTATCATCGTTGCAGGCGGAGTCCCAGTAGTGTAGTAGTGTTTATATATATTAATAGTGAACGTAGTTTCTGGTTTGCGCAGGTCCTCCGGCGTCCGTAATACTGTGGGCGGACTACGTAGCTCGCGTCCCTGGAAGCCAGTTCTGGTCCGGCCTGATCTTCTTCACTCTGTTCGTCCTCACTGTTTCCTTTGTGGTATGTTTATTATGCCATGCAGTGCAGGTTAAGCCATGCAGCAGCAGGTTCAACACTCACGTCACCTATACTAGCTGGCACATTGCACGGTGTACGAGTAAAGAGTAGCTGCGAGTGTAAACTGCCGAAGAGAATAGAATCATCACTATATGTACCTGTCAACGACAGCGATGAGGAAAGGAAGTCTTATGTTGATACAGAGCACTGGTTGTACCTGCTGTCAGCTACCTTAAATACAAAGTAGGTATTAAACAACATTTTTTGGCTCTATTTACTCGTGCGATTTTACAGCTAGTCTTAAGTCACAAGGAAATAAACTTTAGATCGATGGTGATGAACTCCCAGCCGATTTCAGCCACGGCGACTGCTCCGCTATTTATTTTGTTGTGCTCATATAGGTACTCAAGTATGTTACATTGTAGCCAATTTTAAATATAAACGGCGACGCTAGAACACCCGTCTGTGACATTCTATGCTATTTACTTACTAAAACAAGTTTTGCTTGCAGTCTCTGACAGTCCAGACGATCATGTCGACGTTCTCAGGCCGCTCCATACGGAAGATAACGTGGGCCTTCTTGATCATCATTTGTTCACTATTCTGCACGATCGGCGTCATAACTCTGTGCACACAAGTGAGAAATATTCTGTTCATCTTTAATTTTTATAACTAAATGACAAAATCTGCTATACATTGTGGAATGCTTTATAGTTTATGGAATAGGATTAAAAATAGTTTGACTGGCTTTCATCAGCATATCGTGAGCATGTTATTGGTAAGTTACCTAACAGAACGCCAGTGCGTAGCTCGACTAGGTAACATCAGCCAAATATGTGGTCTACCACCCTAAAGCTGATAATCGTTTGCATGTCATAAAATAATAATGCCAATAGAAGTGTTTGTCAACTTGAAAGTTCGACTGTAGCGACTAATTCACTTGATAGGAACTTGTTTAAAAATTGATAGACCACTTATTTGGCTGATACAATGATATTATATGTTACTAACGGCTGATGGTACAAATTTGTTAACGTAGGTAACTTGCTTTCAAGTGTGTGCGTACATATGAATGTACGCAGCGAGGTGTAGTTAAATTCAAAATCAAAAAGTTTTTTAATTTATGCATAACAAATACCTACATACGAATGTGTAAAAATCTGCCACCGGTTCGGGAAAACCTCTGTCGAGAATAATCCGCTAAGAAATAATTCAAGTTTTTTTACCGACCTCACTTTCCCATTCGCAAAACTATGGAGTTTACTTCTTATTTCGTTTGAATACTTTAAAAGAACAACTTGACTCTTAATTTCCCAGAGCGGCCTGTACATCCTAACCTTTCTAATGGACTGGCCGGTAACTCGACCACGGACGGCCATCGCAGCCGTCATGGGCTTCGTCATAACCTTCGCTTACGGCCAGACTACTTTCTGCGAAGACATTTTCTTCGCGGTGGGAGAGTACCCATGCGTTTTCATAAGGATCTGCTGGGCCATCGCACCTTTTTTTCTTATGGTGGGTAAAAATAAGCTGAGGCCTTAAGGTTTCTACACAATACACCGTATAATACCATTAGCAACGTGCCAGGCAAAAATATATTCTTTGTAATTTATTGAATCATACGTTACTTTGCTTAGGTCCATATCAATGAACTAAAAGAATTTCTTTGCTCACCCGCGACCTTATGATAGCAAGTTTATGCAAAATATGCGTGTATGCGGGGGTATGTAAATTTGCGGGTGAGCAAAGAAATTCTTTTAGTTAATTTATAGCTTTGTATCGTAAAGTATGAGACTATACCCACTAGCACGATCAGTAACCAACCGTCGCCGTTGCGTGTCATAGTTAGCGGTTGAAATTCTATTTGAAACTCCGTCTGACACGTTCCTATTACAGTCATACGGTGTAATGTGTAGAGACCTTTATTGTCTAACACACTTGGAATCACAATCGTTTTCACCAGTTCTTCCTGTCACACGTTTATAAGACGAGAGTAGAAAGAGATGGTGAATGCGACCGTAAGCGCGTTAGTCAATACGAATTGTCAAATAGATGCGACTTCGTAACTGGTTAACAGATGGGAATAATGTGTTCCTGTTTGGTAACTGGTTACGTAAGTATTGTACCTAGATACCTGCTATCGAGCCATAGATTCTTGACCCACCCAGGACTGGATTTAGAAGTCTGCTGGCCTGCAAGGCTATGAAGAAGTGGAGTCTTCTAAGACGAAAGCTGTTTGAAAAAAGAAATGGAAAAGTTAAAGTTAAACCCTCTACGGATAGCAATGACGGCAATGGCAATGTCAATTAATATTATGGGACAGCCTTGTCTGTTTTTAATATTTTTTACTAGCTTTTGCCCGCGGCTTCGCCCGCGTAGAATTCGGTTATCGCGCGCTGTTCCCGGGAACTGCATTTATTCGGGATAAAAAGTAGCCTATGTCATTCTGGCCCATAAACTATCTCTATGCCAAAAATCACGTCGATCCGTCGCTCCGATTCGACGTGAAAGACGGACAAACATACATACAAAGACACACACACATTTATAATATTAGTATGAATGTTCAAACTTTCACAGCGCTTTGCCCGCAGACGAAACTATACTTGCTCAGCAAATTTGGCCCCGCTCCACATACAAAATTCCCTGTAACTGAGGTACATTTGCGGGGCTAGATTTTTTTGCTGCTCAGTATATTTCATTTGCATTTGATTTTTCCAGACTGCTTTCTTCTCTGGGCTGACTGATCAAACCCAGTCCGCTGCGACAGCAGGCTGGTCGGTGGTTGGATTCATGTTGTTACCCATATTCGCCGTCCTCGCTGCATATCTCATCTTTAAATGCCGTGTCAGGGTATGTCACTTCTGCCATTGTATGTGCCTCTGGTGGCCGTATTGTCAACGTTTCTGCCGCTGGCGATCGCAATCAAGTGACAGTTTTTGTATGCGGAACCGTCATTTCATTGTGATTGCGAGTGTCAGAAGCGTTAGGAAATACGGCCTCTGACTAGGAAGCTCGAAGTCCCGGGTTCGATCCGCAATCGGGGCGGATATTTGTACGAAAAATACAAATGCTTTGTTCTCAAATTTTGGTCAATTGGTGTCAAGTGTCCCGTGATATTTATTTATTTATTTCTCTATTGACACAGGAGTTACGGAATTCCTCATGGGATAGAAAGTTAACATTTTTTTGATTATCTTTAATTTATTTTCAGAACATTGTACGGAGTGAAAAATAAGCATTGAAGATACTTTGTTAAAAAGGGATGGTACTTACATTAAATTAAATCAGAAATACTTAGTTTTTTATTTATTTACCATGGTACTCACATACATACTATGAACTAAGTAGCTCAGAACAAGTACCTACTTAAGTAGTACTTGTGCCGTAACACATTCACTGTTCCTATACAAAATGATTGACAAGGTCACGAGCGAGTCCAATTGTGTGTTTCGCTTTGGGGACAGTTTGTTGTGATCCCCTCAACTGATATCAGATATCGCAATATGACAGGTGACCGTTAACCTTTAGAACTCGACAGCTGAACATCGTGTCATAGGCGCCATGTCGGCATTTCGTGGCGCCTATGGAACGGTTTTTAGAAAAAAAGATTCGTCGTCTGTGGCCGACCGTGGCGTTCAAAAGGTTGCAGTAAAGTAGGGTAGGTAGTTTTTATTTAATTAAAAAGGTAATGACGTGCGTTTTGCACCAAGAGACTGAAAATGGAACACCGTTCACGTGACTAGCTAATTAGATCATTGGACCTTATAGGGTGTGTAATAAAGTCAATTTTCCTGTGGTATCCCATACTTTTGGATACTTTGGCTGCTACGGTACTAATGTCGGCTTGAATGTTATAAAGTATTTGGCGACGTGCGCGCTCCGGTATATTTGTACACGATGAATATCTCGAACAATTTGACCGCTTTGACTGAGTCACTGGTAATGACTACTTTGTATGTTTCAAAGTATTTGGTGATTTTGACTGCTACGTACTATATGACGCTGACTGTACTAATCAGTCCCATGTACTTATTATGGTGAGTTGCAGATAGAAAGATGCGTCGAATGATTAGGCAAATGTCCTTCCAAGGATCTCAAAATATCATCATACAAAGTTCATCCAAATCGCTTCAGTTCACAGATTTAATGTTAGTAGGTAGGTATAAATAAAAAAATAACTGCTAGAATGACACCATATTTTATTCACAAAATTTTCATAACACCAATTTGTTACCAAAATAAGGATTATTTTATAATTAGTAATTAGTCATACACACGCATCCACGTAACAACTTAGAAAGCTGACCACAATAGACAATGGCTGGCATTCAGTTGGTTTCTATTTTCTTTCTGACCTTTATCTATTATGGCCAATCGGAGCATATTTTACACAATAATTCCAAACAACGCAATGGGGAAAACAAAATACATTAAACAGCTACAGCTCATTCGTGTAAAAACACTCCCTTTTATTAATACAGCCTTGGATCTTATCACTAAAAATTAAACATAACTTAAACGATAAACCTCTCATATAAAAATAAGGATAATTATTAGACATTCTACATACATTGTTAATACCTAAGTAGACAGACCGCCAGCGTGTTCCTTGTTTGTCGATTACTTTACTGGTTTATTCCACTATTGCACTTTTTTGACACTTTGATTTCCAATTTAAGACTTAATATTACATTAAGTGTGTGTATATGAAGTAATATGATTTTACGCATCGAACTGTTGCGCTAACGATTATTTGCATAGTAGTAATTGCACCAAAGTCAGTTGCGATTCTTCTGAAGACTAGATATTGTCAACATAAATAAATTGTTTGTGGAATTAATAGAAACATCTCGAACAACAACCTAACTTTTGGCATGAGTGAAACGGATGGAGTTTCCTGACCACAACAAAAGCTAGTATGCTTGAGAAACCGATATATTTCCATGTAAATAATCTAAACGCCATTTTTCGAGTTTTACGATAAACGTTAAAAGCAACACTAAAACGACCGCATGCAGGTTGAATACTGGGCGTAGTGTCAGTAAAAAAAAAGGCAATTCCTGAACAGATGCTATATCTGTGTAACGCTAGTTAATTAGCTAAAGGTGCAGATACATTATACTCCATCATTAGTAGATGTATATCCAGTACATGCTATAACGTTTTAAAACTTTCGTGATTTTCACTCATAGTCAAAATACCACCAACGGGACTTATCACGCTAACACCACACACGATTAATATTTACCTCGACGTTTCTTCAACATTGCAGTGGCCGTGGTCACGAGTAGACTCGAGATGTTGCCGAAAGGTCGAGGACTCGAGGTAAATATTACTCGTGTGTTAGCGTGATAAGTCCCGTCGGTGGTATATTGACTAAGTACATGCTAGTAACATATACTCGTATGTTACAATTGAGCATACTTGTTAAGCATATTTTTGAATGTGCTATTTTTAAGCACGTGTATCTGCACACCTAATTAATTAGAGTACGACCAATTCCTTTTTTTATTAGTTTTTAATATTTTTTTTTAATGTCGTACTCTTGTAAGGATGCAAAATGCGTTAAAAGTAAACATATTCATTCAATTAAATAAGTTCGTCAAGTTCACAACTATTTTGATCAGATAAAAATATGATCAGGAACATTTATAGGATTAAACTTCATACTATTACGGGATGGATGGGACTCAACTAGGAACAACCATGTTAAAAATAAACACCAATCAACTCTGACTTCAAACACACTCCGTAAATAATACAACTTTACATTTTACTGTCTAAATAAATATATATGCTCGCAGTATGTCCGCAAATTCATAAACAAATAGAAAACTGTAATTATATTTTGGCAGTGTAACATAAATTGAGGTAAATACCAAGTTCACATTACTTTTACTGGTAAACAAGTGAAAAAGTGGTGCTTTTGGGCTCGTCCACTAAACATAAGGGAGATTGCACAATCTCTCTCATTAGTCCAAATAAGTGTAAAATTAGTGTCTGTAGGAACTTTATCAACTGTAAGTCTTATTGGTAATGGGGTTTAGTCTAGAATCCATCCCGTACATTTCAACATTACCATTCTACCATTATACTTGCAGAAATGGAGTGATATGAGAACAAATGTTCCGTGTGATTCACGAGTTTGCGACACAAATATGTAAAAGGAATACAATAATACCATTTACATCGATAATCGTCATAATTATCAAATATCATGTGCCAACTGGTATTTATAACATAAGTCCTAGGTGCTATGTCACAGCCAAACTGCAGAAGGATTTAGTACCCCGTTATAAATGCCAGAGCAAGCTGTAAACAGATAATTATATCTACGCGTTTCGTTAATGATCCTAAACGAAAAAAATATCAATAAATATGAAACACAGACGCTTAACTAAAAGGCAGCAATTGTTATAATAAAATCTTACAACTAAAACGTGAGCTTGTACATAAATAAAAGCAGACATTCGGGACCCTGCGCTCAGTCTTACGCATAGAAACTCATGCAAACTCGAAACACCCGCATGGAGGCGAGAATAGCGACCAATGTCTAAAATTAAATATAAAAAAAGTGATTTGTGCGGGAAAGGTGTTAGTAAACAGCTGCCTTCGCGACCGGCCGGCTGCGCGCTCCAATTAAATTCCTACACAATTGGCGAAAGTAGAGTAGCACCAGGTTTTACAATAATTGCAATCCAATATAATGTAAGTAAACATAAGAATACCAGTCTTTGAATGAATATGGTGTAATCGTAAACCAACAATAAGTGTACCACGCATTTTTTGATATCTTCGAAGCGCCGGCATTCACAACAACTATCATCACTTTATGAGGCAGAGAAAGATAAAGAGATACCGAAAAATTCATGTTCTGCTACAATTTGCAACTACAAGTCAGGATATTATTGTGCAAGCCATTACGTTGTGTAGACAAAGGCTAGTATTAGTGGACTGAACTGGTTAATGTTGATTATATTGTTTAGTGAACAATCTACATCATAGGATTAATCAAGTGCAGTCCACTGGCACAGGCCGACGTCAAAAGCTGTTGTGTCAGCATTGGTGTTAAGTGTAGGTGCCATTTAACATTGTTGAGATTATTACAAGTTACAATTATTGCCAGTATCACTAAATATTATGACCTACCCATGATCCAAATTAAACAAAAAAAAAAAAACAAGTATTACTATAAAAAGCTTAGCCAGTTAGCCATATATAACCTCTCTTTCAGAAACCATACAAATCTAAACCTATTTCGATTCATTAATATAATATTAAATTGACTAATTTATAAGACTATTTTTTTAAACTTCTGGACACTGAACCAAAGTAATTTAATTATAGATACTTATAGTATTATATTTGTTATCTCTAAGGGGTGTTTGCATTTTTCATTATAAGAACAATTTAGAAAAGCTCTACTTTAGTAGCAATTTCAAACACTTTTTTATTATATTTTTTGGTCATTTTCATACTAATAAAATATTGGCTTTCAAATAATAAGGCATTGATGTATTTATTGCCTATATCACTAGAGAAGAGAAATTTTCGTTCACATCTACACAATTTTTCTCCAAACAACAACAAATGTGAGATCAAAAAGTTGAATACCAGCAAAATGCTATTCATAAAACAGATCAGATGCTATAGCTTAGTTTTCATATCTAAGAAAACAATTTTCAAATACTCCCCCTTCTCATTAGAAAATCAAATTATTCTAGAACTGCAAAAACTTTATGCCCTGTGCAAACAAGTATTTGACAGTTTGGATTTTTTTGTATTAAAACCAAACCATAGCATTTGACCAAGATGATCTTCGTCAATAAGATAAATTATGTATGATCATGTAATGATTCGCGAATATTTGAGTGTGTAAAAAAGGAAGTATAAACCTCAATTTGAATTCGAATAATATTAAAAACAGACATCCTTCCATACAACATACCAACGGCGAGATAATATATATCTGTTTATTTATATGTAACACTTACATCGTTATAACAATTTTATACAATAAAGTGACTACAGTTAAACATTCTTTAGTCAATCTCAGGCATCCCATATCACATTACAAGGGCACAATCCTCGCTCCACAACTCGCCTCTGACAAACCAATCAACAACCCCTAATATCAATCTCTACTAGGACGAAAATCAGCAATTCACGCTACATAATTCTACTATTTTTCATGTCTTCCTAACAGGTATACATCATTGTATACTCTGAAATGCATCCTGAATCATTGTTAGCTCTGTAGGTACTATGTAATTCAAGCCAGTACGCCTAAATTCCTCAATGGAAGAGCATACCAAAGTCATTCAACCATTGTTATTATTAAGATGAACAATATAGAAATATGTATCATGAATTATTTTTTTACAAGATTTTTTTTACATTTTTTAAATTATAACACCACAATTTAATATTGTCCAGTAGAGAACTCGGACTCCTTGAAATAGTTACTATATTACATTCTCAAACAATATTTACATCTTGTTTTGCAGATTCATTTTGTAACCAAAACAATTAATTAGGTCCAATGCATTTAATTAATAATTCGTAGTTCAATTTAAAGTCATAGCTACGTCGAAGAGAATCAGCTATTAAATCAAGTAGCAATCAAATACCATTTTGTACTTTATTCTAAAAAGTATTCAAATTTACATATAAATTAAACCTACACCTCAAACAAATTGAGCCTAATTTACAAAATATGATACACATATAGAACAAGGGGTCCAGTCTGTCAGCACTATCTCGCCAAACTTATAAGACCAATTACGTAAACAAATCATTTACAAGTGCTGACTTCTGGTAATTTCTACCGGCTCACAAGTCGTTTTTTTTTTATAAACAGAATTTTACTTACATTACGTACAAGAGACTTCGTTGCACTGTAAGTGTTCAACAGGCACATTTTGAGTCTTTTATAGTATTTACACAACACTTATAAGCTACGTCACTGTTCTTTCAGTTCGTTCCGCAGTTAATCACAGCCGGTAGACATGTCACTTGACTTTTATTTACACTCATTAGCGCGGGCTCACTCGGGCTTCCCGGGGGCGCGGTGCGGCGGCAGGGTGTCGTGTCTACGATACATCAACAAGTAAGGCATCCGCGGCGGCTTGGGTTTTAATACTTGGGCGTCGGTCACTTGCGTCACCGTAGAATCATCGTACCTGTAAAAAGAAACGATATTAACACACGAGGCTACTCTTTACTACGTAGATAAGTTGGGATGTTTACTCAGTTGGTTTTTGTCCACATTTGAGTGATTGCTGTCACTTTCAGAGACGAAAAATAATGAGACATCATTGTAAAGCAGTTCAGACGATGTAACCTGACTAATAAAAAAGTTTAACTATCTTATTACACTATTCTTATCTCCACCATAGCCTAATCTTCCTGTTAATGGGGTTAAATTCGTTTCTACAAGCTTTTTATTGAGTTTAATTGTTTATTTGCTAGCTTTTTAGCACAAACTATGCATTTCTAGTCTTAATATTACTTCTAGGTTTTAATTTCAGTGCCGGCAAGATTTAGCGTAAATGAGTTTTCGTGACTCGCTTAGTGCCGCCAAAATTCGGCAGGCAATTGAACGCACATGTGCATTTGCGACACCTGTCGAAGTCTTACTTTGACACCCGCAGCAAATGAATGCGAAGGACTTGGGGAACTTTTCATTTTCAGGGTTCACTTAAGATTGTGAAAACTTCCTTACCTTATCCAACCCGCTTGCCCGTGGTACGTATCAGTTACATAATGCCCCTTCACCGCCTCCACTCCTTCGTGATACACAACAGCAAACAACTTGTACAGCCGCTGTTTACCCGAATACTTAATCTTCGATGACATTATTTCTGAAAATTTAAATAAAATTAGAGATCAGGCTTTCCTTGTGTACGAGGGATGGAGATAATTAATGTTGTTACAACTCAGTCGTTTTTGTCAACAAATAGTGATTTTATCACTTTCAGAGACGAAAAATATTATAACATCATTGTAAAAGTCAGCATTGGTTCAACACAGGTAGTTTTAAAGCCGGCTTCTTAATGAAGCCTTCATTCAGTTTTCAACTGTAATCTTTGAATTGTGACCTTCATAACTGATGGACTATAAACTTCAACTGTTGCACGGTTTTCTATTACTTTTATAAAAGCAGCTTGCATGGTTCAGGGTTAAAAAATAAAATAGTTAACCCCAAGTTATGGATGACAGTGGCATACATTTTGACAGTACTTAAAACTGGTTAGCAGTTAAAGAATTTACCCTGAAGCCGTATTGTCTAACACGCTGAAGTTTGCGATAGCATTTAACATTTATTTCTGCCCTCATCTTATACCATGTGTCTGAAAGTAGTGGTAATGATTATGATCACAGTGTTGGACAGTAAGGCCTCTGGCCTGCGCAAGTCCTTAGTCTGATAATTAACTTACTCTGATCAATCTTAAGGTCAACGGGGAAGTCAATGTTTTTAACGATTTTGGCAGTATGTCCCTCTGAATCCAGCTGGAAGCATTTGAGGTGCAACAGCAGTACAACCGGTAGTTGTTCCAGAGACAGCTGCTGCCACGCGTCAGACACGCCTTCTAATGTGTCCTTGTTGGCGAGGAGCTCTAAAGCGTCTTTGACACTCGTAGCACGCTGTAACAGAATACGATTATGAAACAATTGAATTGGAAAATATGGTGTTTGAGTATGGTGAATTTTTACTCAGCAAGTGTTGTCATCAAGACATAGACATTGATTTTCTTTGAAATCAAGTTCAGAGACGAAAAATAGTACCATCATTGTAGACCTGTATAGTTATTGTTAGAACTGAGTCGACATTTAGATAAAAATAGTTCGTTTGACATGGGTGAGCCCTCATGTAATATAAAAAGTAGATAATAATCTAAATCTATTAGCCGCATGACGTCTTAACAACCCGATTCTGACGTTAGTGATGACAAGTACGGGTATGGCAAAGCTTGTACACTGTTAGGAGTATTTCTCAAAAAGTTGTCCCATCACGAAATTGACAAGAAATCATTTTTAACCCCCGACGCAAAAAGAGGGGTGTTATAAGTTTGACCGCTATGTGTGTCTGTGTGTCTGTCTGTGGCACCGTAGCTACTAAACGGGTGGACCGATTTGATTTTATTAACACCAAGGACGAGATCATAAAGCATAAACTTGCATAAAACATACAAAATTTCTTGACGTCAGGAAAACGTCACGTTATCTTGAGGAAAAAATCGTAATTTTGTAACTACATCGAAACTTTCTATTGGATCCAACAACAAAGATTATCTGACTTTTTAAAACCTTTACCACAAGGTTTTGTATATATTTAAACACAATATTACTTATTTATTATGTTGAAATAGCGTCAGGAAATATAGACTTTTATAAGTGGACAACTGAAAATGGACAACTTTTTGAAAAATAGTCCGAAGACATACCTAACTCAACTCTCTCTTGAGTTGCGAAAATGCTCACTCTACTGCACACAGGTCTCTGCTCAGAATGAGAGGGCTTGAACTATAGTTACGTGGGCCCAGTGTGCATCGGAAACCCGGGTGTATACAGGTTGCCTCACGATGTTATCCTTCACCGAAAAGCTCATGGTGAATTATAAACATAATATCGCACTTCCAAAACACCGAACCGAAGTGCGAGTTCGGGTTTGAACGCTAGCGAGGCCATATGTCATTGGATACTGTATGGACGAATGGAGTCACCTCGATATCGAGCTGCAGCGTGAAGAACGGCTGCACGGCGTCGGTGACGTCGTGGTGTGCGGCGCGCGTGAGGCGCACGCGGGTGCGTCCGCGGAATATGTCCGCGACCGGCGTGCGCCGCGCCGCCCACCGGCGCTCCACTGCGCCCTTGTTGCGCGGGCCCATCACCTGAACGAGAGACGTTGTTATGATCACCGTGCGTGCCATGACATGAATAAGGATGAAGGCCAAAAAGTTGCACAACTTAACGCAGTTTTGAACATGAAACTACCGTGCACACAGCCCCTTAGTATTCATTTTCATTATAAAGCCGTACATTTTTCATTTTGAAATTTGACACTATAAATAAAGTTCCTTGTTGATGGATACGAAAATGTCACATACAATAATTGATTGACACTTCGGGTGCCGTGCCGTCGTATTTCGATTGCTCGATCCGACTTTTCCCGATGGATAACCATTTTCACTATATTATATTATGTAGTACATTGTGTCTTTGGGGTGATAAATAAAAAATTGCGAACGAGTCTATTAAACACCCAGTCTATATTTGGATTCTAAACAACTGCGAGCAAAAGCTAGCAATATATTATGACTTCCAGCACAATGCTTAAATTTCTTCACTTCATTATAATAAGTTATAATATTTTCACAATTACTTTATACATATCATATAAATTCACTTAAGAAATCTAATGGATTAATTATCACACAGTTATCTGTTTGAGAAACAGAAATCAATTGTTAGAGTTATATAATTTTTACATAATATTATAAGATGTAAAACAATACATAAGTTATGATACTGTCTGGGAATATTCAACAATAGGTACATTAATTTCCGTCATAATGTAATGTAATGACCAAGGAAGTAAGTGTTGCAATGAAAGATTTTAGTAGTATTTTTATACTAACAACCCGTCCCGTCCCGGTAACGCACGGGAGCAACTTTGAAAAAAAAAAGTATAAAAAAAGGTCAATAATCCAAAGCATTTCACATTTTCACCTCCTTTTCCCTAAAACTACACTTCGTGTCGAATTTTGTCACTTTAAGAAGTAATACTTGTATGAAAATAGTAATTGAACCCATCAGATCTTTTATAGGTTTGATGTAAAGCTCAGCTCACCTTCCACTCATCGTCATCATCCTCTTCTTCCTCTGGACTTTGCTCCTGCGTGATGATTCCATTAACTTGGGTGTCTTTCGGCTCTTCTGGCTCAACCAGCTTCATAAGCTGCAAGTGACATTTCGCAAGATTAAATCATGGCAATTACCAAGTCAATTGCCGATAAATTGGTTTTCGATTGATTTTCTAAACTTTCAACATTCACAGCTAAAGGAAAAACAAGTCAACATTACAGGTTGATTCACAATAGCTGGCACGAATCATCAAAAACAGAATTAACAACAGTTCGCAGTGAACTTAAACAATTACTTGGCTCAAACGCGACGATACGATAACTATGTCTATGCAAGAAATGGGTTCTAGCAGCTGCTCCAATTCATCACTGTAAGAACACACAAATCACATAAAACCAACTATCACCACCACCACGTAACACTCACGCGTTTCGAAACTAACCAGAGTTCATCCGCATAGCTTTGTGTTTTTACGGAGTGGAGGTGGAGCTGCATCAACACGAATTTGTTTCATAGAGATAACTAACAAGGTCGCGAGTGAGCAAAGTAATTGTTCCCAAAATAACGTCTTATTCAATAAATGAACAGTTCTCACCTCGAGCATTTCATCATTGAGAGAATTTAGAAGGCATCCGAGGAACTCCTCAGCATCTTCCTGCCTTCCCTCCTGAGATCCGGGGAAGGGTCGTAGGGCTCTTAAGACACGGAGTCCCGCGCCGCCCTCTAGTGGCGGGCCTGCGGGCACGGCCGGGCCGGTGCCGCCCTCTCCACGCGCTCCGCGACCCACGCGGGAGGCGGAGGCTAGGGGACTGAATTCGTAACATAATTCCACCCTGGAAAAAGTAATGAATATAATAATAATAAGAAGTCACAACAGCCTTAGTTGTTGACCTATCAACTCTCAAGGGGTCGCGGGTTCAAACCCGTACTTCCACTATTGAAAATTAGCCTAGTCCAAACTAAGCATCCTCATAGACAAAAAAATACGTAGAAAATCCATGACTTAAGGCGCTCCTAGATGGGCCATATTTTCACTGCAATTTGTGGCCGGCAACTATTGGTGTCCCTCTCTTACTCACATGTTAGACAGGGACACCAATAGTTGCCGGCCACATATTGCAGTGAAAATATGGCCCGTCTAGTTGCCCCTTCATGTACAAACATTCGTAATTATAACACAAGCGGCTGCCTCTACCGTGATTCAAATCCGAGATCTTTAGCATCCATAGTTAGGGTCCGTCAATAATATACGTGTTATTTTTGATTTTCGTTAACATCGTCAAATGTTTAATTTCTTCAAGAAACTAGTAGTGGCCATCGTCGTGAGAAAGTTATGCGTGTCGAGTAAACTGTACATACTAAAATACTTACATAGAGTCGATCACGGGCGTGCTAGACTTCCCGCGGCGTGTCTGGTACGGCAGAGCTTTCAGCATATTGTAGAAAGGTGGGCAAGCGATCAGGGCTTGCAGAATCGAGTTTACATAGCAGTAGTTTGAACGGTTCGTGAGCCCGCGCGGCAACAGCGTCACCGGACGGTTGTCGAGCTGATACTTTGACAGGAACTCTGGAATGCAGCAAGGATGGTTAGCTGTAACTATGTGTCAGTCGCAATAGAAATAGTGTGGTAAAGTCAGAGTTGCACGGAAAAAACTTCTGCCAAATTTCTTGCAGCGCATGCTTCTGGCAATGATGGTTTTCCCGAAAGCGGCAGTAGTATAAAAAAGTGCCATGTAGAGCCCTATGCAGCCTACTTACAGAATTAACGTTTAATTTTATTTTATGTAGCCTTTTCATTTGATAAGCAGTGATCGGCGACTCGGGTGCCACTTCAATCATCAATTTCTATTAAGAGTCAACGTTTTTAATAAATGCTTTTACTATGTTACTAGTTTAATAGGATTTTTTGGCTGTGGCATATTCATATTAATATTTCTACTTGATATCCCGCGGCGTGGTAACCAACTCGCAGATTACTAGAGATAAAATGACGTGGTAGCTATTCTGTACTTCTGTTCACTATTGCTTGGAAAGGATAATGAAAGTGAATTTAATGTGAAAAACTTAAGAAATCTTGCATTATTCCTACATTAAAAATGGCGTCAATAATAAAAGTTAGATGACTCATTATTGGATGTACCATTTATAATCCAGCGATAACGAATCCACTTCAAGTAGATTGATTTTATTATTCAGTTCTACGAGGAGCCATATCAATGTCCACTTGTGTTTTAACATTATCTTAAAGTGCTAGCAAATATCGGTGCAACGTTACTTTACTTGGTGTTGTGTCAAAAAGTAATAGTACAGAAAATTATATTTACCTCCCATCCGATAGGAATTGGGGTCGTCAGCAAACGGCGAGGGCTGCACCGGCAACGCCGGTGTGGCTTCCTTTATTATAGGCACTTCGCGCACCTCAGGCGTGGCTTGGCTTGGAGAGGCCGGCTTAGCGGCCACCGGCGTAGTGCTGACAGCATTGACCGATGTCTTCTCGGAATACGAGATTGCAGGAGTGGCATTTGCCGGTCGCGAAACGGGAGAGCTCTTGTCCGACGAGGTTATTTGAGACGGCGACGCGTCAAAAGGAGGCACTTTTGCCACGGGTTTCTGGACGCTTGCCGTGGTCGGGGGCGTAACCGTTGTCGGGCTAGCAGGTTCTTCTACTGCTAGCACGGGAGCGGGCTGCGCTGCGGCTACAGGCACGACCGCTGAAGTCTTATTCGAGAAAAGGCTAGCCCAGGACTTGCCTGGCGCAGGCTGTGGTTGTGGCTGCACCACTGGCGGTGGCAAGTCTCCGCGATTCCTAGGAGTAGGCGGCGGAGGGAAATCAGAGGCCGTGGGAGCGGGCGGTGGCGGCTGTGGAACCGGCGGAGGCTCCGGCACCGCTGATTTTCTAGAGTGCCCGAATGGTGACTTGTTCGTTACGATCAAGGGCGGCCCTTGCGAGTGAAGCGTAATTGATATAGGCATAGGAGCTTTGCTCGGTGGTAGTGGCGGGTCGCGTTTCGAATGGTCCGCAGGCGCCGGGCTGCTTGTATTCTCCGTATGTTCACTCGTTGGAGAGCGGTTCGCAACATTATCTCTCTTCTGCCTGTTCCCGAAAGGAGCTTTCGGAGTTGAGACAGACTGCTGCACGGGGACGGCCGTTTGCGGCACTAAAGGTTTAGCCGGCTGTTTTCCTCCAGAGAACGGCGCTGCTGGCCCTTTTGTAGTTTTACTGACCGCAGGAGGGAGTTTGCTCGTAGCGACCACCTGGTTTGTAGGAGCCATAGGGGGGAAAGCCTTTGTTTGTGGGAAATTGTTAGTAGCGTCTGCTACTTTGTTATCATTTGGCACCCATGCTGGTTTAGCATTGTCAATTTTAGGCGGGGGTGAAACTTTTTCATTGGAGTTAACAGCCGGTTTGGCTTGACTTTCTACAGGTCGCTGCTCCATTTGTTTAGGGCTGCCTGGCCCCTTGTTGATTTTCAGATCCTTAATTGGAACTGAATCGACCGAAACCGCTGGCGCAGACGCGGTAGCGGGTGGAGTTCTTTGTTCCTGTGTCTTATCTGGTGGTGTGTAAGATTTGTTCTGATTATGGGATGGTAGAACAAAATTTTTAGCATGAACGTTAAATTGGTGCGGGGCACTTTGGTGAACTGGTTGCGACTGTATAGGTATAGGCGGCGGGTGCGGAGGCGGCGGCAAATACATAGGGGGCATGTACTCGACCGCTCCATCAACCGGCGGGCCATAGGGGGGTCCAGCGTAGTGCGCTCCAGCGTAATACGCGTCAACAGCCTCTTGTTCCATTACAACTTCCTGCTGATACTCATCGGGCCCTTTGTCACCTTCTCCTTCGACGGGTAGTGGATATTCCTGGTAGTAAGGAGGGTATGCATAAGGTCCGTACATAAGTGGTTGGTAGACTGGTAAGTGATACAAAGGTGCGCCTTGGGCTTGAGCAGCGGGATAGTACTGTGGGTACTGGACATAATAGGGAGGTGGTTGGGGAGGGGGAGACGGGGCGCGCTTGCCGCGACGGTCGCGGCGGTGGTTCCGCGGAGGACGGTCGACTTGTTGCGGCGGCGCGTACTGCGGTTGCGGCGGTTGGTAATACTGTCCCATGTAACCGTGAACATTGACGTTCGCCGTTACTTGGCTCACGTACACGTTTGGCGGTGCTACGGGCCACTGAGGGGGCGGGGGTTGGGGGTACGCCGGCGGGGGCTGCGGGTAGGGCGGCGGCGCGTGCGGCGGCGGGCCGGTCGCGCCCCGCTGCGGCGAGTGGGGCGCCATCTCGCCCTCGCCGCCCGACAGACTATCCAGGCTGCTGGACACCGTTAACTGCTCGGCTGTGCTCGATGAACACGATGAAAAATCTGTTATGGCAACACAAAGTAGAATAAATGAATCCCGATTAGAATGTAACCGGTTTCCACTACGGTCGGGGTCCATCCTGATAGCATTATTAACGCGCTTTGTACTCTCATATAGGTAATATTTTGTGTCAGCAAGAAGTGTTGAAACTATTGTGATTCCATTGTGTTAGATAGATTATAATAACGCTTTTTGTTAAATCGACACATTAAGGGTCTGTTTTACCACCCATTGATTAATTCTATTTGTCGAATAAATGTGATGTCGTCCCGTCTATTCGAACAAAACAGAGACGGCATCACATTTATCCGTCAGATAAATTTTATCAGCGGATGGTGAAACAGGGGGTAAGGTGGCTAAAACTGCGGTGTGATTCTCCCAGAATCAGGAAAACCATCTTTAAATTCATTAACCAATGTTCAATAATTTTGAAAATTCGAATAATAATTTCAAGATTTTATTCTTATTCTGTGGAAATATCGGGATAAAAAGTAATCATGATATTCCAGACGTCCAGCTCTTTAGTGTTCAGACGTCTAGCCGTTCCATCGTTAAGGAGTAACAAACATACACATAAATATACATACTCACAAACTGTCTCATTTATTATTAATATTAAATTATTATAATATTAAATAGTAGGATAAGTCAGCTTACCTATGGCAGGCTCAGTCCAGCCGTATTGCGTCACGACCTCAGATTTCCGGTGGAAGAGAGCGCTCTGCAAACTGCACAGTTCCGCTTCTTTCACATCTGACAGATCTAAGAATTCATATTCCTGAAACACGTCACATCAATATAACAAATGTCTACCACCACAACCAAATCCACACCAAGTACTCCACGTAAGAAAGAAGGCCTTATGAACACACATTCCCTTAACTACCAGAAGACTTAAGCTTTGAGGTTGCAGGGGCACTTTTAGAAAAACATGGACACAAGTGACTATCTCAGCTTATGTATGGAGAGATGAATGAGGATTGTGTTTTTCATGAACCAATAGAAACGGTTCATTTACCTGTCCTCGCACAGCACAGCTTTTGTGGAAACAGCTGAACAGAGCGACGATAGGTAAATGAAGCATTTCTATTGGTTCATCATGACTAAGAGAAACACATACTTCGCACATCTCTGGTGGAAATGCAGCCTAAAACAATTTTAATGGCAAATCAGCCTCTTACTTTGTCAACCCCATTTCTACATCAATAATGTAGTAACAAGAATGCTCTTATTAGCTGTACCTACAGTATTTCTTTTGTACAGTTAAACTCGGGTTACTTTGGCACTGATAGACAACTTTGGCCATTGGGTTTAGCCATTGGCATGTATGTATTTTTGGTTTTAGCTGACCGCCCACGCTTTAATGACTTTTAATAAGACCTTTCTGTTTGCGGTCTTCATATATGGGTCCAAAGTAACATTTTAATGGGTCAAAGTACCCACATCTTACAGTACATTAGTATAAAAAAACCGGCCAAGAGCGTGTCGGACACGCCCAAAATAGGGTTCCGTAGCCATTACGAAAAAATTAGGTAATATTTTTCCAAGGATTTCGTATTTTATACGGACTCTTCCAAGTTTAGGTATATTGTATACCTTAGGCTGCTATTTACTCTTAAACTACTAATAATTCTCTCTAATAACGCTCGATTTTAATGAAAACTTGCACTTTAAAGTTGAATATTTTTCAAACAAATCACTGAATCGAAAAATCGTTTTAGCAACCCCCTAATGGTTTTACAGGGCCTATCCAACGATACCCCACACTGCAAGGTTAGTTGCGAAAAAAAAAACACCCCCACTTTACGTCAATGACGTACTGTAATTTTTTTATTTTTATTTTTTTTACTGTGGATTTTTTATTGTACCATTTTGTCGGCATAGTTTACATATATATTCGTGCAAAATTACAACTTTAGTCCCTGAGCAAAGCCGCGGACGGACAGACAGACATGGCGAAACTATAATCCGTATATCCGTTTTTGCCATTTTGGCTACGGAACCCTAAAAACGAGAATGAGAAAGTAAATTATCTAAATTTATTTTGACGTTGGTCTCGTAGAAAACAAAAGTTTCCATGTCATGGAACTGCTATACCTAAATTGGACAGAAGTGTGGAGTAAATACAGGGGAAGGAACCAGCCAAATTTCCGAGCACCTATTGCAAATGAAGGTTACAATGAGGTTTATGTACATAGGATGTTTTGTAAAATAATATGATCCCCCTTTAAAACGCTTGGGTCCATGCAAAATTTAAAGCTACCTCTTTACTTAGTAAGACAAACAAGTCTTACTTAGTTATACCACAGAAGTGCGATATCGGCATTGTCATTTTTTCGCGGCCTGATGATATTCGAGGTTACTTTAATCTGTCATCTCCCAGGATAACAGGATCAAAGGAATTTGGGCACAAATTTGTGCCTCTGGGAGAGGACAGGTTAATAATCAAGGAAAAATTTATATGTACACCTGCACATTAAACAACTTAATCGACTTTTAGTTTTATTGCTAAGCTTAATATGCTCTCACAGCCTCGTGTTTTAGAAGCAGGTAAAAAGTTAAAATTCGATTATTTTGCTACTCATGTTACACATTTATTTTTATTTTATATGATAAAGGACCAATTGTTTTGTCTTTAATTATTATATTGGCAAATTATTCCTACCGTAATATTATACTGGATGTTCGGCTGCAGCACATTTTGGGCCATACATAAGCACTCATGCCGCCCACAATCTTTTTTAGTATATTATTAGGTATTTTACAATTTGCTTCGATATTTTCCAAAAGTTCACCATTTTGCTCATCTATCTTTTTTTTAAGAAATCTCTTTTTCATTTAGATAGTGTGGGTCAATTACCCTTTTCTTGTTTGTTATTCCATCCCGTTATCTAAGACACAAACTGTGACAGAGTTTTTTTTTTAAACTGTTCTAATAACGCTACTAATGTGCTTAGGAGATAGTCCATAAAATAATGGGCTTGTTACTAGGGCAAAAATGTACAGCCACCAGCATTAATATCTGCCATAGCGGAGCGTGTAAAAATATCTGCACATCCTTTCGGCCCTAGAAATAGAGTCGTATCAGATATTTATGCACGCTTGTTGTGTCAGATATTGGTGCTGGTGACTGTACGCTCGATGAATTTTAACCACAAAAAACATTATAGAAGCTCATGGTTTTAAACAGTTGTCTAGGGGACGTAACCATGGCAACCAG
The DNA here is from genome assembly GCF_025370935.1 of Choristoneura fumiferana. NCBI lineage: Eukaryota > Metazoa > Arthropoda > Insecta > Lepidoptera > Tortricidae > Choristoneura > Choristoneura fumiferana. The sequence goes on along the minus strand of NC_133479.1, from coordinate 6,354,530 downwards.
GTACATGAAAAAGTTGATCGAACCACGTACGAAAAAAATTATGAGCCAATTCACATACCCACTCACTTGCTGTGAATTTTGAGTTGAAATAAGATAAGATTTAAAATGAAAAATGAAAATAGTAACAAAATAAGATTTAAAATGAAAATAAAATTTAATTGATAGTGATTCAAAATAAGTGTTTCTTGCTCAATTAATACGGGACAATATAATGCATGCATTAACTCAATTAATTTTGTTTAAATTAGCCAGATAAAATTTGCGGTTTCCATACATAATCGGAATTAAATCACGAACTTTACGTATTTAAACCGCATATTTTATTTGACTACCTAATTTCATCAAATGAGTTAAGGCATTATATTTGTCCAGTATTAACTGAGCTAGAAACACTAATCACGTTCAAAATTTCGCCCTGTATAAAAAAGTTTATTGGAATGGAAGTAGAAAAACTCATAATTTTTTAATATAGTTCTATATATAAGGTTTCATCAGAAAATACATGATCAAACTTTTGTTGTTGTCAGCGAATTAACACGATATATTTTCAAGTGACATGGTATGCATGTATTTGTATTAAAGACATAAAACAATAAGAAAACATAAATGGTGAAATTTTGGGACTTTCCGACTCTTTATATTAAAAAAGGACTAGGCATGATGAGAAATTGGCCCAAAGCGTGTTGCAAGTGTATCTACCTGCTAAACATCCTGTATAACAGTACTTTAAGAAAAAAAGAACATACCTAATGGTAAATATTTACTTGATCCATGAAGATACAACACATTTTTCACGTATATAAATAAGAAATTTAATAAATTGACAGAATTACTTGACGGCGTAAATAAATAAGAAAAATGTTAAATTCACCGATTGACTGGATGGTCAAGATCAGACTGCAATTATTTTTCACTTTCTTTGGACTTAAATAGTAGGTATGCAACAATTGGTTTAATGACAGATTTGGAAATATTTCTGACGTCAATACACATTATGATTATTATATTTGCAAAAACCACTTAATTTACTATCATTTTCTTTGCTAACGAACGACTAATGACATTGAAATGACACAATCCATTAACATTTCTCAATCACTGGGCGAGCTCAAAATTTAATTTTAAAAATTAATTATAGCAATAATATTATCTATTCTTTTTCCAACGTGTTCTAATTACGGTATAATTAAGTAATTAAAAATAATATCTAATGTTAACAGGAAAAACTGCATAAAAACTTAAATACCAAAATCGGGAAATAGCTGTAGGCATCTAAGCTTTTAACAAGTTCATTAAACTTATAACTTTCGTATACCTATGTACCCAAAGTATGCAAACCATTTTGTAAGTTAACAAATTCCTTTCAAGGTTGTATTTTTTCGAATTCATATAAAATCAAGTACCTAAGGATTAAGAGTTTGCGGCGCTTGTGGTTGAAACTTTAGGGCCTTGGTCAGCCGACATGAAGTCTTTCATAAAGGCCCTTTCTTCCCGGTTGGTCGACACTTCTGGGGACCCAAGAGCTGGCGCGTATTTATCCCAGCGGAGCGCACTTGCGGTCTAAAGGGGTAACGCGGCCAGCATCATGGGAACCCTGCCACAGGCAGACCTTTTAGACGGGGTGTTATTTTTATAATTTACATAGTAACATGTATCTTTAGTTAAGGTTTCTTAGTTTAGCTCTCTTTGTCTTTTTTTTAACTGTTAATTTCATGTGTTTTATGTTATTTTACGTAGTTATTCAATAATAAAATGAAATATATAGTACCTAACCGCGTATAATTCAAGATACGCGCATCCCAGACAGAGTTTTGTTACGTCCCTTTACTATAGGTAGATACATTTAAAATTTATCAGTGTCATCATTATCTCTGCCTATACAGCTACGTCCTACTAAGCACAAACCTTCTTTCTGAATGAGCGAGGTCTTGGACCCAGTGCGGGTTGGTTTTGAATTTATAACTAATCGTAATCAGAACCCTTTTCCTGTTTCTCTTAGCCTAGGAGATAGCTGTAATTGAGGTATCTGAACAATGTTTTAAATGTGTATTTTTAACCCCCGACGCAAAGAGGGGTGTTAAGTTTGACGCCAATATCTGTCTCTAGCATCCTAGCTATATTTCATTAAAATAAAGTCAGCCGTTTTTGAGATATTGAAATTTGAAATTACAATGTCAGGAGTTTTTCAAGTTATGATAAGATTGAGAAGGACTTGAGATCTTATGACAACAATGACCTAACATGCTGGCAGCCAGTTTCCACAGTCATGCACAACGACCCATGAAGGATGCAGCTAGTGCAGTATAAATAAATAATATTCATACACAAAAAAAGAATCCGTTCAAATTTAAATCAATAATTGCATTTTAACATGCAAGTTTCAGAAAGCAGCAATAAACCATATCATTCCAACCTGTCAAGGACAACCAAACCTGTCATGGACACTAAAAGTACCTAAGTATGCAATTATGTTAAAGAAAAGAAAAACAAGAAAAGTTAGTGTAAAAGTAAGTCAGTCTATTGTAAATCAGTATTGAATGTGTTTACTACCGCGAAATGTTGTTAAATAGATACAATTATTTATTTTAATATTCTAAAACGAGATGACTCACATTTCTTCGTTTATATTTTATTGTGAATCTTACTATCTTACTAATATTATAAACGCGAAAGTTTGTATGGATGGATGGATGCATGTTTGAATGTTTGTTACTCTTTCACGCAAAAACTACTAAACGGATTTGCACCAAATTTGGCCATTACATGTAATTGGTGTAATGTATACCCTGGATTAACATATAGGCTACTTTTTATTCCGTAATAATATTCTTGTGGGATCAAAAAGTTTTAAACTACATAATAATTCTGTCTGTCTGAAGTCAGAAGCAGTTATAGCCATAACAATCATGATAAGATGATAACTCATGAATTAGTTTCACTTTTCAGTGTCAGATAAATAGGTAAGCAAAATATCAGCAATCTAGCGATTGCGTACATATTAATAAATGTGTGAATGGAAATACTCGTTACTACACCATAAGGTTGTTGGTGAGTATACAAGTTCAAACGCGTAAAGAATCCGATTGCCTTATGCATAAGCAATTATTAAAATTAAAAATACCTAACTGAAAAGCTGAAAGCAATTTGTTCAGAATGGAGAGAAAGGTTGAAATATATCTGAAACCAGGTTTTTTTTTAATGTACCGTGCCCAGTCTAAAAGTTTACAAAAGCAACACAGCAATATATGCTGATTAGATGTCTAATAGAGATGTTGCATATTATTTAGATAATTTAATACCTGCTGGCTATGAAAAACGCAACTGACAAATACATATTATGAGAGTAGAAATAGAAATCAAGTAATTTACTGACTTAGTAAAACATACAATTTTTTTTTTAAATAATGAAGGTATTTGTAAATACATACATTTATTGTTCAATACACTACAAAATAAAAAAAGGTAGTTGAGGTGTCTTTAAGTTTTCAGTTTAACGATTAACATCCTGTATATATTTGGAATGACATATGTATATATTTATCAACTTTCATTTGATACTCATATTTTTACGAAAAAAAAAGCATCTCCCTCCATATGTTTCATCGCGTGCGCCATTTTAAAATAGTACCTGGGCGACCGAGCTTTGCTCGGGCTAAAACTCGATAATAGCGTTTTCCCAGAGATAAGACCAAGCTAGATCGATTTGTCATCCCTGAAAACCCCCACCCCCCACATACCAAATTTCATCGAAATTGTTGGAGCCGTTATCGATTAAAGGTATTTAATACCTTATATCCATTAGGTTACAGAGAGGACCAAATAACTAGACACTATACCCTCCTTTGGGCATGATTTACCACCACCTCGTCCAAAATTGTATTTTTATATTGCTAAATATCGAAAATACAAACTGAAATATAGATGCACAGAAAAACCAGAAAAATTAGACCAGCGCTGGGAATCGAACCCATGTGTCCTCGGCATTCCGTGCCATGTGCTATACCACTACACCACCACTGGACAGTAATACAGACACGAATTTCTCCTATGCACCACATATCACAGCTTGTTTGCTTTCTTATTTAGTATGGTGAGGGCATAGATGTCGCTAGTGTCGCTACTTAAGCAGCAGCTACTTTCAGTACCCCATTGGAACTAACCACTCACCCGGACCAGAGATGTCCTCACCCGGACAATATATGTCATTATTAAGCAATCAAATTAAGTTTTTTTTTTTTAATCTTTTTGTATTTTTATTGATTGAATTTTTTTATAAACTTGACCGTTTAGAAAGTAGAGCAATCCGAAGTTGTAAGTTAGGTCGTACAAATGCTATGAAACTAGGACTAGTAAAATAGGTTTAGGTTAGGTTAGTGTGTCAACCTGCCTGAAGGGCATAACTACCCAGAATAGAAGCAGGGGCTTCGTCGAGCCTGTGACAGAAATTACTATCAACAAAAACAGGTTAGGTCCGAACTTGCAACTTCAGATCGCTCTAGTTCCTAAACGGTCAAGGCTATAAAAAAACTATGAATAAAAGATGCTTATTTTAGTTTTCTTTAGTTTAATAAAAAAAAAACTAACAAAAACGAAAAAAAAAAATCCCTTTAGGAACTTAAGCAGGTACCTATTTTAGATTTTTTGCTATATATATTATTTTAGCCCCGTGAATATTTGGGCATTTGTACCACCGTCATTTTTATCAGATTTCTTAAGAAATAGGCACAACAAACATCAACATCCGACACATTGATGAATGTTGACGCATGTTGATGTTTATTCTACCTATTTCTTAAGAAATCTTAAAAAATGGTGTTGAGACAATGACGGCGGTACAAGTGCCTGAATATTCACCCAGCCCATGACTGTTTGGAACTCTCGGTGCACAAATCAACTCGCACTTAGCCAGTTTTTATCCAGTTTCATCATTGTATCGCGGAGGTGTTTTTTTAGCAGGATTAGAATTTGTTTATTAGCAACTCACAAAAAACATTCCGTTGATTATACAACAACTTGTTTATGGAAGTCTTACCATTTCCTATCTAATAAGATATATATGTTTTAAGAACAAGTTATTTATAGTTCACATATTTGTTTGGTTTTCAAAGTAAATACTTAGAATTTATCATAACAATCTTTAAAAAAGCATCTATAAGATTTTTGAGTTTTTTGTGCTTTGTCATGCCAGTATCAGATTGCAAAAAACTTATTGTGAAATCAGCACATTAGGACAGAATTGATGCTAATAAATTTAGTGCTGAATGTGAAGTAGATATGTTTAACAATATAGTACAAATTCTGAGATATTTCCAGGCTTGTCTGCAATAATATATACTATTTGTGATTATTTTCGACTAGTTCCTGGGTATGTACATGTTGTTAGCAATGAAAATGACAGGTGAAACATTTTTAGGACAAGAACAAGAACCTAGTAGGTATCCAAGAAATGCATTTGATAGTGATTTGACATAATTGCCTTAGCTTAGAAGACCAATAACATATTCCACAGCACATTAACCTTGAGTTACCTGCTAATTTAACAGATATAGTGACACTTCTTCCCAAGATGAACATTGGACTGTTTTACTTACTGTCTGTCAAATTTATAGGTTATACGTAATACCTATTGATAAAACACGAATTTTAAAGCACTTGAATATAACCGATAACTGAAAAATACACTTCACAGAGTCCCAACGTGCAAAGTAGAGGTATATTACGCAATTCTGTACCAAATAACAACAACAACAAATCTACGCACATGTGGTTTGAACTCTTGAAATGAGATGCAATAGTTAAATGACATACCTAAAACCAATGTTTACTGAACACATTTCCATTGCAATCCTTTTCGAATTAAGCGTGATTTTCAGCCACTAATCGTGCTTCATAATAACGCAAAGCTGTAAAATATGCGGAACATTTGGAGGACTATAAGATGGCGTAGCAACGCTCGGGCCGAGTTGCCGGGCCGGGTGTCAATTATGTATTGACAAATCAACACACTGATGATTCTTTATCTTAACACTCGAAACTGGGCACAGTCTTTTAATGAAAACTATCACCACTTACCTTCCACGTGCCCACAATTTCTGGAAAGAGATATTTTTTCTAATGTAATGGCCAGTTTCAAAATCACCAAAACAAGAAACAAAAGCCAAACAAATTAAAAAGTACATTTAGTATGATCAATTTGCTTACCGTTTTCATCAAATCCATGGCCTATTAGAGAGCACCATTACGAATTATACCGTGGTTATTATTACACATGAATAGTAGTCTTGTAGACAAATCTTGAAACGGGATCTACGCTACATCGAGTCGAGGCCATGCAGCACTCACTCCACAGACTCACTCAACCACCAACACTACAGAACAGGATGTGACAAAAGCCGCGCTCAGCTCATTCCATTGACTAATTTTAGCCAATTGGAATACAGTATTTGTGCCATAGACAACATTCAAAGGTATTTTTCATCTTGTTGACGTTGCCCTCACGTTGCTTTACCTGAAGGGGCTACTACGAAACTCGCAAATCGAAGTTCGTATCACACCGTTCCTTTCACATGCGCATTAAATGACATAAGCGTTAGCGGGACGGCTTAAGTTCGAGTTTTGCACTTCGTGGTATAGGGCCTGCAGGGCTACTACGAAACTCGATACTCGAAGTTCGTGTCGTGCTGTCCCTCTGACACTTATACTATTTAACAAGAGAGCGAGAGGGACGGCACGATACGAACTTCGAGTTTCGAGTTTCGTAGTAGTTAGCCAGCATTTAAAGCTGGGCATGAAAGAGCAAGCAAGTTTTACCAAATTACCAACATAACAAAAGTGTGCACACAGCTCTTCGTCGACAAGAGATGGCGTTTTAAAATATGCAATCTGGGACGTTCATTATTGTAATTTTATTTATTTGTTAATGTCGTTTGGCTGAGGTGCTCTGTTGAACATTAAGTAGGTATATATATGTTTTAAAACTGTTCGTAAACATCTGTTTCCATACTAAGATGCCCTTCTGCGTAGTATTTAATTGTCTATTATTCATAAGTTCTTCTAGTTAGTTGATCTAAATTTTAATTTTAATTTTTTGCAGTGGCACGTAATTATAGCGCTTACCGTTAATTTTTGCTTACGTGCTACTCGCGCCTTAACTCGCGCACGCCAATCGAACGCCAATCTGCGCTTACATTTATTATTGTATTGCTGGTTTAAGGATCGGACTTAAGGGTCAGCACAGCACTAACTCATTTAAGATAAGAACCGTTTTTTTTAGTGGTCAGCGAACAGCCTATGGATAATGTATTTTGTGGAATCCCGGAATTTTAGATCAATATGTATACCAGAGGGTCTATTAAATTACTTAAAGTTTCTGTTTCAGTATGACCCTTTAATTAACTTACAACTAAACTTAAATGCCACCGATGGCACGAACGTTCAAATAAATTACAAAAGAGGAAAAAATATATAAATATGTAATACTTAATAAAAACAACAACAAATAAACAATTGCATTAGGTACCTAAAATTAAAAGTTAAAATTGCACAATAATTATTAACGTTTATATTATGGCAACACTTGCGCGGCCACCCAGCTGTTAATATTAATATTTAAAATAGACCATTATCAATTTTTATAGGTAAAAATTGTAATGCCAAGCAACGCTTACCAATGAGACACAAACTACCTAAATTAACCTATGTTATGACTAATAATAGCTGTGATCAGTTTCGTTTGTTATATAAAATTACGATCAGCTACCGTCATATTTTATTTATCATAATACGACCATAACGCTTATCACAAAATATCGTTTTTCCGTGCAACCATGAGCCACCAACGAATATGTTACTATGTGCTAGCAAAACAGAAACAATAATCATATCTAACAGGAATACATGGAAAGGTAAGCAATTGACTCCATTTGATCTCAGCTACATATACTTTTAAGTAACTTTTACACTCAGCTTTAAAGTTTGCTATTGTCTGCAGAGCTCTGATGGGTGGAGGCAGATTATCCAGCATTTTGTGGCAGCATAAAGAAAACTACCACGCAATTTTGCGCTGTGGTGCTGCGGGTAGACCAGTTGGAGAAGCCTTGATGATCGGACCTCCAAGGATCGAGCGTTATGTTACCAATTAGCTTATTGTACAGGTACGAGGGGAGCTCTCGGTTCACAATCCTTATATTATGTACCTGAGTATATTATTATTGTAATATAAAGGTTTTTTTTGGCTGTTGCCTTGGTCTTGGGGAAAGATTTTACTATGCACTAAAGCATAAAAAGTCATTTTATGTCGCCTAGAACCAGCATAAATACGAAGTTTACGAGCACCAGAAGTGAAAAGCAAATAAATCACTAGTGGCGTAACTATACCATCCTGGGGCCCGTGGCAAATTCTTTTGATTGGGCCCTATCAGTAAAAATCGTCACGTTGTACTTAGTTTAATTTTAAGTAAAATAAAATACTACAATGTTAAAAAAATATATCTGAGCTCGCTGCCTCTTGGGCCGGGGCCCTTTTGGGTCGGGGGCCCGTGGCATTTTGCCAGCCCTGCCACCCTATAAATAGGTTACGCCAATGTAAATCACCGCGAATGGAGCGGACTCATTAATGACTTAATAAATAAATAAATATCACGGGACAATTCACACCAATTTACCTAGTTCCAAAGTAAGCTTAGCAAAGCTTGTGTTATGGGTACTAGATACATACATACTTAAACACCCAAGACCCGAGAACAAACATACGTATTTTTCATACAAATATCTGCCCCGACACGGGAATCGAACCCGGGACCTCAAGCTTCGTAGTCAGGTTCTCTAACCAATAGGCCACTAGACTTAGTTTAACTTACATCGACCAATTTTAAGAGGTTCGGCATAGGTATGTAGGTACTTTCAAGCTGCCGACCGTTGTACGGTCCGGTCCGCTCTCGGTGTAAATTGGGCATAATAAAGTTTATAATAACATTTTAATTACGAAAATAATGTTACAAATTGTCACCTAAATACTCTTAATAATTAACTAGTTTTGCCTGCGGCTTTGCGCGCGTTGAATTCGGTTATCGCGCGCTGTTCTCTCAGGAACTGTGCATTTTTCCGGGATAAAAAGTAGCCTATGTCACTCTCTGGCCCATAAAATATCTCTACCAAAAATCACGTCGATTCATCGCTCCATTTCGATGTGAAAGACGGACAAACATATAAACACACAAACATACAAACACACACACTTTCGCTTTTACAATATTTGTATGGACTAGAAATAGAGACTATAGTCCATAAAATCCATAGTCAGCCCATCTCTAGTCCCTATAGGAACTAGCCGACTAATCGGTGCTGAGGTTGCCGAATACACTGCTGACTACCTAATCGACATAGAATCGACACCCCAGATCATTAATTTCGGCTAAGTTCGGGTGCAATTTGGAACAATCGTTTTAGTCCGCATTTGGATTTGAACTGATATAGAGAGTGATTCAGTTCCTTCAGCGAACTGCATAGCTCTTATGTGTGTATCATTCGTGAGCTACCCATCTCTAGCACTTAAGCTTGAGAGGGATAATATTTTGGTCAAGAGTGTTTCCAGATTTGTTAGCTAATTTGAGGAGTTATGATTAGTATAGATACCTATATAATAAGAAATACCTAGTTATGTATTTGCAATCTTCTGATATTAGAACCGTCGTAGAACTGTGTTATTTATTTCAATACTAGCTGTTGCCGACTTCGTGACAATTCGTTTATTAGCGTATTCTCGGGAAAAAATATTTTTTCTAATTGAAGGAAACTAGAGTTGCAGTTATGCTAGGGTCACACACATTGCGATAACGGAAACATTCGCTTTTTGCGATGTGTGAGCCAAATATTCGCGAATACTTCGGCACTTCGGGCGAAGCCGCAGACACTTCGCTCCATTGTGTAAACTCGCGCACATCAAAGGGTTTCTTTGTCGATCGATTCCTATTTCTTTGTTTGCAATGTGGCCATGTACAATGCTGTAGGCTGAAGACGCAGTTTTATCGCAATATTTTTTTGTGCGAACTCGTCCACATGTGTATTCTTCCCATTATAACCTACGGCGCACAGACTTGGTCATTGACTGAAGTTCAAAAGTCCAGGCTCAAGGTTTGCCAACGAGCAATGGAGCGCAGTATTCTAGGTGTTCGAAGAACTGATCGAATCAGAAACACGATACTGCGCTCTAAAACTCGTATCACAGATGTGGGTGTCAAGACCGCCAAGCTGAAGTGGACTGGGCCTACCATGCAGTGTAAAACGAAGTTTATTGTTCACAGAAAGCGGCACAATCTAAGAATGAAGTAAAGATGCCAGCAGACCTAGGTACACATCAAAAAGTGGTCATCATGGTGTATACATTATAATATAAAATGAAGGTTTAACATTTCGGGATAAAAAGTACATAAGTAAAGGATAAAGATATATTAGTTATTTATTCCGGTCTTTATAATGATATACTTACAGTCGGGATAGTTACACCAGTTATAACTCAAGAAAGAGTGGACAGATTTTGATGAAATTTGGTATAGAAGTAGCTGACACCCTGCATTAACATATAGGGTAATGTTTTTAACGTATCTAATAAACGGCGGGTAGTCCGCGACGTAGTACCATCTCAATGAACACAACTGTCAAATCAGTTGTTTGATGTTTTGCTGCTGGCAGGCCATTAAATACTTGATATTTGTGCTTGTCTGAATTTTTATTTTCTTTCTTATAAATGAAATATTATCCTAATAAATTATTGTACTTAATATTTCTGCATTCATTTTATTTATTACGTTAATAAAATATAATAAATAAAAAGTTAACACAACATTCATTGTCTATTAGGCGGTACGAAGGTCAACTAGTAATAACAAAAAAAAATGGATTCTTGCTTAGTAACGCGACGGTCGGCTGTGCGTCTCTCGGGAGACGCTTTACCCGCAGTGTTAAATGTTTCTGTTCACCGCTCTTGTGGCAGCATACCCTTGAAGCGTCCTTGTCCACACGCTGGAACGACTTTACTACTCCCGCAAGCGTCATTTCTTCATCGACCGAAGTTTTGCTGTTAACAGGCGTGGGGTCGCGTTAGGTGACGATGAGGGCCCATGAGGTGACGATGGGGGCCCATGAGGTGATAATGGGGGTCAATGAGGTAACGATGAGGACTTAGATGACGATGGGGTAGCTGAATCAGCGTTGGTGTCTTGTGTGTTCGTAAATGACCCCCAAAGGTTTTCAATTAACATTGCATGCGCTGGCGGCAACTTAGACTGCTTCTTTTGAACATAAAATTCGCACATTTTGAATATAAAATTCGCGGGACTTGAATTTGACCAAGTATAATAACTCAATTCAATTTAAATACACGTTAAAAACATTTTTTTTTAGGAAAACGAACTGACTTCCGCACTTAGCGACGAACGCTAAGCAAATGTGGCATGTGGCTGATATGTGGTGAATCCAGATTTTAAACAAAATGTTATTAATGACTTGGTTTGTCACAATTGAGTGTTATTATTAAACTACCTACGTAAATTATACTTAAGTAAAAAGTGATTAGACTAACCGTCCTTTAAAAATATCAAGCTATTAATGACCTTAAAAACAATATACGTACTTACTTAATTCATTTCTTAATACTTAACTAATTTGCTGGTAATGATTAAACTAAATTCCTTAACTTACGTCATACCTAAATATTAATTATCTAATGAAATTGTAGATAAATAATTCATTAAATAGCTATTAACGATATCCTTTAAAAGTCAGATTTGACTGTAACAATGCCACATTTTCCTGCCACTTGTCACAGCGCGAGGTAGTTTCTTTGGATTCTAAAGTGAAATTTAGAAGTCCAGAAATAGTACTTGCAAATTTGTGTTGATTTGTATATATAATTAAAGGTAAAATGGCTGAAAGATACTCAGTTGAGAGAAATGAAGCTGAGAGGCAGATAACCGAGAGAAGCGTAGCTGAAGATCGCGCCGCCGAATCATCATCACCATCACCAGCCTACAGCAGTCCACTGCTCCACAAAGGCCTCTTCTATGGCGCGCACTCTGCGCGGCGCGACGCCGAATGCTTGGATGGAAAAGGAATACCTACAGAGCCAACAACCAGTGACCACGAACAAGATAAAGTCAGTCCACCTATTAAGAGTCCTGCCGACGCTTCGTATTCCCAACCGTGGTTGATAGGCAGGGAGCTTTCAGTCCAAATTAATTTTGAGTATTTCCGTGTTCATGGTTTTTCGGATGATACAATACAATATAATACAAAGACTCTTTATTGTACACCAGAAATAATAAGCGATACAGAAAACAGATACACGGAGAAAAAATTACAAGGTAAGCGATCTGATGACTTGGATTCCGACGACACGGAAGATTCCGACGATTCCGCTGATACCGATTCCGAAGCCGTCTCACAGGGGACATGACCGACCCCCCAAAATCGTAAACGGCAAATTGAAAAAACTATTAAAAATTTACAAAATAAAAACGCTATTTTTTGGCTCTATCCGCGATGTTTTATTATTAGTTCCCTCCAAAATTTCAGGCCGCGACCGCGCCTGCACCACACCACTGAATTAGGATACCTACCTACCTAATATCTTTTGGTGTTTTACTGTACCACACAACACACGCCTGTACGCCAAATGGGGTGGGCAGAGTACACCAAACGTTACCCTTTCGGAGCCACTTTTAGCAATTTTAGCAACATTTTTTTTGTTTTTTTTTTATTGTTATTGTTTTTATTATTATTATATTTTTTTTATTTCTTTTTTTGCTGTACCACCTTGTATTTATTTATACCCATAGTCTGACAATAAAGTTTTTGTATATTGTATTTTTCGTTTCGTTTTCACGCATATATACTGTATCGTCAAGTTAACATACAAGAACTAGTACGCGAACTTAGCTTTACTTATTGTTGTAAATAATATTGTAAAAAAAAAGTTTTTACTACTGTGAATAAACTTATCCTACTTCCTATACTTATATTATAAATGCGAAAGTGTGTGTGTGTGTGTGTGTGAGTGTGTGTTTGTTACTCCTTCACGCTAAAACGGCTGGACGGATTTGGATGAAATTTGGTACGCTGAATGTCTAGAATAACACATATGCTACTTTTAATCCCGATATTCCCGCGGGATAGGGATAAAATCTCGAAATAACATCCGCTGGGTTTAGAGTCATGAAATTTGGTATGTAGGTAGGTAACTGCATATCTGAAATAACACACAGGCTATTTTTTGTCCCGATATTCCCACGGATAAAATCTTAACATTTCGACTGCTGGGTTTAGTCCTGAAATTTTGTTCAGTTGTTCTTAACACAACCTCAATAAAGATCACGATATAAATGGGATTTCCGAGGGGAATTTTATAAAATCCCGGAATTTTAATTGTACCACAACGAATAGTTTACGCGTGCGAAGCCGCGGTTAAACTCTAGTACTACACAAACAATGTACCTAAGTTGTAAATGTGGTACAAATTAAGATCAAATGTGCATCAAATGCACGCAGCGAATAATTATCATTTGTAAGCAAAATGCAGCAGCTTTTGTTATTGCTCCAATCTATTGTGAATTGCACCACACGTGTAGTACGGTACGTGATTCAGTTTCCTTGACTGTACCTATTATCTGTACCTACTGCTTAATTATTGACGGTGTTCAACAGAGAGTCAATTGTATTGTATTGCATTGTTATTGTATTATTGTACAGTCAACGTCATAAATAAGTGATCATTTTTGTACCTTGTCGCTATTCAGTCGTTACACAATTTCGTTTGGCTTTTCGAACATGACGTTAAAGTGACAAGGTACAAAAGTGATCACATTTATGATATTGACTGTACAGCAACTAGTACATCGATTAACTTTGTTATACTTGTCATATTTTGTTGTATTTAATAATCTTAAGAATTATTATTATTTTCTTCACTTTACACTTAGTTTAAACTAACTTAGGCTCACTTGCAGTAAACACATAAATCTCGAGTTAGCGTTAAGCTCAGTTTAGTAGTGTCAAATTGTATGGAACTGTCAAGCTTAAGCCTGGATTAACTACTAAATCTAGATTTATTTTTTCCTGTAAGACGGCCTTACTTAATTGAAATATTTATAATTATTAATTTAATTACAAATGGAAATGAAATTTAATCAAATCGTTGTAATTTACCTGACCTACTTTCTTTTGTATTCTATTCTAAATCCTGAAATTATACTCTTATAACGCTGTAATTATTTAGATTCTTTTTTCTTTATACTATGTTTAGTAAAAAGGAGGCCGATATTATGTAATGCTACTTTGAAAAATGTTTGGTTATAATTAAGTAACAATAAATTATAACATTTCATTGATCTGCATGGAAAATCACTTTGTTTGTATCAAAGCTCGAAATTTTAAATGTAGATAGATAATAAATTACTTTGATCTTACACTTTTTGTATCAATTCAATTTACTTTCCACAAGTAGGCCTTTATAATGTTTTAAAGTCCCGTTTTTGGTACTTAACTATTATGCACCTTTAGGTATCAACCGTGATTTTTTCCCCCGATAGTTTGAAGAGTTTTAAGATAGCCGTTGCTAGGCGACTCGGTCGCCTTAGCAACGGATAAAAACGCTGAAAAAAAACACGTTTCTTGTATGACGACCCCTTTAATTTGTAACTTTATTCAAGGACTATACATACTACATAGTAGCATATATAGTCCTTGCTTTATTTTATTTTTAGTATTTGTTGTTATATCGGCCACAGTAATACATAAACTGTGAAAATTTCAAGTGTCTAACTTTTACGGCGAGATAGAGCCCTGTGACAGACGGACGGACAGACCGACAGACAGACAGACAGACAGCGGAGTCTCAGTAATAGGGTCCCGTTGGCACCCTTTGGGTACGGAATCCTAAAAAACAAATTTTAATACAGTATTCTATCATTTTTCTCTTAGATTTGCTGATCATTTGATCATCTTCGTGATCATGGTTTTTATCTCAAAAAAAGCCTATTGATTGGTCTCGAAGCATTTATGTGTCCAATTTCAAGTAGCTAATAATATCAAATATTATTGAGCTCTAAACAAGGTAAGATTCGGTGCAGATAATTAATTTGTCATTAGAGTACAAAAAGTTAACGATTAAAATCAAACCTGTCAACAAGTAGACACTAGTCTTCCACACATTCCAAAATTTAAGTAAATCTACGTGTAATATCAAGCACCTGTAATACACAATGACAGCAAATAATTGTTGGGCTTCGATAAATAAATAGTAGATTGTACAACAAGAGCATAAAACGAGCCATTTTACCCCAGGCGTTCATATAGCTACCCGAGCCGCTACGGCGAGGGTGAATAGACAAGGGGAAAATGGGTTTAATGCTCAAGTTTTACACTCTGCTTTTCACTTAGATTGCGAGGAAATGAAATAGCAACAGTGGAAACAATTGTTCACTTGCTAGGTACCTTTTATTTTCCATGGATTGCTATATAATTATACATTTGTAGTTTAGTTGATTTATTTTGATTGATTTTTAGTTTTACGTAAAATAAAAATTATTAAAAGAATGTATCTAAACTTTTTTGTTTGTGGCTGTTGACACCTGATTACCTTGGTCTTAGACTTGTCTTAGACGAAGATTTTACTTTATGCACTAGAGCATAAAAAGTAATTTTATGTCACCTAGATCCAGCATAAATAGCAACTTAACGAGTATGAGAAGTGAAAAAACTTTTAGGCAGCCGCCGAGTCGCGTTGCTCCGAAGAGGAAGGGCTACGGATTAGCCGGAAACATGTCGGACTAAACTCGATTTAAGACGTGAGTTACCCGGGTCAATATATTTAATATGAGTGAGTCTCACGGTATTTTCATGTTCAAAACTATAGCTCTCAATTTGGAAACAATAAAATTTGGTCATTATTTACCTACCGATAACAGATAATTTTAAGGTTAGTCACGATTGTATATGGGCACACTGTTTCTAAATTACTTAACAGATTCTAGACTGCAAGACTATTTTTTCTTTTTAAGGCAGTCAGGTTTTTGTTTTTTACAAGCTATTCTTTAGTTTCACCTGTCCCGTTGTCTGTCTGTCTGTTTGTTTGTAATTAAAACTCGCAAGTACAATTCTTCCAGTAGTTTGATTGATTTGAAATTCAATACAATAATCTAGTAGTGACATCCTAATAGTCTGGCCAGGATCGTCTCCACAGGACGGAACTCTTCAATGGTAAATGGCATCGACTTGAAATTTGGTATTAAAATGTACTTTGGGTGACAATACAAGTAGGTCTGTATAGTCAACAAAAAGTACAGTCGGCAAAAAAAAGCTTGTATTAAAAATGAAATTTTTACTAATTATTTTTTGATTGTCTTTGTAATTATTTTCAGGAGAAGGTTTCTATGAAATCGGTACATAAGAGTTTAAAAAAATAATTAAAAATCTCCACACAAAAAGAGAGTGATTGATTGAGACAAGATTTTTGAAGGGCGAATTTAATCTTTGTCATTAGTAACTACAGATACCAGTGCAAAGCCAGGGGTGGGCGGTTGATGAAATATAAACTTATTTACACGTGTTATTTATAATTTTATTAATTTAAAAAACAAAAACATTTTCAATAATTTACCTATTCCAAACCTAAATCCTAGGAGTACCTATATCGTCCCATCACGCAGGCAGCATTCCCGCGTTGAACTGCAATTGAGATTCTTTGCGCGAGAAAGCTGCCGGCGCGAGGGTTGCCTGTTGCCTCCCTTAACCTATTGCTGAGCTCCCTGTGTAGCTCCAGCGCACCCTTACCCCAAGGACCTAGAGTCTCGACGCCGAAAGCAAAGAAATGATATTGGGCGCCGAGACAGCTATATTTTGTGACCTTGAGGCGTTCCCGGGCGTCTGCCGCCGCCCCCGCACATTTGGTAGTTGCTGGTAGGTAGGACGCCGCCAGGGTATCTGTACAGGTAGCGTCCCACACCAGCACACGGCCAGTCTTCCAGGGTATCAACGACATTCCGTCAGGGCGCTTGCCATCGCTCCGTACAATCTGGGGCTCCAGAGCAGCGGGAACGTTGGCACTAACGAGCGCCCTTCTGAGAATGTCGTTGAGAGCGGCGTGGCGGGACAGGCGGCCAGCGCCCGAGGAGCAGGAGAGGCCATGGTGGCCGAGATGGTCCACTGGAGTCCCACAAGAAACACAATTGTGATTTGCGCAGATCCCAACTCCCAGCCGGAGACCAACAGCTATGCGTAGAGTGTCTGGGTCGTTAAAAGTTCCAGTGTTGGGCGAGGGGTAAGCATGGAGCCAGTAACCAGATTCTGGCTTGGACACAGCTAACAGTCTGGACCGGTCCCTGCCTGTTGAAGGTTCTATCGATGTCTGTAAGGTGGTGACGGAGGCTATTGTATCCCAGGCCCTTTGCCTATTGTGGTTTAGAATTTGATTTGCAAAATTGTACATGTAAGTACAGAAAAAATAATATACCGCTTTGTTCGCGTTAAGTATGTATTGTATGTACCAAATTATTATTAAATATAGATATTTTCTATACAATAACACAGCAACCTTTCCGGAACTTTACTCTTTTCTCTGGTACTCCTCCGACGAACTGTGACCTGACGTTCTCGTTGGTTCTGCTGCGAACTGACGAGCGAGTCGAAGATGCTGGTGATATTATTCTAGAAGATGACTTGGGGGTTTCAGGGGCTGGCCCGGGGGTCGCAGGTGGTGCCCCGGGGCTCGCAAGATACGACGACGGGATCGTCGGAACAGTGATCTCCTCTTCTAAATTTTCTAACGACTCTGTATACGCCGCCATTAACATAGCCATCCGATCCGTGACGGAGACCGCAGATCGAGAACCTTCGGCTTCAGTACCACACTGCTTGCAATGCATTCTGTCTCTTGATAGCAACTCAATGAGACCACGCGCTGTCACTATAAAAGGCATACTGTGAGTTAACAGCAGCGAGGCCAGCTTTTTAAGCAAAATTCATTCATTTGCAATTATTTATTCAGGTATTCGTTTTTCATTAATTACTATATTAATGACAGCGATAGCGATTTAAATTAGTTATTAGATAATTGCCTATTGCTTAATATTTTGTCATTCAGTTAATTATGAGGCATCATTATAAAAGAAGTATCGAAATCGGTTTTGCGTGGTCATCCACTGTGTAGGGTTTCAAACTAGTGTACAGGGTGTTCGGTAAGTAAAGGTTATCTGGCCATGCCAGGAAAAATCATCCTAAGTCATGGGTGGCGAACCTTTATGGGTGAATGTGCCAATTTTTGTGAAAACCGTAATAACCTGGAGTAACCTGGCTATGACGTGCCATCATAGATTGTTGACATCGTGGTTGCACGAATGAGTATCAAACTATTAATTAAGTACAATTATTTAATTATGAATTCGATTATTGGTGACGTGCCCGGATTTTTTTTTCGCGTGCCATAGAGTTAAATGTTTGGTAAAATTTTAGGTTTTGTAAAAATCATCTATGTATATTTTTTAAGGTAAACAATATTAGATTTTTGCAGAAATAGATTTGCGTTAAATCTCAAACACGCCTGATGGTAAGTGAAGATGTGGGCTAAGATGGAACACGCTTGCCTCATAAATGCCCATTCACTCTTAGATTTGCAGACGGCTAGATTGTTAGCGATCAAATTTCTACAAGCGATGTTTCTTCATGGAATATGCCATAATAAATACGACTGTTCGCAACTTATTAATGAAATAAGTTATGTAGTTCCTATGCGCTCTGTGAGGAGGGAGACGCGCGCCTACCGGCTGGTTATTATCTATATATATATAACCAACCAACCAACATTATACCCATGTAGACATATTCCACCTGTCCACCTCTAGATATAGAAAAGTAATTCTAGATACCTCGTAAACATTTAATACCCTTATAGATAATTAAGCTTTATTCTAAAGCTTAACCTTTATAATTTTTTGTATAAATAAAATATAAATTCAAAGATTGTCTCATAAAAGCATTAACATCAAAGCAATGCATAAAGTTAATCAGTATCTATTAGAATCTAAACGATATAATATATAATTAAGTTCAGGTATGTAATATCGATATCTACTTAATTGATCTGAGTTTAAATGTATATCAGTCCGATGCTTGACAACCGATTATAGTTTCATAGTACTCTGTGGATAATTTCGTTGATTGTACATAGAGGAACACTTTATTGTAACTTACATTGTAATATGTTGTGTACAATTGTTTATTATCCCTAAAATAAATAAATCAAAGAACACACACGCAGGCAGGGAATTCCACTCCTCAGCTGTCCGGATAATAAAGGACGAGCGAAAACGCTTTGAGCGAATTTTAGGGATGCTGGGGGCCTACCATGATCATTTCATAAACGATCCAAACGCTGAGCAGTTCAATTTAGGCACCTAAACTGAATCGTCGAAATTGGTACCACGACGTTTATTTCTCAGAGCTGAGTCTCAATGGTTTATAAGTAAATGAAAGACCGATATTGTCTCTGGTCCGAAACTGAAACGCTAAGTCGCGAAAGGGATGCCGCTATATGCAAACCAAATTTTGCATACTAAAACCTCTTTATTTCCTTTGGAAAACCATAACTCTATGTCATTCCGTGTTCTTAGCAACCGTTGTGTTGATTACAAATAAAATGTTACGCTGTCACTAATCCACGAGTCTCTTTTCTCACTGAAAAATTAGTTTTATCAACGAGGAGTTAAGAAGCACAATGTCGTGAGTACCTATGAAAAGTTATAAAACTTGAATAAAAGTTTAAAAGTTCTTGAAATTTAAAAATATTCCAAGTAAAACACTTACAATTCCAAAAGAATTGACAGAATGAGTAACTTATACTGAATCGCTAAATTTGACATTGAAGCGATTCAATTCCCACTCAAGTTAAGCGTCATGGTACGAAAGCCGCTTGAAGTGAGTGAATGAAAATGTCTGCATCGCTGTCGCTGAATCGTGCTTGAACTGAATCGCAAAAGTAACGCCGTGGTACGAAATAGCGATGCAGTTCAGTTTAGAGCCTAAACTGAATCGTATTAAGAGAGCGTGGTAGGCCCCCTGACAACATAATACGAGTTCTACGCCCTGCTTACCTACTTCTGGTCTACCTGTGACAGAAGGTGGAATAAAGTCGTGTAGTGTTGATACACATTCTCCCTGCTTTTGATTGTGATCAAAAGATTTTGATTTTGAACTTTTAGCCACCACATGCACTGACTTGGAATTCAACCTTATTATGACTTTGTCCCATTCGGTGTCGAGACCCTTGGTCCGTGGGGTCCTAGCGCTTTAAAACTTTTTAAAGAAATTTCGATAACATAGTAGACGTCACAGATGACCGAAGAGCTGGGAGCTTCCTCGGACAAAGAATTAGCCTAGCCTAGCTATTCAAAGAGGAAACGCTGCCAGCATCTTCGGGAGAGACCTTGCCTAAGGAGTACTCTTTATGTAATTTATTTTATGTAAGTTTTATTTTATTTTATGTAGGCAAATTTGTTAAGTACAGGACTATTTATAACGTAAATGACATCATAATAAGTACTTGTATTCGTTATAAATTACAATTATCCATTGTAATTATTGAAAATACTACTAGCTTTAAAAATATCCTTTGTCAGGTATGTATTCGATAGCTGCTTTTGATTCAGTGGTAGTAAGCTCCAATAAATGGGGGCTGAATATTAAGGGTTAAAAAACTTATTTATTTTTGTCATCTTTTATTTTTTCAAGTTGCATCTGTACGAAGCCAAGGCGGGTAGCTAGTTAAGAATACCAAACGTTTAGTCGTTCACGAACGCAAACCCCGCAACTCGATCGATTGTTACTCGGATCTTATTCCTAATGTAGGTATCCATTCCTCGGACCCAACGTTTTCTCCGCACCCCGACATTGGCGAATACCCTTAAACGTTATTAATTTCATAGACGAAACGGAGCGACAAAATCGTGTAGGTGACAAAGAGTATAGGAGTAAATACGCCACAGAGACAAAGGTTGGTAGACGTTCTTTGTGGAAAAAGCAAGTGCTACCCTCGCCTAAAATATCAATTAGGCACTGGCCAATTAGTGTATGGTTTATACAGTAATTGGTCACGTTGCAGTAATTGCCCACTTTTATGTTTTATATGAAACAACAATAATACAAATAATTTAATGATAAAAGCGACTAGATTATTATAATTAGCGCAATATTTGTTATGATTTATCACCACTTTTCTTTGTAAATTTTTGATTTTCGTGGCCAATTACGGTATGGTTTACCCTACTTAAATATTTATTTATCAACTAGCTGTTGTCTACGACTCCGTCCGCGTAGAATTCGTTTATCGCAATTCCCATTTCCGGGGAAACTAGCAATTTTCCGGGATAAAAATTATCCATATCCTTCCTCGGCACTCAAACTATCTGTAGGTATACCGATTGTCATCTAAATCGGTTCAGCGGTTTAGACGTGAAGAGGTAACAAACAAACAGACTTACAAACTTTCACATTTGTTATTAGTGGGATTATGAAAAAATATGTAACGCGAAAGCAAACACGATACGCACGTGAGTTGTACGGCCGCTCTATGGAAAGCAAAATTTCAATATCCGATTTTGATAAAAAATGTCTAAGAAGCATTGCTAGAAAACCTGCTTTCAAATAAAAAATCGGTTTACCCGTTTAAGAGCTACGGTGCCACAGACAGACACACGACACGACACACGGACAAATAACGACACATAGCGGTCAAACTTATAACACGCCTCTTTTTGCGTCGGGGGTTAAAAACGCGCTTCTATGCCGCCTTTTAAAAACGTAGTGTGCAAAAGCTATAAGGCAAGACTGGCTAAACAGGCTGTACAGGCCCGCGGACCACAAATTAGCTATGTATGTATGTCTACCCGTTGTTTAGCACCCATAGAACAAATTTTGCTTAGTTTGGGGCTGGGTCAATTGGTGCAATTTGTGAGAAGATATTATTATTATTATTATTTCATTCATTGTATATCATTATCGTCAAATTTATGGATACAAGGCAACGATAAACATACTTATATAGATAATACATACTTAAATACATATTGAACATCCAAGAACCGAGAACAAAGATTCGTATTATTCATACAAAAATCAGCCCCAGCCGGGAATCGAACCCGGAACCTCAAGCTTCGTAGTCAGGTTCTCTAACCGAGTGTTTTTTAACCTGTGGGACGCGACCCCATGGGGAGTCGCGAAGCCTCTTTTGGGGGGTCGCGGAGCCCCTATTAGATGCTAGAAAAAAAAACTTTTTTTACTGAAGTCCTAGTGTTCCCATCTAGTAGGGGCTCCCTAAAGAGGCTAGGGGGTCGCGACCTACAGGTTGAAAAACACTGTACTAAGGGATCTATCTACGGCGGCTCGTCAGTGAGCAGTGTTGCCACCTCAGATATATTTTTTACCCTAATGCTACGCGAAATTACCCTAATTAGGTACTTTAATTTTTTTTATAAAATCTAAGCAAATAAATGAAATTTATTAATAAACTAGTAGCTTAACTACTACACCGTTTCGAAACATTCTGCTTCTATGTCATCTGCAGTATTTTTTCATGAAATCGTACATTTCATTCGAAAACTTTTTACCCTAAAATATCCTAAAACCTAATTTGTTACCCTAACTTGTATAAATACCCTAAATTTAGGGTATAATACCCTAAGCTGGGGACAGCGGAATATATCAACAACGGGCTTCGCAGTTGCAGCATTATCATTTGTACGTACGAGTACGACTTAGTCTCTGTGCAGTCTTCTGACCGATCGTGAGTCAGCACACCTGACGATCTCGTTTCTATTAACCGCCGGCCTCGACAAATATGGAGTGTTTGCTCGCCTAATTCGTACGTGACGCATTACCCAATTATTTTCACGTCGTTTTCCTCAGAAATGATAGAGATTTATTTTCACTTCGGATGTTATTAGAGTAGAGTTAAATCATGTAGCTAGAGCTTTTTATAACTTTCGACAAGCTTGTGTGTAACACTTGGTAGAACCCTACGGAGTCAGCATTTGCCGCACTTAATAATAATATTAAAAAATCTTGTTAATGTTAGAGTCTGTATCAGTGCAGTAGGTAGTTATTGCCAACAGGATTTCTTGATTGGATTGAAATTAAACTCGATACGTTTATATTCACAGCTGTATATAATGTCTCAGCATATAGTACACAATGAATACTTATTGCTTAAATACTAGAGATGGATAACTCACGTCTTAAATCGAGTTTAGCCTGACATGTTTCGGACTAATCCGTAGCCCTTAGTCTTCGGAGCAACGCGACTCGGCGGCTGCTGCAACACGCGCACTGCGCGCCGCCGCTCTGCTCGCGCGACTACCCGACGAAACTGACACCGGCACACAACTACCCGCGTTTTTATCAACATTTTCATTACAACTGTCAAATGTAGGGCAGCACACAAAACAAACAAAATCGCTCTGTAAAGGTACGTTCACACACACCCATGACGCAGCACGCGTATTTAACACCGTTTTACAACTCGGTACCTACCGTCCAACCACTATCCCGGTTAAAATTCGGATGACGACCAATCTCGATGGCTTCACGCACTTTCCCCGGAATGATTTTTTTTTCTCTCGCAAGTACAGATACCCTATCAAATTTAATATAGTGCGTCGAATCCGAGTCCATTGAGTGCTCGGCCATAGCAGACCCTTGTCGTCCTGTTTTCTCATACTGCGTATGTGTGCACTGGTAGTTTCATGTTCAAGATGAAGGATAGGTTTATTAACAGTCTTTAAAGAACACATGATAGCGAGCAGCGTCCATAAGGGAAGAGAAGGTGGAAGCGAAGTGCCAAATAAACTATAAGATTTGACAGATACTCTACTTGTACTCTACCAATGTCACTTAAATAATTTGAGACACTGTAAAAGAAGCCAATCATGCTTATGATCCTATATTTCCGGTCAGCAGAGGCTGCCTGCGACAGGGATCCACCATAACCCTATGTTGAGTATCACTCGACTCGATTTCAATTGTATCGAGATACATGTGCAGATAGTAAACAAAGTGGGTTATGCCTTTGGATGTAGTGTTCGGGGGATGTGCCTTTTATGTATCCAAGGGTTGTCAAAAGATAATTGTTTAAAATATTGCTCTTCCCATAAAAATTTAACGTGACAATAGACTTTAATAACTGTATCTGACTGGCTATAATATTTTATATTACACCTAAACCTTTTACTCACGCGTTCCGGTGAGAAAGGTTTTTGACAGACGGACAGACAGACAGACAGACTACAGAGTGATTCTATAGGGTTCAGTGTTTCCCTTTTGAGGTCCAAAATCCTAAAAAATGAGTACAAAATCTTTTAGACTTTGCATACATACGTCTTTACAAAAACATGAAAATAACAAACCAATACTATTTGTACTTACATGGAACTATTTATAGGTTATCCGTTTTTTTATTAAGTATAATAATATTTATGACGTTGAATCAAGTTTATTTTACTTAACAACCCTTGTGACTCCCTCGAAACAATAATGTCATATCATATGGAACGCTTCGACGTTCAAATCCTAAACTTGTTCCTGTAGGACGTTGAGTTTTATACGTACTGGATAGAGCACACATTCTGCTGTTGCCGAGCTAAATGCGTTATTTGTGTTGAGGTTATGGCTTCCAATAGTATTTCAGATCCAATGTTCTCTTGTTATTGTTTTGAATACGATATTGAAGCATGAAACAAATAACTGTACTGTCATACTCGATAGAGACATATTCTCAACTTCGTTCGCGTGTTTTTCCATGGTCACATCGTTTTAGGGAAATCAAGGGCAAGCAGGGGCGGACGGTAAGTTTGTTGGCGCTGGGCTAATGCTACTTGGTTGGAGTTTACATACTTAATTAATCAACTAATTGCGATAATATAATAGGTCTACAATGGGGGTCAGGGGCCCATTATTTCCGCGGGGCACTGCAGCCCAAAAAGCCCTTACCTATATTAATCTGCTCCTGAGCGTGAGTCGGACTCACGCACCGAGGATTTTGTACAAATCGGTAGATATCTCTGAATATCCAGTGTTAGCAGAGTCTCGCTTGGATTCCACCTTTTTTTCTGCGGTTTTTTCTGGACAGTCGTTTTAACTATAGTACAGTTAACTTACCACGGTCTAACATTTTGTAATCCACTCTTTTGCTGCCGATACTTTGAACTGGCACGATGCTTACGTGGTTCATTATCTTAATTTCATCTGTGGAAATCCCACCAATATGCGAAAGATTGTAAGTCTGTTTGTTTGTTACCTTATTAAACAATTAAATATTTATCACGTCTAAACCGCTGAACCGATTAAGACGAAATTCGGTACCTATACAGATAGTTTGAGTCACAGGCACGCGGAAGGGCATAGAATTTTTTATCCTGGAAAATTGCATATGTCCCGTGGGATAACGATTGAATTCTTCACGGTGGGAGTCGCGGGCAACAGCTAGTTTCAAATAAAATTTACGAGTATCTACTTAATAGAGCACAAAAGTTTACACGAGTATTTCCAAGTGGGCACTAATTATATTCAACTGGCCTTTGTCCGCGGCTTCGCCCGCGTGGTATTCGGTTATCGCTGTTCCCTCAGGAACTGTGCATTTTACCGGGATACAAAGTAGCCTATGTCACTCTCTGGCCTATAAACTATCTCTATGCCAAAAATCACGTCGATCCGTCGCTCCGTTTCGACGTGAAAGACGGACAAACATACACACAAACATACAAACACACACACTTTCGCATTTATAATATTAATATGGATTCCACTATAAAAGTTGTCTTCCACAGTTGTCTTACGAAACTTATATAAAAAATTAGTTATTAAAAAATAAGTTCTTAGTAAAAATGTTTTGATACAAGCTTTCTGCTGGCTCAACTTTTTGTTACTGTACGCGTATAGTTTTTCTCTTATATTGTTCTTATTGATGAACGAGTCTTTACCTTTAGCTCCTCTAGTCCGAACCATTATAGATGTGGTAGTCGAATGAGGGCTATCGTTTTTTGTCTCACTAGATGGCGCAGGCGTGAGGTTTTTAAGTATGGCTTTCAAAGTCTGTTTTTACGGGTGTGAAAACAAAGTTTAGATTAAAATCATATTTAATACACCTTAAAACCGTACCATAAAAATATCGAGCATGCCACAGTGTTGCATAGTCCCCGTTTTGTTCGGAAAAAAGGGAGGACAAAGGTTTCCGAAAGACAAAACTGTCTCAAAACACAGACATTCATTGTCCTGGAACGCATATTTGCCATAATTAATTTCAGATATTACAAAATATTCACAAAATTATTCTAATTATAAATAAACCCGCGTAGCTCACACCTAAAAACTATGAGACATTTCGGAGACCTCACGCTACACAAGCGCCTCTAGTAGCGAATTCATACGCGATAGCCCGCATTGAAAATCCGCTGAAAATTACATTTTCTATTACGCCTATGTGCTATGCCAGACGTCCAGCTACATACAAAAATTCATCCAAATCCAGCCGGTCATTTCAGCGTGAATTTACTCCTATAAACCAAAATCAAAACGTTTGATCTGTAAGTCGGAAAGACCATCATTGCTAAGAAGAAACTTGGCAACAAGGCATTTTTCTCAAAACAAAATATACAACTAAAATTATCTTAACTATGACAACAATAGCATAACTACGTAAATTAAAAATACTTAAATAAAATAAAAATTACATAAAAAATGCAGGGCTATACTGAGCGGCAAAAAATCTGGCCCTCAAATGTATGCAGAATCGGTAATTTGTTTGAAGGGTGGGCCAAATTTTGTGCCGCCGAGTATATTATGGAGTCCATATACACACTCACAAATTTTTGCATTTGTAATAATACATAAGTATAAAGTAGGTTAAAATAAAATAACCTTTATTTGTATATTTATAAACGTGTTAGTACAACCTCCTAATATCCATATTCGCTTCCCGGAGGGTGTATCGTACTAAGTATTACTTTCTGCGTTAAACGTACCTTTGTGGACCTTAAATTTCCATTTTTTTACCTTTGATGGTATCGTTTGTCCATACAATAGAAACAAAAGTTTGCATGGACTTGACCCATGGCTTGGGGCTGTCTTTAACCGTCGAGGAATAAAGAATTTTTTTACAGGGAAGTAGGATTTGACGCTCGACTTGGTAAAATTTGGGGTAATTTTAGGACAATATTTATTAAGTCAGTTTATTATAGTCACGGTTCCATGGTCAAATATTATTTGATAAAAAAATGTAGAAGACAAGAGAAAAATTAAACGTAGTGACCGGTTTGAGCCATGTCTTAGAAAAACCTTACTAAATTATCTATACTATAATGATAGCACAATTTTGAACATGAAACTACCGTGAGACTCACTCATTTTGAAGACCTAAGCAGCTCCTGCAAAAACTTTCATAGCAACAACGGGCAAGCTCAGGTGGTTAATATGTTTTAGAATTAAACACCTTTATAATTTAAGTAAAGATCGTACTCTGTTACTTTTTCAAAGTTTTATTAATTAGGTACTCCTGAGATCCTCCGTAACATGGTCCTTCAAACCGGATGAGAGTTACGGGCTTCAGATTAGTCCAAAACATGTCGAGCTAAACTCGATTTAAAACGTGAGTCATCCGGGTCAATATCATTTAATAATGTTAGCCAAATTCAAATAGTTTATTCTGCAAGTAGGCCGCTGAGGGCTATTTTACACGTTTTTTTTTAACTACCAACGCTTTCGGGAAGACCATCATTGCCAAGAAAAATGCACCGCAAGGAACTCAGCAGAAATACATTTTTCAAAATAATTAATTACAAATAGATAATTACAAATAAAATAATTTTACAATTAAAGTGTTATTTAATTAATTAATTAAACTGCTCGTTTAGATAACTCCATTTTATAAATATAATAGTGTGACGTCATAACAACATAATTCCCGCCGTGTTGCTTAATTAGTTAACGTGACGTTAGCGATAATAAGTAGGTACTTATGGCAAAGATGGTTTTCACCAACTCACGATTCTCCCCCTCTCCAACATGCCCAACGAAAATATTCTTGCTGAGTCTGTCTACTATACTCACTGTATTCCAAATATTTGAACTTCAACAATTATGTTGTAACACCATGTGTATATTTGTAACCTCCTATGTTGACAAATAGAGATACTTTTACTTTGACTTTCACTGTGATCTGTCACTTTTTCTGTCAAGTTAAAAAAATTGGCACAATAAAAAAGGGATATAAAAACACAAACACAACCTGATTTAAAACAGTGTAAGTAATCGATTCTGCTCTCGGTTCTGAGCAATTACTTAACCCACTTCTCTGTTTTTTTTAATAACACCTAGTACAGTCAGCATCAAAAGTAGCGATCACTTTTTTACTCTGTCGCATTCGCATTGGCAATCTTGCATGGCGTTTGTCTAGTACGTGGCTTTAAAACGACAAAGTACGAAAGTGTGCAGCTTCTTTTTTTTGCTGACATCATCATCATCTCAGTACTGCGCACATCAGAACAAGAGGCTTGGGCTTCCTACAGTGCGGAGAACTTCACACGCACTGTCGCATGCAGTTTACCGCAAATGTAAACTTATGTACCTAATTCCGCACATGAATTCTTGCGAGCCGGGTTTAACCCACGACCCTCTGGAGAGGCGTAGGTCAAACGACTAGGCAACGGCTTTCTTTTTTTTGCTGACTGTACATACAAAATAAAGTAATATGCAGTAGATAATACAGAGTACCCAATATTATGATAATCTAGTCTTGAGATTGATATTCAAACCTTACCTACCTAATTAGCGGAGCAAGACCAGTCAGCTCATCTTTAGTAACCTGCACGGAAATATTTACAGAAACAGGTCTATTGGAAGTTTAGCCGATTTCGCTGACTTTTGGTATACTTCGGACGCCCACGTACCTGTCTGAGGCAAATAATGGCTGCTAAGCTGAACAATAATTACTTCCGAACGTATTTAGCTGAATAAAGTCAAAAATGTGGCTTGGTACTACGTAATATACTTTTCAAATCGAAACTAAAAATACACATAAAGAAAAAATAACCATGAACTGAAACTTAACTATAAAGTAAATACCTAACTTAAAAACTTAATAGGTACAGTCAAGTGCAAAAATAACTATCTATTCGAACCTCTCAAAAATATGTTACTACAGCCTAATTGCATCGGAAAAAAGAGTCTGTGGTACTTATTTTTGAAACATTGAATAAGTTCTTACTTTTACACTTGTCACCTACTGAATATACTTATTTTTTATAAACATTCTGTAGTAGATGCTTATGGAAAGCAGGTTAAATTACAAGTAGAATTATAACAATGTTAAAATCTGTTTGTCCACTAAGTAGCAATAAGGTGACGACCGGACAGTCCATTGCAGTGGTTAGAGAACCTGACTACGAAGCTTGAGGTCCCGGGTTCGATTCCCGGCCGGGGCAGATATTTGTATGAAAAATACGAATGTTTGTTCTCGAGTCTTGGGTGTTTAATATGTATTTACTTAAGTATTTATCTATCTATCTATATATTTAAGCGTTTATCCGTTGCCTGGTACCCATAAAAAAAGCTTTGACTTTGGGACAGGCACGTCATATTTATTTGTTTAAATATTTATTTATTACTTACGTATATAAGTCCGTGCCGTGCCCGGTTTTAGAATAGGACTCACCCATCTCTTTCCGTGGGTGTCGTAAAAGGCGGCTAAGGAACTTGATGTGAGATTGGGTAGCAGCGCTCTCTATTGCCAACTACGAAAACCTGACTCCGGCACCGTGGTGTGAAATACATCCAATAAAAAAAGAATTATCTAAATCGGACTACTCTGTAAGAAGTTATGCGTGGTCGTACATTACAATCAGTGAGTGAACAATCAATCATCCCCTGTTTTCCTACCATTAGGGTTGATTTTTTTCCCAAATTTATATGGGACTATCTTGGCAGTATACCCTTTCCAATAAAAAAGAATTATCAAAATCGGACTACTCTGTAAAAAGTTATGCGTGGTCAAAAATAAAAATAAAATTTATATGCGTTGACTTGAACACCTTTTCCGTTTTTTTCATCGGTTAAAAATTAAATCTTCGAGGTAAGGCTAAAACATATGGCGACATAACCTAACCACCAATAACCTAACCTAATTACATTTTTAATACAAGCTTTTTTTGCTGACTGTACTTGTTGTTGACTGTACTTGCATTGTCACCCATACTACATTTGCATACCAAATTTCAAGTCGGTGCTCTTAACCGTTGAAGAGTTCCGTCCTGCGGAAACGATTCTGGCTGGACTACCAGGATGTCACTACTAAATTATACATGATTACGTTTATAATTATGATTTACATAGGTATGCCAAATTTTAAGTCAATCCGACTACTGGAAGTTGGTCGAATTTAGTTTGCAAGATTTGACTAACCTTAGATAATATTTTTAATTTACGGATTTTTAAAAATCGGATTTATGAAGAATCCGAATAGTAACATTAGGAGTTTTAAAAAATTCGGAATTATAAAAATCGGTATTTTGAAATTCATGATTCCGACTTTCGGAATTTAGTTTTTCGTATTTATGTAGTACTAAGGACGCAACATTTTCGTCATGAAAATGGTCCACGCACAATCTTATTTTATGCCAAAAACTGAGCAAGTACTGGCTGTTTGAGTTTATCTTAGTCACTAGAAGTAAATAAAAAAAATAGTTACTTTTACTCCCTAGGGACTAAAGTAATCACTTTACTCCCACCTCGTAAGGCTTATTTGACCTACTTTAGAGCATGAGAAGTGAAATAATGTTTTGCCATCGTATTTCATCGGATAAGTTCGTATTAAAATGACATGTAATAATGATATTACCAATAAAGAGTATGAGTATGAGTATTTATCTTGATTTCTGAAATACCTTCAGTAAAATTTTGTAAGCTGGTTGAGAAAGCCAGATAAATACGAACTTACCCGACAAAATATACATACATATTTATTATATCTGGTTAGGTACGTTAACTCCGTCAGTTAAATTAGGAATCAGAAAATATTGAACGCGTATTTTACTTTTGTTAGTCCAACAAAATTACCACACGTAAGGCTCTAATCTAAATACGTAGAACCAGTATTAAAAATATAAACAACAAAATCACGTTTCGTAGCCCGATTTTATCCGTGTCCAAGTTAGGAACCTACCTTAATGAATTACACTACGACTTCAATATGCAGGCAGCACGTGATAATGATAATCTATTGTGAAAAGGTTACAGCGGATTGCCAAATTATCTTTTTGTCCTAATTACTGCTATCACAGGAAAAGGTGAAACGTGAGACATTAATATTGAAAAGACTTGAAATAATCCTAATTGCTGGCGATGTTTTTGCAATTAAAGCCAATATATATGCAGCGATTAAGGCACTAGGGAGATTTAGACCCAAGTTAAGTCCGCAGTGGAGCGACGTCGATGGCAGTTTGAATAATATAACGCGGTGGAGAGTAATTTCTTGTGAACTTTTCTCGGTTCAGTCAAGATAATTGGGCGATAGGATTTTTTAGAAGATATAAAAGATGTTTTATTACAAAATTTAGCATAAAAATACTTTTTCACGTCTCATGCTCTTAAAATGATACTTTAGTCTCTGCATATCGGAACTAAAGCTCCTCATTAATCTCTAGGGATTAAAGTATTTTTGTTTAATTTACTTTGGAACCCCTAAACAGCCAATACGGTGTTTGCAAATGGAGGATTCTTTTCTATACCTAGACAATTGCAAAAATGT
Organism: Choristoneura fumiferana; assembly: GCF_025370935.1. Classification (NCBI taxonomy): domain Eukaryota; kingdom Metazoa; phylum Arthropoda; class Insecta; order Lepidoptera; family Tortricidae; genus Choristoneura; species Choristoneura fumiferana. The sequence goes on along the minus strand of NC_133479.1, from coordinate 6,322,696 downwards.
TTAAAAAACACAATTTAATTTCGTGAAACGCATTAATGATAACGAATATGAATCTTTTCAATTATATTAAGGATGAATTAATTTTAGTCTGCGTAGTCCAATTATTAGTTATAAAATATTTTTCAGTTTTGAAATTGTAACGTTAAATAATTGAAACGGCTAAATAATGCAAGCATTTAAAGCGTCACTATAAAAAAAAACAAAAGAATACACCGCGTATTAAATTTATTGATATTTGATTTTTACACAGACGTCCATAAGTCGTATTGAGCGCACATTTTTTTTATTCCACTGGATGGCAAACGAGCAAGTGGTCTCCTGATGGTAAGAGATCACCACCACCCATAAACATCTGCAACACCAGGGGTATTACGGATGCATTGCCAACCTAGAGGACTAAGATGGGATTCCTCAAGTGCCATTAATTTCACCGGCTGTCTTACTCTCCACGCCGAAACATAAAAGTACAAGCACTGCTGCTTCACGGCAGGATTAGCGAGCCAGACGGTGGTAGCAATCCGGGCGAACCTTGCACAAGGTCCTACCACCTGCATTTATAAAAAGTAATACTTATTGTAATTTTGAACAAAACGTATTTTTTTTCCCTCGCATTAAAAGTACCACTCATTTACGCAGTCGCTATCGAGTACGGTCACTGTAAACTCATGGGTAGTGTTTAACGCGAGACTAAACAACCATAATGACACTCAAACTATAGCCACCCTCGCTCTGTTCGGGTGGCTAAACATCTCGTGTCATTATGGCTTGTTTTAGTTCCTTATTGAATTTGCTACCCCTGTTTGTAAACTTTCCATATATATGTTCCTTAATGCATCCTCAGACATCAACTGATCAGATCAGACAGTTTTCTGCCAATAGAAGTTAGTTATCCAAAATATTTTTTGAATGATTTTACCAATTTATTTTTAATGCCTTGATACAAAACCCTCATGAAAGAGGTGTATTTTTTTTTACTATGATGGACATAGTTTACTTATTTATCAAATGCTCCATGAATATTTCAAATCGCTAGTATGGTTCAAAGGATAAAATCCCTTTAAGTTGGGGCAGACAGTTGGACGAACGAATGGAAGACGGATAAATATAGCAACATAGGTACTTATTAATATTTTTCTTCTAAAGGACTCTAAATATCTATTAAAAACCGGCCAAGAGCATGCCGGACACGCCCGAAATAGGGTTCCGTAGCCATTACGAAAAAATAAGTAATATTTTTCTAAGGATTTCGTATTTTGTACGGAATATTTCCAAGTTTAGGTATATTTTATATTAATTATATATTTTATATAATAATTCTCAAGAAAACTTAACCGTTATAGTTTTCCTTGTAAGTTTGATAATACTTATTTTTTCACCCACCGGTTTAGATTTTAAGGGACGACGCTCGTTTTTAATAAAAATTTGCACTTTAAAGTTCAATATTTTGCAAACAAATCACTGGATCGAAAAATCGTCTTATATAGCAAACCCCTAATGGTTTTAAAAGATCTATTATACAACGATACCCCACACTATAAGGTTAGATGGGAAAAGAAATCACCCCCACTTTACGTCCATGGGAGGCACACAAAAAAAATTATTTTTTATTTTTTTATTCTATTTTTTTGGATACTTATATTGTAAAATTACAGCTTTCTAGAATTGATAGCCCCTGAGCAAAGCACGGACGGACGGACAGACAGACAGACATGGCGAAACTATAAGGGTTCCGTTTTGCCATTTGGCTACGGAACCCTAAAAAGCGGTATACATTCAAAGAAGGGTCCAGTGGTAATTTGATCTAGGGTTATATTATTGTTGGCTTAAACTTTAAGCATAGTTAATCCTACTTTTCATAATAAATACGAAGGTTTGTATGTCTATGTGCGTACGTGTATGTTTGTCTACTCCTGCCACGCCAAATCCTATGTGTGTGTGTGTGTGTGTGTGTGTGTGTACAGGTAAAATTAGTTAATACTTAAGA
>NC_133479.1:6308999-6315613 GCF_025370935.1 Choristoneura fumiferana | reverse complement strand
CTTAGCCCTGGGCGAATCTATTGACGATGTACCAGAATACGGCAAAGCTATTCACGAAAGTCTAGCCAGCCTGTGGCTGCCGATACTTAAAAAGGGGTTGCAAAAAGAGAATAAGGAGAAACTCATAAAAAATTACCTGATACCGGACAACTGCAGGTTTCTACAGTCTCCAAAACTCAATGCGGAAATCTCTGCCGCGGTATCAGAAATAGTCCGAGGCCGCGACAAAAAGCTAGCCGGTTTCCAACAACAGCTCGGCGCAGGCATCACCGCCATTAATAAAGGCATCGAGACAGTACTCAGCAGTGATAATAAAGCTCAAGCCTTAACTTTTCTTAGCGACAGCTGCCGAATCTTAACAGATCTGCACTGGGCTTCGACTAGAGACCGAATCAAGTTGATAACCCCTAGCTTGGAGAAAAATATCCTCCATATAATCCAAGACTCGGAAAGAGATGACACTCTGTTCGGCAATTCATTATCAGACAAAATTAAGGCAAGTAAAGCCATTCACAGGCAAGGCCAGCAGATCAAAAATAAGACCGGTGTAAATCAAACCTTTACTCCACGTCAATCGACAGCTTATCGTTACAACCAGCAGGGAAACTGGAGAGGTCCACCTCGCTTTCCGACCAGCAGAGGTGGACGAGGCAGCCACATGAAGCCATTTCCAACGAGGCGACCTTACAGTCACAATTACAACACGACGACAGCGAAGCCCGCTTGTCAGTTCAGGCCACGTGCACCAACACAACAATAACCCAGGTACACTCAGGTAGGCTTAGTTCATTTTACGATTGTTGGCTGAACGTAACTCAAAATACTAACGTTTTATCCTGGATTCGAGACGGTTATAAAATTAATTTTTCTAAAAGCGTTGAACAGTCACCATAAGGCCTTCCGCTTGTTTACCTGAAAAAAGTCTAAATAGCGCAAACGCAATTAACAAATTATTAGAGCTTGGAGCTATATCACAATGCGATGAATCAAATTATCAATTCATTTCAAAATTTTTTTTGGCACCTAAACCTAACGGTGACTTACGTTTCATATTAAATTTACAGGGTCTGAATAACTTTATACATAAAAAACATTTTAAGATGGAAGACTATCGCACCGCATCTAAATTAATTCCGAGAAATGGTTTTTTAGCTACGATCGATCTGAAAGAAGCCTATCTCCTTATACCAATTCATGTTTCAGACCGAAAATATTTACGTTTCCAATTTCAAGCTCATGGTTCTGCAAAGATTTTAACATATCAGTTTAATGCCTTACCATACGGTTTATCGATTGCACCGTGGGTGTTCACAAAGGTAATGAAAGAGGTCATAACACACTTGAGATTACGCGGCTACAAATCAGTAATATACTTAGATGACATTCTTTGCATAGGAGACGACTATAATGACTGCCGTAAAAACGTAAACGAAACCGTTAGATTACTTCAGTGTTTGGGCTTCGTTATAAACTTTAATAAAAGTTCAATGGAACCGAACCAAAATTGCAAATTTCTGGGATTCAATTTTGATACCCGTGGTTTATCCGTATCATTGCCAGATGATAAACGTAATAAAATCGCACAATAGTAGGTAAATTCATAAAACTGCCTTGTTGTACCATTCGCGAATTTGCGCAGTTGATTGGCGTACTTATTGCAGCTTGCCCGGCTGCCCAGTACGGTTGGCTATACACTAAAATTTTAGAACGCCAAAAGTTCCTTGCTTTACAAAAATACAATGACAACTTTGAAGCCAAGATATCATTACCGGATACGATTCGGGCCGACTTGAACTGGTGGATTAAAAATATCGCTACAACTTTTAGCCCAATGAGAACAGGTAATTTTAAATATGAAATTTTCACAGACGCGTCAAGATCGGGCTGGGGAGCCGTATGTGGCAATAAAAAAGTTAACGGTACTTGGAAAACAATTGAGTTGAAATACCATATAAATTATTTGGAATTATTCGCGGTTTTTCTGGGCCTAAAAAGTCTCGTTTCAGACGTAACAAATTGTGCAATATTATTACGCGTCGACAATACAACCGCTATAAGTTATATCAATCGTATGGGCGGGATACAATTCCCACATTTGAATGACCTATCCAGGTCTATTTGGCAATGGTGCGAAAATCGTAACATTTGGTTGTATGCATCCTATGTAAATACCAAAGATAATCGCGCGGATGAAGAATCCCGGAAAATTAATCCAGACACAGAATGGGAGTTATCAGATGAAGCTTATGCAACAATCTTAAAAAACTTTGGACAGCCAAATTTGGACTTATTCGCTTCTCGTGCGAACGCCAAATGCGACGCATTTGTCTCTTGGAGACAAGAACCCGATGCAACAGCTATTGATGCATTTACGCTCAACTGGAACTCTTATTCTTTTTACGCATTTCCTCCATTCTCGCTAGTTCTAAAATGCTTGAGAAAAATAGAAGATGACGAAGCTACGGGCATCCTAGTATTCCCATATTGGCCTTCACAGCCTTGGTTTCCTCTTCTGACAAAACTCTTAGTGTCAGAGGTAATAACATTCGGCCCTAGTAAAAATTTATTAAAATCAAATTTCAGGGACCATCATCCCCTACATGCCAGCCTTACCCTGGGTGCCGCGACGCTTTGCGGGCGGCGTTCATCCGCCGGGGGTCCCCGCCAGAGACAGTACCATTAATGTTAGCTTCATTAGCCGACACTACTGTCAAGCAATATAATGTTTCTATTAAACTATGGTGGGAATATTGCACTATTAAAAACATCGACGCTACCTGTCTATCAAAACCCGCCGTAATGAGCTTCTTAACGGAACAGTTCAATAAGGGCTGTTCATATGGTACGCTAAATAGCCATCGCTCGGCACTTTCGTTACTGCTCGGCAGCGAGATAGGCGCGGACGATTGTATAAAAAGACTTCTGAAGGGAGCTTTTAAGTTAAAACCAGTAACACCCAAATATACCACCACGTGGGACCCACAAATAGTCTTAAACCACATTGCATCCTGGTATCCTAATATTGAATTAACTCTAGAGAAAATTACTAAAAAATTAGTAACCTTATTGGCCCTCTGCACGGCTCACAGAGTTCAGACCCTATCCCTAATAAAATTAGAAAATATTTCAGAAATGTCAAACGGAATCAAAATTGCCATTGTAGATATAATCAAAACTTCAGCCGTAGGCAGAGAACAACCCATACTAAACCTACCATTTTTTCGAGAAAAAATGAGCATTTGCCCTGCTACGGTCCTTAAGGATTACATTTTTGTTACAAAAAATTTAAGAACCGATAGCACAGGAAAATTGGTTTTAACATTCAAGCGACCCTACAAGCCCGCCAGCAGTCAAACTTTAAGCCGCTGGATCAAGCAAGTATTGATCGATAGTGGCGTCGATGTGACCGTATACGGGGCGCACAGCACGCGCCATGCGGCTACTTCAGCCGCTAACGCGGCTGGCATTAGTTTGGATACAATTAGAAAAGCTGCGGGCTGGTCAAGCTCTTCTAATGTCTTTGCCAGATTCTATAACCGACCAATAATCCAAAACGATAATTTTGCTAGGTCTGTTTGCTTACCAGCAACTAGCGTAAATATTAACGAATAATTTGTTTTGTTTAGTTTAATGTTAACAAATAATTTGTTTATGATTTAGGCATGTAGAATTGTCGCCTGTTTAGTTAGGATGTGTGAATTAACACTAATTAAGTTATATTGTGTGTATTAACATAATAAAATACTATTACAATCAACGGCACATTTTATTCTTCACAAAACTCAACTCTAAACATCTACTTGTTAAACTCTTATATCGAAGAATGAAGCGATGAAATATAATAGATGATCAAACGAACTTGGCAAAGTGAAGTTCGATCACTATTATGTGAATCGCTTCATTCGAAGATATAACATAATCACCCGCCCAGCCCTAGGTGAAACCCAGAGAAAGTTTTGTGAATTAGCTCTAAAAATATGAAGTTGCTTGCAGCGCCCCACTTAGGGATGCCGGCGGCCGGATGTAACAAAACCTAGTTTTAGTCAAATTAAATACTCTAAAATGCGTGCAAGTTGCCTGTATGTTTGAGGACTACTACTTGTTAAACTCTTATATCTTCGAATGAAGCGATTCACATAATAGTGATCGAACTTCACTTTGCCAAGTTCGTTTGATCATCTATTATTGTTCATTAAAGTGAGAGCTAAAAAAAAAAACAATTTAATCATGTCAAAAAGAACGGCATCCGAAAAGGCTATAGTACTGTAGACCACATACATGCGTTGCGGCAGGTTATACAGAAGACCGAAGAGTATAACCTCCCCCTTTGCCTTGCATTTGTAAACTACTAGAAAGCCTTCGATTCGATCGAGACTTGGGCTGTGCTGCAGGCTCTCCAGCGGTGCCAAGTTGACTACCGGTATATCGAAGTGTTGAAGTGTCTGTACGAAAACGCCACTATATCCGTCCGACTACCGGACTAGAGCACGACGCCTATTCCTCTGCAGCGGGGAGTCAGACAAGGAGATGTGATCTCTCCGAAACTGTTCACTGCTGCACTGGAGGATGCTTTTAAGATTCTGAACTGGGAAGGACAAGGCATCAACATTAATGGCGAGTACTTTAATCACCTTCGATTCGCCGACGATATTGTGGTCATGGCTGAGAGACCATGGAGGACTTCAGTGCTATGCTCGCCGACCTCAGCAGTTTCCGACCGAGTTGGCTTGAAAATAAACATAGACAAGACGTAACTCATGTCTAATGTCCATGTTGTGCCAACTTCCGTAATAGTCAGAGGCTCTGCGCTCGAAGTTGTTGACAAGTATGTATACCTGAGACTAACAATCCAGATAGGTAGATCCAATTTCGAGAAAGAGATCACTCGTCGAATCCGACTCGGCTGGGCAGCGTTCGGGAAGCTTCGCAGTGTCTTTTCTTCCAATTTATCGCAATGTTTGAAGTCAAAAGTCTTTGACCAATGTGTGCTGCTGTGATGATTTACGGATCTGAGACGTGCGTGGTCGCTAACGATGGGCCTCATGAGGAAGCTCAAAGTCACTCAGAGGGCTATGCACGGGGTTTCTCTGCGGGATAGAATCCGAAATGATGATATCCGCAGTAAAACTAAGGTTACCGACATAGCCCGAAGAATTGCGAAACTAAAGTGGCAGTGGGCAGGGCACATTGCTCGCAGAACTGATGGCCGATAGGATCAGAAGGTTCACGAATGGCGTCCGCGGACCGGGAGACGAGGTGTCGGTAGGCCTCCAACAAGATGGAGCGACGACCCGGTTAAGATCGCGGGATCGCGGTGAATGCGGAAAGCACAAGACTGGTCTGAGTGGAGAGCCTTGGAGGAGGCCTATGTCTAGCAGTGGACGTCTTTCGGCTGACATGATGATGTCAAACAGAAAGTCTCGTGTTAGGATTTTTTGAACAATTAGACAATGATTCCCGTAAAGTCAAGTAGGTAGAACTAATGACAAAATATAATTTCTCGTGTGGGCAAGGAAAAACAGTAAATAATACAAAAATTAACAGCTTAAGGCCTACATGAAAATAAATATTTTATTGAAATATACGTACAAAGTAAGAAGCCGGATAGTCGGCGCTTTTTGCCGACTATTCGCCGACTAGTCGCCGACTACGAAAGTGGCCGGATAGTCGGCTTTCCCGACTAGTCGGCGACTAGTCGGCACATCTCTAGTAAATATGAACATGATATTTTTAAAATATTAGTTTAGTCTCATTTCAGTATCTGGTTTTAATATCTAATTTTTTTTAGTGCCTTTTTTCAAATGAGCATCCGGGTCACTTGATGGAAAGCAATCACCGCTGCCTATGGGCTAGTGGGCAGATGACGGATGCAATTTATGTCAAAATAATGTCTAACGATATATGTATATGGATATGACTATGATTAGTTTAAAAAGAGAACATAATTGAAAAATAGTTTGATAATTTTATTGTTTTTTATTTATTTATTTATTTATTGATATTGTATAAACTGTGTTTATAAGGTTGTATAAGCTGTGTTTTATTTCTTTATTGTTGTAAGAAGTAATTTTTTTTTCTATATTACATATTTTAAGAAAGAAAGAAAGAAAGAAAAGAAAATACATTTATTCACAACACAAGACAACAAAATTATTAGGTACAAAAAAAACAACACAAAGGTATGTGTCATTGCGGTTGTGAATCGGACACTGGGTCAGCATAATGCTGAAGTGTTAAAAACACCCCATTTTCAGTACATTCCTCTTATACTTCACTATCCACTTATGTAGGGAAAATGATCTCTTTACATCTATAGATATAAAAGGTGCATTGCATATTCATAAAGTGATACTTCACCATTATTAGGAACATTATCACCATCCCTCAAATTTCTATAATTTTTTATACAATAATATTAATCAAAGTTTAATTAAAGTCTTGTCCATACTATGTTTTCGTTACCATATTGCATCCATCGTACGCCCTTTACTATGGACACACCTTTGTGAGATTGATAGGCTTGTTTTTTTAAAATCCCTAAGTTGTACCGCTCCCGACGCAATTCAAGGAAGCTAGCCTTATGCTACTCTTAGTTGACCCTAAACTCTTTATTG
>NC_133479.1:6283788-6308899 GCF_025370935.1 Choristoneura fumiferana | reverse complement strand
AAAACGCTTTGAGCGAATTTTAGGGATGCTGGGGGCCTACCATTGATCATTTCATAAACGATCCAAACGCTGAGCCAGTTCAATTTAGGCACCTAAACTCAATAGTCGAAATTGGTACCACGACGTTTATTTCTCAGAGCTGAGTCTCAATCCATACTAATATTATAATGCGAAGTAACTCTGTCTGTCTGTCTGTCTGTCTGTCTGTTACGCTTTCACGCAAAAACCGCTGAACCGATTTGGATGAAATTGGTACAGAGATAGAATAGACCATGGGAAAGAACATAGGCTATCTTTTATCGCGAAAAAAAGGCTTTAAGGGTTGAAATAGGGGGTGAAAGTTTATATGGTGGAAGTTCGTCTCTGTTGGAAATAAAACCATGAAAGTTGGCATTTAGGCACATTAATAATAATGTCAGTATGTGTTTTAGCTTTTTGAAAATTCGACCTGTGAGGGGATGAAATAGGGGATGAAAGCTCATATGGAAGGTCGTCATTATCGAAGATAAATCGATGTTTCTTTATGAAACTTGGTATTTTGGGCACGTGATAAGAGATAAATAATTGTTCGAGCGTTTTTTTAATTCTTCTTCTTCTTAAAACCGGTTAAAATCGACTCGAACTCGCGCGTCAAGGGTTCCGTGCATAGGTATTTATGAATATCAAGTGTTAGCAGAGCCAAGCTCATAAGCAAAATGTACGCAATGTGGGTCATTTTACATGGCTTATTAACATAGACAGTCAGACATGAAAATTATGATTTTCAGATTTTTCTTACTTATTTTGCTATAAAGGAATAATTTGCTATAAGAGCTTCCTTTATACAAAATTTCAAGTTTCTAGGACAGCGAAAGTACCCTATAACTTTTTTTGAGATTAGGGTTTTAATTTCAACTCGATAAATACTCCGCACGTTTACGGGATAAAGGTCTTGACAGACAGACGGACGGACGGACAGCAAAGTCATCCTATAAGAGTTCCATTTTTTTCTTTTTGAGGTACGGAACCCTAAAAAACATTTGTTCCGGCTCTTTCAAATTTCGACATTTTCATACCTACTTGAAAATATGGGGATGAAAGTTCGTAAGGAATTCCAAACAAATTTACTATAATATAGAAATATGTGTAGCAATGCTTAGTAAGAATGCCGTCTTAATTATAATCCTACCCTCCTAACTTACAATACAGGACGTAAGATGTCAAGAGCTCACTATGAAGAATTAGTCCTTTTGTTGTTGGCAGGGTAGAATACTTATGTTTTACCAAAGAATGGAAGAACAAAAAAAATAAGTTTAGATATAAAGCAATGTATTAAAATAGGTTATTTTCAGTAAACCGTAGAAGTTTCTATGTGCTATTATTGGCAGAATAGGTACCCTAAATAAATTAAATACTTTCCAAAGTTACTATTCCACGCGACGAAGTCGCGGGCAAAAGCTAGTGGTTTATAAGTAAATGAAAGACCGATATTGTCTCTGGTCCGAAACTGAAACGCTAAGTCGCGAAAGGGATGCCGCTATATGCAAACCAAATTTTACATACTAAACCTCTTTATTTCCTTTGGAAAACCATAACTCTATGTCATTCCGTGTTCTTAGCAACCGTTGTGTTGATTACAAATAAAATGTTACGCTGTCACTAATCCACGAGTCTCTTTTCTCACTGAAAAATAAGTTTTATCAACGAGGAGTTAAGAAGCACAATGTCGTGAGTACCTATGAAAAGTTATAAAACTTGAATAAAAGTTTAAAAGTTCTTAAATTTAAAATATTCCAAGTAAAACACTTACAATTCCAAAAGAATTGACAGAATGAGTAACTTATACTGAATCGCTAAATTTGACATTGAAGCGATTCAATTCCCACTCAAGTTAAGCGTCATGGTACGAAAGCCGCTTGAAGTGAGTGAATGAAAATGTCTGCATCGCTGTCGCTGAATCGTGCTTGAACTGAATCGCAAAAGTAACGCCGTGGTACGAAATAGCGATGCAGTTCAGTTTAGAGCCTAAACTGAATCGTATTAAGAGAGCGTGGTAGGCCCCCTGACAACATAATACGAGTTCTACGCCCTGCTTACCTACTTCTGGTCTACCTGTGACAGAAGGTGGAATAAAGTCGTGTAGTGTTGATACACATTCTCCTGCTTTTGATTGTGATCAAAAGATTTTGATTTTGAACTTTTAGCCACCACATGCACTGACTTGGAATTCAACCTTATTATGACTTTGTCCCATTCGGTGTCGAGACCCTTGGTCCGTGGGGTCCTAGCGCTTTAAAACTTTTTAAAGAAATTTCGATAACATAGTAGACGTCACAGATGACCGAAGAGCTGGGAGCTTCCTCGGACAAAGAATTAGCCTAGCCTAGCTATTCAAAGAGGAAACGCTGCCAGCATCTTCGGGAGGGACCTTGCCTAAGGAGTACTCTTTATGTAATTTGTTTTATGTAAGTTTTATTTTATTTTATGTAGGCAAATTTGTTAAGTACAGGACTATTTATAACGTAAATGACATCATAATAAGTACTTGTATTCGTTATAAATTACAATTATCCATTGTAATTATTGAAAATACTACTAGCTTTAAAAATATCCTTTGTCAGGTATGTATTCGATAGCTGCTTTTGATTCTGTGGTAGTAAGCTCCAATAAATGGGGGCTGAATATTAAGGGTTAAAAAACTTATTTATTTTTGTCATCTTTTATTTTTTCAAGTTGCATCTGTACGAAGCCAAGGCGGGTAGCTAGTTAAGAATACCAAACGTTTAGTCGTTCACGAACGCAAACCCCGCAACTCGATCGATTGTTACTCGGATCTTATTCCTAATGTAGGTATCCATTCCTCGGACCCAACGTTTTCTCCGCACCCCGACATTGGCGAATACCCTTAAACGTTATTAATTTCATAGACGAAACGCAGCGACAAAATCGTGTAGGTGACAAAGAGTATAGGAGTAAATACGCCACAGAGACAAAGGTTGGTAGACGTTAAGGTTAAGTTCTTTGTGGAAAAAGCAAGTGCTACCCTCGCCTAAAATATCAATTAGGCACTGGCCAATTACTGTATGGTTTATACAGTAATTGGTCACGTTGCAGTAATTGCCCACTTTTATGTTTTATATGAAACAACAATAATACAAATAATTTAATGATAAAAGCGACTAGATTATTATAATTAGCGCAATATTTGTTATGATTTATCAGCACTTTTCTTTGTAAATTTTTGATTTTCGTGGCCAATTACGGTATGGTATACCCTACTCAAATATTTATTTATCAACTAGCTGTTGTCTACGACTCCGTCCGCGTAGAATTCGTTTATCGCAATTCCCATTTCCGGGGAAACTAGCAATTTTCCGGGATAAAAATTATCCGTATCCTTCCTCGGCACTCAAACTATCTGTAGGTATACCGATTGTCATCTAAATCGGTTCAGAGGTTTAGACGTGAAGAGGTAACAAACAAACAGACTTACAAACTTTCACATTTGTTATTAGTGGGATTATGAAAAAATATGTAAAGCGAAAGCAAACACGATACGCACGTGAGTTGTACGGCCGCTCTATGGAAAGCAAAATTTCAATATCCGATTTTGATAAAAAATGTCTAAGAAGCATTGCTAGAAAACCTGCTTTCAAATAAAAAATCGGTTTACCCGTTTAAGAGCTACGGTGCCACAGACAGACACACGACACGACACATGGACAAATAACGACACATAGCGGTCAAACTTATAACACGCCTCTTTTTGCGTCGGGGGTTAAAAACGCGCTTCTATGCCGCCTTTTAAAAACGTAGTGTGCAAAAGCTATAAGGCAAGACTGGCTAAACAGGCTGTACAGGCCCGCGGACCACAAATTAGCTATGTATGTATGTCTACCCGTTGTTTAGCACCCATAGAACAAATTTTGCTTAGTTTGGGGCTGGGTCAATGAGGGCTATCGTTTTTTGTCTCACTAGATGGCGCACTGTTGCGTGAGGTTTTTAAGTGGGGCTTTCAGAGTCTGTTATTACGGGCGTTAAAACAAAGTTTAGATTAAAATCATATTTAAAACACCTTAAACCGTACCATAAAAATATCCAGCAACCACAGTGTTGGTAGTCCCGTTTTTGTTCGGAAAAAAAGGGAGGACAAAAGTTTCCAAAAGACAAAACTGTCTCAAAACACAGACATTCATTGCCCCGTAACGCATAATTGCCATAATTAATTTCAGGTAATGCAAAATATTCACAAAAAAAATCTAATTATAAATAATCCCGCGTAGCTCACCCAAAAACTATGAGATTTGACATTTCGGAGACCTCACGCTACACTAGCGCCTCTAGTGGCGAATTCATACGCGATAGCCCTCATTGGTGCAATTTGTGAGAAGATATTATTATTATTATTATTTCATTCATTGTATATCATTATCGTCAAATTTCACTTCGATTATTTGATGATCAATATTATTTTCCAGTGATTATAATTAACTTTTAGGAAGCCATTTCTATATTAAAAAAAAATATCATGGGACACTTCACACCAATTAACCTAGTCCCAAACTAAGCAAAGCTTGTACTATGGATACAAGGCAACGGATAAACATACTTATATAGATAAAATACATATTGAACATCCAAGAACCGAGAACAAAGATTCGTATTATTCATACAAAAATCAGCCCCAGCCGGGAATCGAACCCGGAACCTCAAGCTTCGTAGTCAGGTTCTCTAACCGAGTGTTTTTTAACCTGTGGGACGCGACCCCATGGGGAGTCGCGAAGCCTCTTTTGGGGGGTCGCGGAGCCCCTATTAGATGCTAGAAAAAAAAAACTTTTTTTTACTGAAGTCCTAGTGTTCCCATCTAGTAGGGGCTCCCTAAAGAGGCTAGGGGGTCGCGACCTACAGGTTGAAAAACACTGTACTAAGGGATCTATCTACGGCGGCTCGTCAGTGAGCAGTGTTGCCACCTCAGATATATTTTTTACCCTAATGCTACGCGAAATTACCCTAATTAGGCACTTTAATTTTTTTTACCCTAAATTTTTTTTTATAAAAACTAAGCAAATAAATAAAATTTATTAATAAACTAGTAGCTTAACTACTACACCGTTTCGAAACATTCTGCTTCTATGTCATCTGCAGTATTTTTTCATGAAATCGTACATTTCATTCGAAAACTTTTTACCCTAAAAATACCCTAAATACCTAATTTGTTACCCTAAAAATACCCCTAACTTGTATAAATACCCTTAATTTAGGGTAAAATACCCTAAGGCGGGGGACAGCGGAATATATCAAGAACGGGCTTCACAGTTGCAGCATTATCATTTGTACGTACGAGTACGACTTACCCCCTTATTCATAAAACTTAACAAGCCTATGTTAACTAACAAATGCTTTGTCCCTTTCTAACAAATACCAATGTCGAAGTGACAGATAAGGACAAACGAATTTTAGCGGCATTTTAACTAAAATAGGTTTGATTGTCGTTTATGAATAAGGGGGTTAGTCTCTGTGCAGTCTTCTCACCGATCGTGAGTCAGCACACCTGACGATCTCGTTTCTATTAACCGCCGGCCTCAACAAATATGGAGTATTTGCTCGCCTAATTCGTACGTGACGCATTACCCAATTATTTTCACGTCCTTTTCCTCAGAAATGATAGAGATTTACTTTCACTTCGGATGTTATTAGAGTAGAGTTAAATCATGTAGCTAGAGCTTTTTATAACTTTCGACAAGCTTGTGTGTGACACTTGGTAGAACCCTATCGCAGTCAGCATTTGCCAGACTTAAATAATAATATCAAAAAATCTTGTTAATGTTAGAGTCTGTATCAGTGCAGTAGGTAGTTATTGCCAACAGGATTTCTTGATTGGATTGAAATTAAACTCGATACGTTTATATTCACAGCTGTATACATATAATATCTCAGCATACACAATGAATGCTTATTGCTTAAATACTAGAGATGGATAATTCACGTCTTAAATCGAGTTTAGCCTGACATGTTTCGGACTAATCCGTAGCCCTTCGTCTTCGGAACAACGCGACTCGGCGGCTGCTGCAACACGCGCACTGCGCGCCGCCGCTTTGCTCGCGCGACTACCCGACGAAACTGACACCGGCACACAACTACCCGCATTTTCATCATCATTTTCATTACAACTTAAGATTGTTTTTTTGGAATCTTTTTTGTATTTTTTATTTTAATTCCAAATTTTTACTTTTACGGTCATCCCGTAAAACCTAAATTGAAAATACAAACTGAAATATAGATGCACAGAAAAACCAGAAAAATAAGACCATCACTGGGAATCGAACCCAGGTCCTCGGTATTCAATCTTAATTTGATTGCTTAGTAACGATATCTCTTGTCCAGGTGAACGGTTAGTTTCAATGGAGTGCCGAAAAAGTTTCTCGGTGAGGGCTACGGCGACATCTATGTCGCTAGTGTCACTGCTTAAGTGGCTAAATAAGAAACAAACAAGCTGAGATATGAGGTGCATAGGGGAAATTCGTGTCGGTACTGTTGACCATCAGTGGTGTAGCGGTATAGCACGCGGTACGGAATACCGAGGACCTGGGTTCGATTCCCAGTGATGGTCTTATTTTTCTGGTTTTTCTGTGCATCTATATTTCAGTTTGTATTTTCAATTCATTACAACTGTCAAATGTAGGGTAGCACACAACACTAACAACATCGCTCTGTAAAGGTACGTTCACACACACCGATGACACAGCACGCGTTTTAACACCGTTGTCCAACTCGGATGTACCTACCGTCCAACCACTATCCCGGTTAAAATTCGGATGACGACCAATCTCGATGGCTTCACGCACTTTCAACGGAATGTTTTTTTTTTCTCTCGCAAGTACAGATACCCTATCAAACCTGATATAGTGCCTCGAATCCGAGTCCATTGAGTGCTCGGCCACAGCAGACCCCTTGTCGTCCTGTTTTCTCATACTGCGTATGTGTGTACTGGTAGTTTCATGTTCAAGATGAAAATAGGTTTATTAACAGTCTTTAAAGAACACGTGATAGCGAGCAGCGTCCATAAGGGAAGAGAAGGCGGAAGCGAAGTGCCAAATAAACTATAAGATTTGACAGATACTCTACTTGTACTCTACCAATGTCACTTAAATAATTTGAGACACTGTAAAAGAAGCCAATCATGCTTATGATCCTATATTTCCAACAGTTAAGGTCAGCAAAGGCTGCCTGCTACAGGGATCCACCATAAACCTATGTTGAGTATCACTCGACTCGATTTCAATTGTATCGAGATACATGTGCAGATAGTAAACAAAGTGGGTTATGCCTTTGGATGTAGTGTTCGGGGGATGTGCCTTTTATGTATCCAAGGGTTGTCAAAAGATAATTGTTTAAAATATTGCTCTTCCCATAAAAAATTAACATGACAATAGACTTTAATAACTGTATCTGACTGGCTATAATAACTTTGAATAATACCTATTTTATATTACACCTAAACTTTTTACTCACGCGTTCCGGTGAGAAAGGTTTTTGACAGACGGACAGACAGACAGACAGACTACAGAGTGATTCTATAGGGTTCAGTGTTTCCCTTTTGAGGTCCAAAATCCTAAAAAATGAGTACAAAATCTTTTAGACTTTGCATACATACGTCTTTACAAAAACATGAAAATAACAAACCAATACTATTTGTACTTACATGGAACTATTTATAGGTTATCCGTTTTTTTATTAAGTATAATAATATTTATGACGTTGAATCAAGTTTATTTTACTTAACAACCCTTGTGACTCCCTCGAAACAATAATGTCATATCATATGGAACGCTTCGACGTTCAAATCCTAAACTTGTTCCTGTAGGACGTTGAGTTTTATACGTACTGGATAGAGCACACATTCTGCTGTTGCCGAGCTAAATGCGTTATTTGTGTTGAGGTTATGGCTTCCAATAGTATTTCAGATCCAATGTTCTCTTGTTATTGTTTTGAATACGATATTGAAGCATGAAACAAATAACTGTACTGTCATACTCGATAGAGACATATTCTCAACTTCGTTCGCGTGTTTTTCCATGATCACATCGTTTTAGGGAAATCAAGGGCAAGCAGGGGCGGACGGTAAGTTTGTTGGCGCTGGGCTAATGCTACTTGGTTGGAGTTTACATACTTAATTAATCAACTAATTGCGATTTTGTTAAAATAATATATTAGGTCTAAAATGGGGGCCAGGGGCCCATTATTTCCGCGGGGCACTGCAGCCCAAAAAGCCCTTACCTATATTAATCTGCTCCTGAGCGTGAGCCGGACTCACGCACCGAGGATTTTGTACAAATCGGTAGATATCTCTGAATATCCAGTGTTAGCAGAGTCTCGCTTGTATTCCACCTTGCATTTGGGCGATTTTTTTCTGGACAGTCGTTTTAACTAGTACAGTTAACTTACCACGGTCTAACATTTTGTAATCCACTCTTTTGCTGCCGATACTTTGAATTGGCACGATGCTTACGTGGTTCATTATCTAAATTTCATCTGTGGAAATCCCACCAATATGCGAAAGATTGTAAGTCTGTTTGTTTGTTACCTTATTAAACAAGTAAATATTTATCAGATCAGAATTAAGACGAAATTCGGTACCTATACCGATAGTTTGAGTCACAGGCACGGGGAAGGGCATAGTTTTTTTATCCCGGAAAATTGCATATTTCCCGCGGGATAACGATAAATGAATTCTTCACGGTGGAAGTCGCGGGCAACAGCTATTAGTTTCGAATAAATTATTCTAAACTAGCTTCTAGTAAGCTAGTTCTACTAGGTAAGTATACTAGAGCACAAAAGTTTACACGAGTATTTCAAAGTGGGCACTAATTATATTCAACTAGCTTTTGCCCGCGGCTTCGTCGCCTATGTCACTCTCTGGCCTATAAATTATCTCCATGCCAAAAATCACGTCGATCCGTCGCTCCGTTTCGACGTGAAAGACGGACAAACATACACGCAAACATACACACTTTCGCATTTATAATATTAATATGGATCTCACTATAAAAGTTGTCTTCCACAATTGTCTTACGAAACTTATGGATAAAAAATTAGTTATTAAAAAATAAGTTCTTAGTAAAAATGTTTTGATACAAGCTTTCTGCTGGCTCAACTTTTTGTTACTGTACGCGTATAGTTTTTCTCTTATATTGTTCTTATTGATAAACGAGTTTTTACCTTTAGCTCCTCTAGTCCGAACCATTATAGATGTGGTAGTCGAATGAGGGCTATCGTTTTTTGTCTCACTAGATGGCGCAGACGTGAGGTTTTTAAGTATGGCTTTCAAAGTCTGTTTTTACGGGTGTGAAAACAAAGTTTAGATTAAAATTAATTTAATACACCTTAAAACCGTACCATAAAAATATCGAGCATGCCACAGTGTTGCATAGTCCCCGTTTTGTTCGGAAAAAAGGGAGGACAAAGGTTTCCGAAAGACAAAACTGTCTCAAAACACAGACATTCATTGAACCGGAACGCATATTTGCCATAATTAATTTCAGATATTACAAAATTATTCTAATTATAAATAAACCCGCGTAGCTCACCCAAAAACTATGAGATTTGACATTTCGGAGACCTGACGCTACACTAGCGCCTCTAGTGGCGAATTCATACGCGATAGCCCTCATTGAAAATCCGCTGAAAATTACATCGTGGTTTACGTTGTATGACGAACGCCATTGCAATTTTTTTTGTCTCTAAACTTAGCGTTTGAAATTTTAGAATTTTCTATTACGCCTATGTGCTATGCCAGACGTCCAGCTACATACAAAAATTCATCCAAATCCAGCCGGTAAGACCATCATTGCTAAGAAGAAACTTGGCAACAAGGCATTTTTCTCAAAACAAAATATACAACTAAAATTATTTTAACTATGACAACAATAGCATAACTAGGTAGGTACGTAAATTAAAAATACTTAAATAAAATAAAAATTACATAAAAAATGCAGGGCTATAATATACTGAGCGGCAAAAAATCTAGCCCTCAAATGTATGCAGAATCGGTAATTTGTATGAAGGGTGGGCCAAATTTAGTGCCGCTGAGTATATAATAATATGGAGTCAACATACAAACTCACAAATTTTTGCATAAGTACATAAAGTAGGTTAAAATGAAATAACCTTTATTTGTATATTTATAAACATGTTAATCACTGAGTGTTAATACAACCTCCTAATATCCATATTCGCTTCCCGGAGGGTGTATCGTACTAAGTATTACTTTCTGCGTTAAACGTACCTTTGTGGACCTTAAATTTCCATTTTTTTACCTTTGATGGTATCGTTTGTCCATACAATAGAAACAAAAGTTTGCATGGACTTGACCCATGGCTTGGGGCTGTCTTTAACCGTCGAGGAATACAGAATTTATTTACAGGGTAGTAGGATTTGACGCTCGACTTGGTAAAATTTGGGTTAATTTTAGGACAATATTTATTAAGTCAGTTTATTTAGTCACGGTTCCATGGTCAAATATTATTTGATAAAAAAATGTAGAAGACAAGAGAAAAATTAAACGTAGTGACCGGTTTGAGCCATGTCTTAGAAAAACCTTACTAAATTATCTATACTATAATGATAGCACAATTTTGAACATGAAACTACCGTGAGACTCACTCATTATGCAGACCTAAGCAGCTCCTGCAAAAACTTTCATAGCAACAACGGGCAAGCTCAGGTGGTTAATATGTTTTAGAATTAAACACCTTTATAATTAAGTAGTACTCTGTTACTTTCAAAGTTTTATTAATTAGGTACTCCTGAATCCTCCGTAACATGGTCCTTCAAACCGGATGAGAGTTACGGGCTTCAGATTAGTCCAAAACATGTCGAGCTAAACTCGATTTAAAACGTGAGTCATCCGGGTCAATATCATTTAATAATGTTAGCCAAATTCAAATAGTTTATTCTGCAAGTAGGCCGCTGAGGGCTATTTTACACGTTTTTTTTTAAACTACCAACGCTTTCGGGAAGACCATCATTGCCAAGAAAAATGCACCGCAAGGAACTCAGCAGAAATACATTTTTCAAAATAATTAATTACAATAGATAATTACAATTAAATAATTTTACAATTAAAGTGTTATTTAATTAATTAATTAAACTGCTCGTTTAGATCTCCATTTTATAAATATAATAGTGTGACGTCATAACAACATAATTCCCGCCGTGTTGCTTAATTAGTTAACGTGACGTTAGCGATAATAAGTAGGTACTTATGGCAAAGATGGTTTTCACCAACTCACGATTCTCCCCCTCTCCAACATGCCAAACGAAAATATTCTTGCTGGTCTGTCTACTATACTCACTGTATTCCAAATATTTGAACTTCACAATTATGTTTGTAACACCATGTGTATATTTGTAACCTCCTATGTTGACAAATAGAGATACTTTTACTTTGACTTTCACTGTGATCTGTCACTTTTTCTGTCAAGTTAAAAAAATTGGCACATTAAAAAAGGGATATAAAAACACAAACACAACCTGATTTAAAACAGTGTAAGTAATCGATTCTGCTCTCGATTCTGACCAATTACTAAACCCACTTTCTGTTTTTTTAATAACACCTAGTACAGTCAGCATCAAAAGTAGCGGATCACTTTTTTACTCTGTCGCATTGACGCATTGGCAATCTTGCATGGCGTTTGTCTAGTACGTGGCTGTAAAACGACAAAGTACGAAAGTGTGCAGCTTCTTTTTTTTGCTGACTGTATATACAAAATAAAGTAATATGCAGTAGATAATACAGAGTACCCAATATTATGATAATCTAGTCTTGAGATTGATATTCAAACCTTACCTACCTAATTAGCGGAGCAAGACCAGTCAGCTCATCTTTAGTAACCTGCACGGAAATATTTACAGAAACAGGTCTATTGGAAGTTTAGCCGATTTCGCTGACTTTTGGTATACTTCGGACGCCCACGTACCTGTCTGAGGCAAATAATGGCTGCTAAGCTGAACAATAATTACTTCCGAACGTATTTAGCTGAATAAAGTCAAAAATGTGGCTTGGTACTACGTAATATACTTTTCAAATCGAAACTAAAAATACACATAAAGAAAAAATAACCATGAACTGAAACTTAACTATAAAGTAAATACCTAACTTAAAAACTTAATAGGTACAGTCAATTGCAAAAATAACTATCTATTCGAACCTCTCAAAAATATGTTACTACAGCCTTATTGCGTCGGAAAAAAGAGTCTGTGGTACTTATTTTTGAAACATTGAATAAGTTCTTACTTTTACACTTGTCACCTACTGAATATACTTATTTTTTATAAACATTCTGTAGTAGATGCTTATGGAAAGCAGGTTAAATTACAAGTAGAATTATAACAATGTTAAAATCTGTTTGTCCACTAAGTAGCAATAAGGTGACGACCGGACAGTCCATTGCAGTGGTTAGAGAACCTGACTACGAAGCTTGAGGTCCCGGGTTCGATTCCCGGCCGGGGCAGATATTTGTATGAAAAATACGAATGTTTGTTCTCGAGTCTTGGGTGTTTAATATGTATTTACTTAAGTATTTATCTATCTATCTATATATTTAAGCGTTTATCCGTTGCCTGGTACCCATAAAAAAAGCTTTGACTTTGGGACAGGCACGTCATATTTATTTGTTTAAATATTTATTTATTACTTACGTATATAAGTCCGTGCCGTGCCCGGTTTTAGAATAGGACTCACCCATCTCTTTCCGTGGGTGTCGTAAAAGGCGGCTAAGGAACTTGATGTGAGATTGGGTAGCAGCGCTCTCTATTGCCAACTACGAAAACCTGACTCCGGCACCGTGGTGTGAAATACATCCAATAAAAAAAGAATTATCTAAATCGGACTACTCTAAGAAGTTATGCGTGGTCGTACATTACAATCATTGAGTGAACAATCAATCATCCCCTGTTTTCCTACCATTAGGGTTGATTTTTTTCCCAAATTTATATGGGACTACCTTGGCAGTATACCCTTTCCAATAAAAAAAAATCAAAATCGGACTACTCTGTAAAAAGTTATGCGTGGTCAAAAATAAAAATAAAATTTATATGCGTTGACTTGAGCACCTCCTCCGTTTTTTTCATCGGTTAAAAATTAAATCTTCGAGGTAAGGCTAAAACATATGGCGACATAACCTAACCACCAATAACCTAACCTAATTACATTTTTAATACAAGCTTTTTTGCTGACTGTACTTGTTGTTGACTGTACTTGCATTGTCACCCATACTACATTTGCATACCAAATTTCAAGTCGGTGCTCTTAACCGTTGAAGAGTTCCGTCCTGCGGAGACGATTCTGGCTGGACTACCAGGATGTCACTACTAAATTATACATGATTACGTTTATAATTATGATTTACATAGGTATGCCAAATTTTAAGTCAATCCGACTACTGGAAGTTGGTCGAATTTAGTTTGCAAGATTTGACTAACCTTAGATAATATTTTTAATTTACGGATTTTTAAAAATCGGATTTATGAAGAATCCGAATAGTAACATTAGGAGTTTTAAAAAATTCGGAATTATAAAAATCGGTATTTTGAAATTCATGATTCCGACTTTCGGAATTTAGTTTTTCGTATTTACTATTTATGTAGTACTAAGGACGCAACATTTTCGTCATGAAAGTGGTCCACACACAATCTTATTTTATGCCAAAAACTAAGCAAGTTCTGGCTGTTTGAGTTTATCTAAGTCACTAGAAGTAAATAAAAAAAATAGTTACTTTTACTCCCTAGGGACTAAAGTAATCACTTTACTCCCACCTCGTAAGGCTTATTTGACCTACTTTTAGAGCATGAGAAGTTAAATAATGTTTTGCCATCGTATTTCATCGGATAAGTTCGTATTAAAATGACATGTAATAATGATATTACCAATAAAGGAGTATGAGTATGAGTATTTATCTTGATTTCTGAAATAGCTTCAGTAAAATTATGTAAGCTGGTTGAGAAAGCCAGATAAATACGAACTTACCCGACAAAATAGGTACGATGGCAAAACATTATTCACTACATGTGTACATATTTATTATACCTGGTTAGGTAGTTTACTATGTAAAAAAATATTCTCCCGTCAGTTAAATTAGGAATCAGAAAATATTGAACGCGTATTTTACTTTTGTTAGTCCAACAAAATTACCACACGTAAGGCTCTAATCTAAATACGTAGAACCAGTATTAAAAATATAAACAACAAAATCACGTTTCGTAGCCCGATTTTATCCGTTGTCCAAGTTAGGAACCTACCTTAATGAATTACACTACGACTTCAATATGCAGGCAGCACGTGATTATGATAATCTATTGTGAAAAGGTTACAGCGGATTGCCAAATTA
Source organism: Choristoneura fumiferana (assembly GCF_025370935.1). Lineage (NCBI taxonomy): Eukaryota > Metazoa > Arthropoda > Insecta > Lepidoptera > Tortricidae > Choristoneura > Choristoneura fumiferana. The sequence continues at coordinate 6,294,533 of NC_133479.1, read as the reverse complement.
TCTTTTTGTCCTAATTACTGCTATCACAGGAAAAGGTGAAACGTGAGACATTAATATTGAAAAGACTTGAATAATCCTAATTGCTGGCGATGTTTTTGCAATTAAAGCCAATATATATGCAGCGATTAAGGCACTAGGGAGATTTAGAGCCAAGTTAACTCCGCAACGGAGCGACGTCGATGGCAGTTTGAATAATATAACGCGGTGGAGAGTAATTTCTTGTGAACTTTTCTCGGTTCAGTCAAGATAATTGGGCGATAGGATTTTTTAGAAGATATAAAAGATGTTTTATTACAAAATTTAGCATAAAAATACTTTTTCACGTCTCATGCTCTTAAAATGATACTTTAGTCTCTGCATATCGGAACTAAAGCTCCTCATTAATCTCTAGGGATTAAAGTATTTTTGTTTAATTTACTTTGGAAACCCCTAAACAGCCAATACGGTGTTTGCAAATGGAGGATTCTTTTCTATACCTAGACAATTGCAAAAATGTTTAAAAAACACAATTTAATTTCGTGAAACGCAATTAATGATAACGAATATGAATCTGTTCAATTATATTAAGGATGAATTAATTTTAGTCTGCGTAGTCCAATTATTAGTTATAAAATATTTTTCAGTTTTGAAATTGTAACGTTAAATAATTGAAACGGCTAAATAATGCAAGCATTTAAAGCGTCACTTTAAAAAAAAACAAAAGAATACACCGCGTATTAAATTTTATTGATATTTGATTTTTACACAGACGTCCATAAGTCGTATTGAGCGCACATTTTTTTTATTCCACTGGATGGCAAACGAGCAAGTGGGTCTCCTGATGGTAAGAGATCACCACCACCCATAAACATCTGCAACACCAGGGGTATTACGGATGCATTGCCAACCTAGAGGACTAAGATGGGATTCCTCAAGTGCCAGTAATTTCACCGGCTGTCTTACTCTCCACGCCGAAACATAAAAGTACAAGCACTGCTGCTTCACGGCAGGATTAGCGAGCCAGACGGTGGTAGCAATCCGGGCGAACCTTGCACAAGGTCCTACCACCTGCATTTATAAAAAGTAATACTTATTGTAATTTTGAACAAAACGTATTTTTTTCCCTCGCATTAAAAGTACCACTCATTTACGCAGTCGCTATCGAGTACGGTCACTGTAAACTCATGGGTAGTGTTTAACTCTAGACTAAACAACCATAATGACACTCAAACTATGGCCACCCTCGCTCTGTTCGGGTGGCTAAACATCTCGTGTCATTATGGCTTGTTTTAGTTCCTTATTGAATTTGCTACCCCTGTTTGTAAACTTTCCATATATGTTCCTTAATGCATCCTCAGACATCCTTTTGCGGAATTACTGATCAGATCAGACAGTTTTCTGCCAATAGAAGTTAGTTATCCAAAATATTTTTTGATGAACATTTTACCAATTTATTTTTTAATGCCTTGATACAAAACCCTCATGAAAGAGGTGTATTTTTTTTCTACTATGATGGACATAGTTTACTTATTTATCAAATGCTTCATGAATATTTCAAATCGCTAGTATGGTTCAAAGGATAAAATCCCTTTAAAGTTGGGGCAGACAGTTGGACGAGCGAATGGAAGACGGATAAATATAGCAACATAGGTACTTATTAATATTTTTTCTTCTAAAGGACTCTAAATATCTATTAAAAACCGGCCAAGAGCATGTCGGACACGCCCGAAATAGGGTTCCGTAGCCATTACGAAAAAAATAAGTAATATTTTTCTAAGGATTTCGTATTTTGTACGGAATATTCCAAGTTTAGGTATATTTTATATATAATTATATATTTTATATAATAATTCTCAAGAAAACTTAACCGTTATAGTTTTCCTTGTAAGTTTGATAATACTTATTTTTTCAGGTTTAGATTTTAAGGGGGGGACGCTCGTTTTTAATAAAAATTTGCACTTTAAAGTTCAATATTTTGCAAACAAATCACTGGATCGAAAAATCGTCTTATATAGCAAACCCCTAATGGTTTTAAAAGATCTATTATACAACGATACCCCACACTATAAGGTTGGATGGGAAAAGAAATCACCCCCACTTTACGTCCATGGGAGGCACACAAAATTTTTTTATTTTTTTTCTATCATTTTGTTGGGATACTTATATTGTAAAATTACAGCTTTCTAGAATTGATAGCCCCTGAGCAAAGCCACGGACGGACGGACAGACAGACAGACATGGCGAAACTATAAGGGTTCCGTTTTTGCCAATTTGGCTACGGAACCCTAAAAAGCGGATATACATTCAAAGAAGGGTCCAGTGGTAATTTGATCTAGGGGTTATTATTATGTTGGGCTTAAAACTTTAAGCATAGTTAATCCTACTTTTCATAATAAATACGAAGGTTTGTATGTCTATGTGCGTACGTGTATGTTTGTTACTCCTGCACGCCAAATCCTATGTGTGTGTGTGTGTGTGTGTGTGTGTGTGTGTACAGGTAAAATTTAGTAATACTTATAAGACTTATTAATGCTTGATAATATTACTACCAGAATTTTAACTGAAATTCGCGGGTGGAAACGAGTGTCTCTTATAAGTTATTATACGCAGATAAACTACGCTACTCTGCTAAAATAGTATTAATTAACCATTAACCCTTGAAAATAATGATATAAATCCCTCAAATATTAGAAAATTATGTCATAGGTCGCACCTCACTAACAGTAACAGTCGTCCACTCTCTAAAGCCCGAGAGCTAAGGTCTATTCAAGCTTATTCACATGTATTTTATGTGTAATATTATTTGGACCTGGATACTAAAATCTTTGATAGCACAGGGAAAGCTCTAGCCGTAGAACTGCGTAACTCTATCTCGAGAAGAATTAAGTTAATATTATTTTACTGTGGGTCCGCGGCGTATAAACAAATAAACTTGTTTACGGGCTATATTTAAGTATATCTGTTAATGGTTTTATTGTCGCTCCACTGTAGTTTTTTTAAGGAAAACAAGTTCAAATAAGTTAGTTCGTGTTATTTGCCGAAGTTACAGACTTACATAATAGCATAATTCGTAATACTTTAGATAAGTTTCTCCATCGCACCACTCGCAGTTGATTTTCTATCCACCCTCACCAACTTAAAGGTCACAGCTCATTAGAGCCACCCGGCACCCGACCAGCACCGCCTCGACTTTCGGCGTCCTCTCGTTGTCGACAGGTGGTCCACGGATGGAAGTTGCGTTGACAACGAGTGGACCTCGCGTGGTCCACAAATTTTCTAGTCAAGTCAAAGTCAGAGTCAAAATATCTTTATTCAATTTAGGCTATAAAAAGCACTTATGAATATAAAAAAACTACTACCGGTTCGGAAAAGCCTCTGTTGAGAAGAATCCGGCAAGAAACTCAACGAGGTATATTTTTCAAACAGATTTACAATATTATTAAGTGATATCTATGCTTCCCAAGTATTTAACACAACTTTGAAGGGATCGCCAATGTATCCGTTTCCCATAAAAGTAGAGGACCTGTAGGTACGAAATAATGCTATTAAAGTAAGCAAAATACACACAGAGAGCGGTGGCGGGGCGGTGCGGCGCGGCGCGGCGCGGAGGCGTTACCGGTTGTAATATTCGAGCACAAAGTAGATAGGTAATATAACAGAGACAACAAACTACTAACTAGTACAAGCAAATGGTATCACCCTAATACTGGCTATTCAACTGGCTATTTTACTTTCCTTCGATTTTCCAATAGATGGCACCAGAGAGAACACAAATAACACGATACGTATTGCCATCTAGTGAGACACTAAGGATACGGTACACTGACAACAACCAACAAGCTGACCAACTACGAGTAGAGATACGCATGATGTCTCTGTCTTATTTACGTCGTTAGAAGAGAATGGCATGATTCTCTCAAATAGGGTCGACGAATGTGTGCAAGCGCGGGGCAAGCCCAGCAAGCGCACTCCGGTTATTCGCCATTTAGCGTCACAATTGCAAAACACTACGTAAGCCTCATAGCTGAAATGTAGCCACATGTAGCCTATACCTTCGTATTCTCAATTTATGTGTTTCTTATCGTCAAATTAAGGAGTTGAATTAAGGTTGATGTGAAGTTGTGCTTATAAAATATGCTAGTCTTTATTTTAATCTCAATATTTCTACTTAATTCGGCATATTTACATTTTATAATTTAGAAATGTTAATGGTAGTGCCATCTATTGCTGTTTTTTATTATTAAATATAGCTTGTAGGTTGATTTAAGACGTGAGTTATCCGGGTCAATATATTTAATATGAGTGAGTCTCACGGTAGTTTCATGTTCAAAATAGCTTGTAGGGGTTTGTAGGCCATGAGCTAACATTAGCGCGGTATTCTGTGTGCCCTCTTTTACGTTAGCTAGAATATTACAACCGGGACCGCCTCCGCGCCGCGTTACACCGCTCCGCCTCTGGCGTCAGTGTGTTACTAGCTTAAAAATTGAGGACGCTTTTATTCGTTATTAAAATTACTATGATTCTATGTAAAAATAAACCAAATACCTATCCTAAAATAGGTTAGATTAGTTCCCCATTCGCACTGGGCCCTCGTAGGAACTACGGCCTATGCTGTCTCATTTTGAGAACAGCAGGGCTACTACGAAACTCGAAACTCGAAGTTCGTGTCGTGCGGTCCCTCTGACACTTATACTATTTAATACGAGAGCGAGAGGGACGGTACGATACGAAATTCGAGTTTCAAGTTTCGTAGTAGCCCTGCAGCCCTGTTGCCCAGTTGTGGGACGTATATACTCGTAGGATAAGCCTAGATAGCCTAAAAGCCTCTACGAATTTTCATAAATTTTGCTAACCTAGTTGCCCAGGATGCATTGGTCCAAATTCTGCTTGAACGTGCGACTTCATCGCTTTCCAATTACCTAATTTCCCTTGTTAGGCAGTGTACGTAGGTATATTAGTACGTGTGTACACTGTATATAATTGATGCTTTCTAATCACTAATCACGCCACGTCCAGCATTCAGTCTTTCGTCTCTGAAAGTCCACATCCTTGTCCCAAAAGTGAACGATGTGGCTGACCTTTCAAGACGATAAACACTCGGGCGGAGGCGGCAACGTGATATCTGTCTCGGAATTACAATCAAAAGTGGACTGATTCACTAATCAATCGGGTAAAGACGTGGCCACGTTGACATTGAATAAGAATAAAAATGGTTTATTAACTGTTAGAGAAGATACACATATAGGAACACTGTCTTTAATATAAAGTATACATCATATTATAATTTTGACATTGGGAGCCTTTACATTATAGAAAAAAAAAACGGTGGATTATTTTAACACTTGCACTTGTAGTTAAAGTTAAGATGTTTAGTTTTAATTTCTTAACTAAAGGACCCCATACATCCCTGTATTTTTTTATGTCCTAAGTTTTTTTGTAAATACATATTTTCTTTTGTTTTGGAAAGCTTAGTTTCTTGCGGCGCATTCTTCTTGGCAATGATGTTCGTTCACCTAGCTTTACATTTGTTTACAAAAAGGTTTTTAATTAACCTACATTACTGCTTGTCGGATTTTTTTAAACCGACTGGATGCTAAACGAGCATGTGGGACTCCTGATGGTAAGTGATCACCACCGCCCATAAACATCTGCAACACCAGGGGTATTACAGATGCGTTGCCAACCTAGAGGCCTAAGATGGGATACTTCAAGTGCCAGTAATTTCACCGGCTGTCTTACTCTCCACGCCGAAACCACAGAATAAGTAATAGTACAAGTCCGAAACATAACAGTGCAAGCGGCTAGCACTGCTTCTTCACGGCAGGATTGGTAGCAATCCGGGCGGACCTTGCACAAGGTCCTACCACCTGCAAATTGATTGATTGATTTTTAGGGTTGCCAGAACGAGGTTGGTTTAGATAATGGTCATCTCGGTTAGCCAATGGAAAATTAAAATAATAAATCTAAAAATAGCATACATACTGTTTATGTGAAGTCGTCCTTGTTCACACTTAACAAAATGAGTTCACAGCTCCTAATATCGTGGGCTTATAATTGAATCAACTGAGTATTTTCTAAGACCCATTAGGGTTTTTTAGGGTTCTTTATACAAGCGAGAAACACATAAATATTACGTTTTTTTCCTGATAGCGTAATTAAAAGTATGTAGATTTATCTCACCAACATTTTTTTCGGGGGTTCCGTACCTCAAAGGAGATAAGATATAGAGACTTCGTTGTATGCCGGTATTACTCGTAGTCCGTCAATGAGGGCTATCGTTTTTTGTCTCACTAGATGGCGCACTGTTGCGTGAGGTTTTTAAGTATGGCTTTAAAAGTCTGTTATTACGGGCGTGAAAACAAAGTTTAGATTAAAATCATATTTAATACACCTTAAAACCGTACCATAAAAATATCGAGCATGCCACAGTGTTGCATAGTCCCCGTTTTGTTCGAAAAAAAGGGAGGACAAAGGTTTCCGAAAGACAAAACTGTCTCAAAACACAGACATTCATTGCCCCGGAACGCATATTTGCCATAATTAATTTCAGATATTGCAAAATATTCACAAAATTATTCTTATTATAAATAAACCCGCGTTGCTCACCCAAAAACTATGAGATTTGACATTTCGGAGACCTCACGCTACACTAGCGTCTCTAGCGGCGAATTCATTCGCGATAGCCCTCATTCAGTCCGTGTTGCAGCAGCCGCCGAGTCGCGTTGCTCCTAAGAAGAAGGTCTACGAATGAGGTTTTTCACAGAGGCGAAATATCGCTAGATGGCGTTAGCATCGTGAGGTTCGTTTGACGTTTGACGTTTGCTTGCGATTGGCTCATTTATTTATTTAACCAATCACGAGCAAACGTCAAACGTCAAGCGGACCTCACGATACTAACGCCATCTAGCGATATTTTGGGATTCGATTTGTAGCATTCGAAGATGGCGGATGTAGACAATATCTAATTTAGCTATATCTGTTTCTTTGGCTAGTTGAAGTATACCTAATTTTGATAGAGTTTTATGCGGCGATTAACCTTAACAGTGAACAGTGATCCCAAAATTCTATATTGCTCTCGTGTCTAACATTTTTTAATGCGCAAGTGGTCTCCACGTGGTTTCTGGAATTTTGCTATCAAGTGGCAAAAACTACAATTACCGTACAACGTCCCTCTCAAAGAGAGTTTACCTTGACACTGGCAAAATTGTCCTATTAATTAGGACAGAAAAGCCATATTTTAAAAGAGAAGAAGAAGCGATATTTTGCCTCTGTGAAAACCCGATTTAAAACGTGAGTTATTCGGTACAATATCATTTTTAAAACTATCCAAATTTCATGTTTAACATTTTAAAAATGATGCACGTAAAAACATAACCCTCCTTCGGGCAGTCGGGTAAAACTGCGGGTATTTTACGCTATGATCTATCGTTTCGTAAAATTAACCTTTACTAGAAAAACAAATACATTTCTGGTTTATCCAAACAGAAAAACTGAATAAAACTTAGTAATGGCGTAACAATAAACCGAATTTCCAACAGTCGCGTGATCCGGCGCCACAGGTGGCTCAATAAAGCCGCGTGCAGGGCTAATTTACTGTATAACTTTCGCGAACTAGGTAATAGCGACGTTAATGTATCCCTCTAGGGATATTGTTGTACCCTGTCGCATTGACACGTTGGAAATTTCGCTGTAGTTTTCTGCCCTTTTAATGGTCCTATTGCGACTCCTCCCTTTTGTTTCTTTGCAAGTTCCTTCGTTCCTCGTTTGTAATTAATCTAATGAAAAAAAAAATGCAGTAATTAAGTAGTTTCCTGGGCAAAATAAATATTATACTATTTAGTTTTTCAGTTAGAAGATATTAGACACGTATTCTAATAGTATTCGTCTCAATCCTCCAAGAACTCGGCATCACGCAGCGTCCTTCTTCCATCGTCTAATGTCATATTCTCACTTTCTTTGGTCATAGCACACACGTGAGAGGACACATCTGTGGAAAGACTTGTGGTTCAGGGAAGATTGAAGGCACGAGAGCACTCGGCAGGTCACCCATGCGGCACCAAGTTAAAACTGCGCTCAACGGTCCACTCTACGAATGTTTGAGAAGATACTGGAGGAATGGCGACGGATTGTAAAGCTTGCCACCGCCCCTGATGTGACGAGCACACCACTGCCAAGAGTGTGACGACGAAGAAGAAGGGTTCTTATAATGATAATTCATTCGTTGTTCTTTTGTCAAACAAAAAAATGACAAAGATGAAGCATGTCAAAGTGGGGGCCCGTGACATCACTCTTTAGGAAAAAGTGTACGTATTAGTGACGTCACAAAGAACTTTAACCGGTTATTTGTCTATAATATTTGTTTAATTGACAAAAGAAAAAATACGCGTCGTCATTTTGTAAAAATAACTGTGATATTTATGCTGTTTTATTATGAAGATTTAAAAATGAGGGACGTAATTAAAACCATGTTGAATGAGAAAAAAATTAACGTCCAAAACTCGACTTTTTTAAGTAATTAAAAATGAAAGCGTTTGCATTTTTTTAATTGAAAATAATACTTACCTTCTGATTTAATTCAAAAAGGTATAAATACTTATTATTATTGACAATCAAGACCTAACTTAACTATATATCGAAAATACAAACTGAGACATGGATGCACAGAAAAACCAGAAAAAGAGACCAGCACTGGGAATCGAACCCAGGTCCTCAGCATTCCGTGCTGCGTGCTTTAACCCCTACACCACTGCTGCACAGGAATCTAGACACGAATTTTTCCTATGCATACATATCTCAGGTTGCTTATATTTCTACTTTGCTACTTAAGCAGCAGCACTAGCGACATCTATGTGGCGTCGACAGACATCCCACTCTTTCGGAACCAACCGCTCACCCAGACAAGAGATGTCGCTACTAAGCAATCAAATTAAGATTGGTTTTTTGGAGTCTTTTTGTATTTTATATTTCAACTCCAATTTTGTTACTTTTACGGGTATCCCGTGAAACCATGTCGACATATCGACTCCAAAAAACCATAGACCGTAGCCTGCTTAGGCACAGTTATATTACGCTCAAAATGTATCTTTATGAATAAAATACCTTTGGCTTTTGACTTTTTAAGCCTCGAACACGGTGCAGACCCCGTGTAAAGGTCACAGACCACCCTGTTTAAATATGCATCCCGGGTCCCACCACACGGAAACGAAATGACTACGAAACTTGGGTTAATTTTGTAAAAAGTAGCAGCCATTGTTTTTTTTCCATCGGATGATTTTGGGAAAAGGTGTAAGAAACGAATATTAACAAAATGAGGATTTCTTGACAGGCAAAATACAGGGTGTCCCAGAAGTACCACGTCACAGTGACACCAGAGGTAGGCCAGCTTAAGAGGAACCTAACCAACCTAACATGTAATTTATTGACGTTATTTATTTGTTTCGTTTCTAGTAATTTTTTTTCATGGCTGATGGTTAAAGTTGAAATTCATGTTTTTGAGACAACTTAAATTCAGATTAATAAAGTTTTTTTCAGCATTTTACGGTAGTTACTGACAAAATAACACACTGCACTTCTGAAGTAACTCTTCACGATTCGATACACATAAAAAACTGTTATTAAGAGCTTTCCAAGTCGATGCTGGTACTAAAAATGTCAAGACAAAGGGGAGTATCCCCAAAAATCTTTATTTCTGTAATAACTCGAAAACCGTGCAACTTTTACTGGGGTCATGTTAGGTTGGTTAGGTTCCTCTTGAGCTGGCCTACCTCTGGTGTCACTGTGACGTGGTACTTCTGGGACACCCTGTATAACTAGATGGCGTTAGTATCGTGAGGTCCGTTTGACGTTGCAATCTTGCTTGTGATTTTATAACCGAGTTATATAACCAATCACAAACATCACACAAATGTCAAAGTTTTCAAGCGGAACTTACGATACTAAACTCCAATTCAATTGAATCTGACAATCCTGTAGGCACTTCCAGCCTACTAATATAAACACCGGGCTGCCTAAGGCTTTGTGATGTGACTTATTATTCTTTTTGATTCCTTTTAGATATCATCTTGCAACAACAGGGACATATATCAAGTGTGCCCACGATAGGAGGTGTCTTAAATAGTAGAAAATTGACTGATTCTATTGAATTGTACTTTAGCACGAACTAGTCTGTCACAGTAACCAGTATTGAAATCAAGCTTTTTACGAGCATTTGAAAGAAAGACAGAAAGAAGAAACACGGAAATAGAAAAAAATTGGTGCAGGTGGTAGGACCTTGTGCAAGGTCCGCCCGGATAGCTACCGCATCTTGCACGCTAATCCTGCCGTGAAGCAGCAGTGCTTGCACTGTAGTTTCTGTGGAGTTAAGACAGCCGGTGAAATTACTGCACTTGAGTGTATTCCCATCTTAGGCCTCTAGTTGGCAACGCAACTGCAATACCCCTGGTGTTTTGCCATCCAGTAGAATAAAAAAAAAACAACCTCGCGGCCGACGCTGGGCTTCCGTTGGAACCATTTTGTAGTAATTCGTTTCGCTCCGTCGCTTCGGATCCGTCTTTGTAGTAGTTGCATCATCCCAGCCCAGCCTATATACTCCCACTGGGCACAGGCCTCCTCCCATAATGAGAGGCTTGGGCTGTAGTTCCCACGCGGGCCCAGTGTGGATTGGGAACTTCACACACACCATTGAATTGCTTTGCAGCTTCGTGCAGGTTTCCTCACAATGTTTTCCTTCACCGTAAAGCTCGTGCTAAATTTCAGAATGTAATTCC
>NC_133479.1:6280584-6281256 GCF_025370935.1 Choristoneura fumiferana | reverse complement strand
TCCACCGTGAACTCGCGGCTTTAACCAAGTCATCCATCCATCTCGTGGCTCTGCTTCTCAATTTGCTTATCCAGTGAGCTATGTCGATGACTAGTTCTGTGTCGGTTCTCCTCGTTCCGGATTCGAGCCTTCAGAGAAACTCCGAGCATAGCCCTTTCCATAGCTCGCTGAGAGACTTAAAATTTGTGGACCAGCCCAACCGTGAGTCCACGTCTCGACACCAATCAAAAATCAAATCAAATTAAATTTATGCGAGATTCCAATAGGCTCCACAGAAAACCAGCGTTACTGCATATAATGTGCTGCAACACATGCTGCGTGGAAACCCTTTTTGGTATCCTGTCGTGTCACCAAGTAACATAGTTTTAGTGCTAGTTTTAGTCTTATCTATTTTATTATTGTAAGATGGACTTATGAAGCCAAAGTAAATCTCTCTTTTTTTTCTTTCAAATAAATTGTGCCATATCCAACTCGCCATTACTCTTCGTATACTATATATTACGGATACGGAATCACGATAAAAAGCAACGTTAGAGTCAGCCTAGATCTCACGGGCCTATCGCATCTGTCCGGAAATTCGACCTCTAAACACTTCCTGGGCTAGTTCGTTGTTCTAATAACGTTAACTGTATTTGTAGGTAGTGAGGAAATCCGGCGGAAAACCTATGTATT
>NC_133479.1:6178881-6280253 GCF_025370935.1 Choristoneura fumiferana | reverse complement strand
CATCCGCGTAGATGTATAAAAAATGTACGTCCTATACTCAGACCTACCGAATTTCCCTCTACTCTCAAACATCTTTCTCACTCTCATATGTAGATAAAAGTTGGAAAACCCCCGATTTTGATGAAACATGTCTAAGAACCATCGCTAGAAAACGTGATTTCAAATAAAAAACCGCATACAAATCGGTTCACTCGTTTAAGAGCTACGATACCACAGAGAGACAGACAGACACACAAAGCGGTCAAACTTATAATACCCCTCTTTTTGCGTCGGAGTTAAAAAATAGATTATTTCAATAAGTGCGGCACACAATTTTTCTACTGAATAAACGTAAAAAGATTAGAAGTAAAATGAACGATAAAAAAATCATTAATATCTGTTGAAAAAGAAGAAAGATACCACCGAATAAAGTTTACATTCCACCTCTTTCTAAGAAAATGAAATTTAGTAAGTATGGACTTTCTATGGCCGTTGTAGCTGACGTCATAGTCTATAACGTCCCTATCTTCCTATTTTTTTTAAAGTATATTCGTTTGTTTATTTTTTTTGGAGTATGTGCATTTATTGGTGTAGGAAGTAATAATAACAATACATTAGAAATCAATACAATACATTATTTTTGATCAATGTGTGGGAGGGCAGCGCCGTCGTCAAACCCAAGCCACCTGGCGGCGGGCTTAAACCGGTGTCGTGTGTCGCGGATGCAAATGCTGGTGGCATGTATGATGGCTCTAAGCCAGCCCAGTATTGTGGTCAGGGAGCGATTCCATTGTTCTGAAATTGCTTCTCCTAAGTGTTTGACGAATAAGGACATTTGGGGTGCAAAGACACCATCGACGGATGTTACCAGTGGAGTGAAGGTTGCATGTCGCATTTAAAGAAAGAAAGAAAGAAAGAAAGTTTTATTTTGGCTCCATAAGTACCACCTAAAACTAAGACTAAAACTATGTTACTTGGTGACACGGCAGGATACCAAAAAGGGTCTCCACTCAGCATGTGTTGCCGCACATTATGTGCAGTAACGCTGGTTTTCTGTGGAGCCCAAACGCTGGTTTGGAGCCCAATTTCACAGCCATCAGAATATTTTCTATGTTTTTCAGTTTCGGCTGATTTCAGGACAGAACTGACGTGACGTGAGAGGTAAGAGGGAGCGTCGGTGTCAACAACACGGATGTCAAAAAACGCCTCCCTCTGAGCACTCCTTACGCCGCGGCATGATAGGTCTGCACCTAGTTCGCAATCATTTTCAGAAATTATTGGTTCTTTTGCTACGTTGCCCCAAGCATTTTGGCAAAGTTCACAAAAGAGATCTCTGATCTCATTGTGTCGCCTTGTGGTTAGGCCATCGGTTTTACAACAGAGCGCGTGATCGATGTCAAAATGGCCGATGCCGCAGCCATCGCATTATTGTGGCTGGGAGTTAGATGTTCTGTAGTAACGTAATGATAACGCATCTCTGTGATCTAACAAATAGGTCAAAATGATATTTTTTCGTTGTGATAACTGATAGCCAATTTGAGGACTTAATTTTCACTTTTGATGCGATGGATCTTTCAATTGCCCTTTTTTTGTTACCAGTAAATTTTGCTAGGGTAATTTCTAGGAGTTTGTTATCGCATGCTTCTTTTTCTTTTTTCGCCAAGAAGGCTTGGCGAGCATTTTTAAGATATGTGTTATGTCCGGATAGATCTATCTGTCTCTATATAAATTGGTAATTTGTGAAACTAAATATAGATACTGAGGCAATTTTAAAAAATGTTTCACAAATATAAGGCAATGACTATTTTATTTGTTATTTGAATACCTTACTTATTTCAAAAATTATGTTCATTTATTTACCATTTATTAGCAGTAATGTATTTGTAAACAAACAATACGGATAACGGCAATATTTTTTTTATTAACAATCGAATAATTTAATATAGCGATATAGGTTAATATCGCCGCCAATGCGTTATCAAGAATTTAATATGTTTTATCAATCAGTATTGAATTTGATGAATTTGGCTTATTTAGTCAGATAGTAATAGACAATACCTAAATAAATTCGCCGCATCTAGGTCAAGGTAGGTCTAGGTGGTCTAGGTGCTGTGAAGACGAGAAGAGAACAGAAAATACATAATAACGACCGCGTATCAGCAACTACAGCATAAAACGTCCAGATGAACTTAAACAATACAAAGGCGTACACACTGCACATAAATTGGTCAACTTTTATGTCACCTGCCTGTGTCATACGTAAGGTTCTAAATTTGCACGATACAAAGTTAAGACCGCCGCCGCAATTCATGATATTTTGTTTACCGCAAATATTGAAAGTGATCCTCTTACTCTGAAACAAAAGTTCGTTACGCGTCAGGTATAAGCATTGACGGAGACAAATTGCGTGAACACGCAACAAAATAAGTACATTTCGTGACACACTGCGTTAACGATTGAGGAACTAAGTGAATAACCCCCTGTTTACTATCATTTATTTATTTATTTATTTCAAAGAAACTTACACAGTATAACAGTTAAACACTAAGGCACTGCGAAAGACAAACACTGAGAAGAGAGAGATTGAATGACAATCCAACAAAACAATTCATAAATTAAATGTAAGTAACTACATATAAAATAAAACAAACGTTTAAACATTTTTTTTTTTTTTTTAAGCACATGTGGACAACCGTACATCCATCATCTCACATAAACCATACCATCCATTGATTAAATTTTTCTGATGGATAAATGTGATGCCGTCTCTGTTTGTTTTGTTCGAATAGATTGATTATTCTGTTCTGCCAGAATACCCTCGATTTTTCCGTCAAATAAAATTAATCAATGGGAGGAAAAACAGCCCCTAAGTATTGTCACAAAACACTTCTGAACTAAGTATCTGTGATTTGTGGTATTGTGTTGTATTGTAACTCTTCATTGTACATACCTAAAACACATGAAATTAATAGATAACAAGGTAATAAGATCTAACAAGGCGAAATTATCCCTCAAAGGGATCTTTTCCAGTTAACCTTTGAACGATTGACATGATATCAGAAACAACTGTCTACTCGGACACTATAACGAGTACAATGAAACGATAAAAGAACCTGCCTATTCCTAAACCTAATCCAAATATACATACATTAAGTAGTATAAGAAATAGGTATTTTACTTTGCAACAGCCGTGAGGGCCAGTGATTTGACCTATGCCTTCTCAAGCAGAGGATTGCAGGCTTAACTCTGGAAAATTACCACGAGCTTTACGATGAAGAAAAACATCGTGAGAAAACCTGGATAATGCCTACAAAGTGATTCGATAGTGTGCGACATGTTTCCAATCTGCCCTACTTGTTAAAACGGCGGTGGGGGTTGGAAAACTAAAAATCTCATTAAAAACTGGAGGGAATATAATACATACGAGTAGAGTCAAGTAGTACTGACTAAAAAAAATATCTGTTTAACCCGTCATTTATATATTACATTGTGCACGTAGTTTTTCTTTTGGCAATCAAACAAAAACTGACAAAGATACGTGCGTCAAAGTTCTATAGTGGGCCATTGGGCATCCGTGACGTCACACCATGATAAAAAGTGTCGAACGGCGTGTCGTCACCAGCCCAGCCTATATACGTCCCACTGCTGGGCACAGGCCTCCTCTCAGAACAAGAGGGCTTGGGCCATAGTTCCCACGCAGGCCTAGTGCGGATTGGGAACTTCACACGCACCATTGAATTGCTTCGTAGGTTTGTGCAGGTTTCCTCACGATGTTTTCCTTCACCGCAAAGCTCGTGGTAAGTAATAAGAGTCACGGCACGCGTCATGGTGAATGACTCTACCTATGGTTAGGCAGTTGTCTCACCGCCAGCGAGGAAACGATTGGCTATCGACTATGTTCTCGCTCAAGAAACGAACAAAAGATATAAGATCCTGTGTGAGTAAAAGAGACACATATCTTAATAGTTGATCGCTGGCTGTTCACACTGTCGGCGAGAACGCTCTTACATCTTTTGTCGCAGCGACAAGAGCTATAAAACTCGCTGAGCTATAGATACTCGCTCAGCGATGTCAGCTCGGCGGCCGCCCCGCACGAGCGAGTCGAGTGGAGCGAGTAATCGCCCGTCGCACTCAAACACTCGCTTACAGCCAGCGACAAAACTACACTCGCTTCTCGCTGCTCACCCACTCGTTTCTAGTTACTCGCTCTACTCGCTTCTCGCTCATCGTCGGCGGTGGGACAAGTGACTTATGCCTGCAAAAATGAACTGTACAGGCATAACCATCGTTTATAACCTAGCATGTGTGGCCAGCTTAACTGAGAGACTAATTGGAACTTTTTACGACACGAGCCGCACGAGCAGAAGGTTTTGCAGGTGGTAGGACCTTAGTGCAAGGTCCGCCCGGATTGCTACCACCATCTTGCTCGCTAATCCTACCGTAAAGCAGCAGTGCTTGCACTGTTGTGTTTCAGCGTGGAGAGTAAGACAGCCGGTGAAATTACTGGCACTTGAGGTATCCCATCTGAGGCCTCTAGGTTGGCAACGCATCTGCAATACCCCTGGTGTTGCAGATGTTTATGGGCGGTGGTGATATCTTACCATCAGGGGACCCACTTGCTCGTTTGGCATCCAGTCGAATAAAAAAAAACCCGGGCCTATCAAACGCACCGTTTTTTCACCGGGACAACTGCTGTCTACACCGCACGTACGTATGACTCAACTCAACGTATTAAAACGAGAGCTAGTAAATTGGCGTTTGCTTTTTATGACACTGTCTTAAATGTCTCGTAGGTTCCTCCATCGGGGACCGGAAAAACAAAAGGAAATCTAGCCAACTTTGCTCTGTCGAAATGAGTTCTCCATCTGAGTTATTTTGTCCGAAAAGTAACCGTCGGTCATAAAACTCCACTTACTAGGAGACAGTTTATGAGCGAAGAGTTGTGATGAATTCCTTTTTTTGTTGTATTATTATTACCCGACCCGATTATTCAATAAATAAATAATAAATTACGGTGAATGAAAACATCGTGCGGAAACCTGCACAAACCTGCGAAGCAATTCAATGGCGTGTGTGAAGTTCCCAATCCGCACTGGGCCCGCGTGGAAACTACTTCCCAAGCCCTCTCATTCTGAGAGGAGGCCTGTGCCCTGCAGTGGGACGTATATGATGATGAAATAATAAATATCACGGAACACCTCGCACCAATTGACGTAGTCTTAAAGTAAGCAAAGCTTGTGTTAAGACTAGGCAACGGATAAACATACTTAACAAACATTCGCATTATTCACGCAAATTCCTGCCCCGACCGAGGATCGAACTTGGGACCATAAGATTCGTAGCCAGGTTATCATACCAGCGGGCTACCTGATCGTCAAACGTTAAGTAGGTATACAATATAATGTGTATGTGTCGGGTCGGGAGCTATCATCGAAAAATCGTCTCCACAACCTCTATTGTAAAACTATAAGGTATCTTTTTAGGTAGGTACATTTATGGGTGGTACATTAAAAAAATCACCTTTTGTTTTACATCCTCTTTGTTGAAAGAAAGAAAGAAACATTTATTCGTGACAAACATAAGAACAATGGATAAAAAAAAATAAAGAAAAAAATAGTTTTATGTATGCCACGAAATGGTCCCAAATCAGCAATCTGCCGGTCTTGCGAACGGCGCTGGTCTTCCTTTGGGACCATCGGGGTCATCATACACTAAAAAAAAAAATTAAAAACATCATTAAATACAGTGAGACCGATAAAATTTTCACTTAAAAAAAAAAAAAAAAACTTAAAATGAAATTGTTACCTATATTGTAGAGCCGAGCCAAGCCAACTCCGCAAAGAATAACATGGCAAATGTAACGCATATTATGTACGTGATTTGGCGTTAAAATATAGTGCCGCCAAATCACTCCGTTGCAGACCTAGCCTGGCCAGGCCCTATTTCGATCCAATTTATGAAGTGAAAAACAAATTGGATAGGCAAACGCATACCAAAAAGAAGACATAGGCACAGGCAAGTCTCCTTTACCCGTTGACATCTATGTGCCTTACGGCATAGAATATGTCAGTGCCTTTTCCTTTCCTGTTCCGAACAACGAACGAAGGAACGAAGTTGGCATACTAATTCTTACATATTATTACATCCATGCTAAATTACTGCTTTCTAACACCAATAGTCACTAAGCTAAGCCGCGGACGGACGTACAGCTACGCATAGCGCAAGTGTATATTATAGAGTTCCTTTTTGCCATTTTGTGTATGGAACCCTAAAAAGGTACCTACGTCCAAGTAAATTCAAAATATTTTTATTCAATTTAAACTATAACAATCACTTATGAAAGTCTAAAAAAATACTACCACCGGTTTGCAAAAACCTTTGTTAATTAAAACCGACAATAAACTCAAGCTGTACAATCGTATTCAAAAATATATATACAGCCATAGCGTCAAAATATGTATTCATCGACCTTATGTTTAGTGGCATACCTACTGCATGCCGCATACAGGTGTTTAGATATTTATTGATGTCTTGGTAACATATATATATTCCCATTCATAACTAAGTAGCTAGTATTGAATTGTTTTTAATGAAGATTTAATTTAACTTAAGTACTAACATAATAATAAGGCTTTGTAACTTACAAACTATAGATAATAATCTGAATTAAATGACATTATTATTATTATATATAATCAAGCCTTACACAAATAAATAAAATAAGCCTTTATTGCTGTTTGCTTCTAACTTATTTTACAACAATTAGTGTAAG
Organism: Choristoneura fumiferana; assembly: GCF_025370935.1. NCBI lineage: Eukaryota > Metazoa > Arthropoda > Insecta > Lepidoptera > Tortricidae > Choristoneura > Choristoneura fumiferana. The sequence goes on along the minus strand of NC_133479.1, from coordinate 6,273,502 downwards.
TTGCAAAAGAGGTAAGAAAATAATTCACTTATTACTAAATCTCCTTCTCGGCATTCGGTCGATCCTCCCCTCATAACAGCTTGTCTTTCGACAAAGGCCTCCTCTAAGACTTTCCACTTGCTTCTATCCTTTGCCGTGCGTAACCATTCTGGGCCTACTAATTTCTTAAAATCATCTTCCCATCTCTTAAACTGCCTACCTCTGCTTCTCTCTGCTTCCTCTAGGGTACCATTCCAGTTATTATTCTAGTCACTTTTTCCCTCTTTCCCTCAACATATGTCCCGTCCAGCGCCATTTCAATTTTCTACATACTGTTTGAACTTTTTTGAATTTAGTCTTTCTCTTTAGCTTTTTCAACTGAATTCTATCACTTCTCCTTACGCCCAATACACTTCTCTCTATTCCATTCTGACATATATTGATTTTATTTTGCTGTTGCTCTGTAGGATTCAAGCCTTATAGGATTTCAATTGACTATAACAAACAAACAAACGCTGTGTGACGTAACTACTGGTTGCGGTGCACGTGGACGGGCTCGTTGGCCGGAGCGTCATTCTACTTCGGGCTGTAGGGACGACAATATGGCTAATGATTCTGTCAGTTCGTCTAGCGATTATCTCTGTACATACTCTGATTGGTTTTGTAATTGAATTATTACCGGCTGGTGAATAAAACGACTGTGCTCCAAAAGAAGTTATTATTGAAGCTCTCACTCAAGTACCTACCATACATCCTGAACACATCCTGACGGCGAGACGGAAGTACTCTCATTGCATCCATCATCTCATCTCTCTTCTCCGCTCTCGTCGGCATATAATATTTATGCTTCTGACCGTTTTTTTTTCTTTTCAAAAATCATTGCCGACATTACGCGTACCATCGTTTCTTAGAAAGGGGATGTTCAAATATTTATGAACACCTAGTAGCTCCAATGTTTACGAGAGCAAACTGTAGTCTGTACGGTACTTCAATAAGGTAGATTGTCACTGATGCCAATTTTCCCGCCTTTCCTCTATATTTTCATCCAAAAGAAACACGTAGCCATGTGTTACATCGGATACACGCTCTACTAATATTATAAATGCTTAAGTCTGTGTGTTCGTGTGAGCATGCGCGTATGTGTGTGTGTATTTGGACGTGTTGTGAGTGTAATGTTGTGGACACGTGATAAATCAATAGAGATAGCAATTTGATAGAAACTATCAATGTAATACTATTGTATTACCGCCGTACTAGAACCAAAAAGCTCTCGGACTCCACCCTTAGGCTCAAAGGCTCATGGAGGTGAGGCGTGAGATGATTCTGCAGTCCTCTGTACCACTACCATGAGTTTACAGTGACCGTACTCAATAGCCGGGCGTAATTATTTGTATGGAGAATTGTACAGCGCCTCTACAAATAATTTACGCCGTCGCTATCGACTATGGTCACTGTAAACTCATGGTAGTGGTACTGGTGACGCTTGTCGATATCGGCAGCTAAACAGGCAGATTTTAAAGTCTCTGAAGCGCGATGTACGCCGATTTAATACTAATAGTATCGAAAAGGCTATTGAGCGTAACAGGGGCTCTAAGGTTTTACCAGTACCACTACCATGAGTTTACAGTGACCGTACTCGATAGCGACGGCGTAAAATATTTGTATGGAGAATTGTGCAGCGCGTCTACAAATGATTTACGCCGTCGCTATCGAGTACGGTTGCTGTAAACNATACTGAGCGGCAAAAAGCTAGCCCTCAAATGTATGCAGAATCGGTAATTTGTATGAAGGGTGGGAAATTTTGTTGCCGCTGAGTATATAATAATATGGAGTCAACATACAAACTCAGAATTTTGCATAAGTAGTAAAGAGTAGGTTAAAATGGAAATAACCTTTATTTGTATATTATAAACGTGTTAATCACTGAGTGTTAATACACCTCCTAATATCCATATTCGCTTCCCGGAGGGTGTATCGTACTAAGTATTACTTTTTGCGTTAACGTACCTTGTGGACCTAAATTTCCATTTTTTTACCTTTGATGGTATCGTTGTCCATACAATAGAAACAAAGTTTGCATGGACTTGACCCATGGCTTGGGGCTGTCTTTAACCGTCGAGGAATAAAGAATTTTATTTACAGGGTAGTAGGATTGACGCTCGACTTGGTAAAATTTGGGTTAATTTTAGGACAATATTTATTAAGTCAGTTTATTTAGTCACGGTTCCATGGTCAAATATTATTTGATAAAAAAATGTAGAAGACAAGAGAAAAATTAAACGTAGTGACCGGTTTGAGCCATGTCTTAGAAAACCTTACTAAATTATCTATACTATAATAGTAGCACAATTTTGAACATGAAACTACCGTGAGACTCACTCATTATGCAGACCTAAGCAGCTCCTGCAAAAACTTTCATAGCAACAACGGGCAAGCTCAGGTGGTTAATATGTTTAGAATTAAACACCTTATAATTAAGTAAAGATCGTACTCTGTTACTTTTTCAAAGTTTTATTAATTAGGTACTCCTGAGATCCTCCGTAACATGGTCCTTCAAACCGGATGAGAGTTACGGGGCTTTCAGATTAGTCAAAACATGTCGAGCTAAACTCGATTTAAAACGTGAGTCATCCGGGTCAATATCATTTAATAATGTTAGCCAAATTCAAATAGTTTATTCTGCAAGTAGGCCGCTGAGGGCTATTTTACACGTTTTTTTTTAACTACCAACGCTTTCGGGAAGACCATCATTGCCAAGAAAAATGCACCGCAAGGAACTCAGCAGAAATACATTTTTCAAAATAATTAATTATAAAATAGATAATTACAAATAAAATAATTTTACAATTAAAGTGTTATTTAATTAATTAATTAAACTGCTCGTTTTAGATAACTCCATTTATAAATATAATAGTGTGACTCATAACAACATAATTCCCGCCGTGTGCTTAATTAGTTAACGTGACGTTAGCGATAATAAGTAGGTACTTATGGCAAAGATGGTTTTCACAACTCACGATTCTCCCCCTCTCCAACATGCCCAACGAAAATATTCTTGCTGAGTCTGTCTACTATACTCACTGTATTCCAAATATTTGAACTTCAACAATTATGTTGTAACACCATGTGTATATTTGTAACCTCCTATGTTGACAAATAGAGATACTTTTACTTTGACTTTCACTGTGATCTGTCACTTTTTCTGTCACGTTAAAAAATTTGGCACAATAAAAAAGGGATATAAAAACAAAAACACAACCTGATTTAAAACAGTGTAAGTAATCGATTCTGCTCTCGATTCTGAGCAATTACTTAACCCACTTTCTGTTTTTTTAATAACACCTAGTACAGTCAGCATCAAAAGTAGCGGATCACTTTTATTACCTCGTCGCATTGGCAATCTTGCATGGCGTTTTGTCTAGTACGTGGCTTTAAACGACAAAGTACGAAAATGTGCAGCTTCTTTTTTTTGCTGACTGTACATACAAAATAAAGTAATATGCAGTAGATAATACAGAGTACCCAATTTTATGATAATCTAGTCTTAGATTGATATTCAAACCTTATTACCTAATTAGCGGAGCAAGACCAGTCAGCTCATCTTTAGTAACCTGCACGGAAATATTTACAGAAACAGGTCTATTGGAAGTTTAGCCGATTTCGCTGACTTTGGTATACTTCGGACGCCCACGTACCTGTCTGAGGCAAATAATGGCTGCTAAGCTGAACAATTATTACTTCGAACGTATTTAGCTGAATAAAGTCAAAAATGTGGCTTGGTACTACGTAATATACTTTTCAAATCGAAACTAAAAATACACATAAAGAAAAAATAACCATGAACTGAAACTTAACTATAAAGTAAATACCTAACTTAAAAACTTAATAGGTACAGTCAAGTGCAAAAATAACTATCTATTCGAACCTCTCAAAAATATGTTACTACAGCCTTATTGCGTCGGAAAAAAGAGTCTGTGGTACTTATTTTTGAATCATTGAATAAGTTCTTACTTTTACACTTGTCACCTACTGAATATACTTATTTTTTATAAACATTCTGTAGTAGATGCTTATGGAAAGCAGGTTAAATTACAAGTAGAATTATAACAATGTTAAAATCTGTTTGTCCACTAAGTAGCAATAAGTGACGACCGGACAGTCCATTGCAGTGGTTAGAGAACCTGACTACGAAGCTTGAGGTCCCGGGTTCGATTCCCGGCCGGGGCAGATATTTGTATGAAAAATACGAATGTTTGTTCTCGAGTCTTGGGTGTTTAATATGTATTTACTTAAGTATTTATCTATCTATCTATCTATATATTTAAGCGTTTATCCGTTGCCTGGTACCCATAACAAAAGCTTTGACTTTGGGACAGGCACGTCATATTTATTTGTTTAAATATTTATTTATTACTTACGTATATAAGTCCGTGCCGTGCCCGGTTTAGAATAGGACTCACCCATCTCTTTCCGTGGTGTCGTAAAAGGCGGCTAAGGAACTTGATGTGAGATTGGGTAGCAACGCTCTCTATTGCCAACTACGAAAACCGGACTCCGGCACCGTGGTGTGAAATACATCCAATAAAAAAAGAATTATCAAAATCGGACTACTCTAAGAAGTTATGCGTGGTCGTACATTACAATCATTGAGTGAACAATCAATCATCCCCTGTTTTCCTACCATTAGGGTTGATTTTTTTTTCCAAATTTATATGGGACTACCTTGGCAGTATAGGTACCCTTTCCAATAAAAAAAAAATCAAAATCGGACTACTCTGTAAAAAGTTATGCGTGGTCAAAAATAAAAATAAAATTTATATGCGTTGACTTGAGCACCTTCCGTTTTTTTCATCGGTTAAAAATTAAATCTTCGAGGTAAGGTCTAAAACATATGGCGACATAACCTAACCACCAATAACCTAACCTAATTAAATTTTAATACAAGCTTTTTTGCTGACTGTACTTTTTGTTGACTGTACTTGCATTGTCACCCAAACTACATTTGCATACCAAATTTCAAGTCGATGCTCTTAACCGTTGAAGAGTTCCGTCCTGCGGAGACGATTCTGGCTGGACTACCAGGATGTCACTACTAAATTATACATGATTACGTTTATAATTATGATTTACATAGGTGCCAAATTTTAAGTCAATCCGACTACTGGAAGTTGGTCGAATTTAGTTTGCAAGATTTGACTAACCTTAGATAATATTTTTAATTTACGGATTTTTTAAATCGGATTTATGAAGAATCCGAATAGTAACATTAGGAGTTTTAAAAAATTCGGAATTATAAAAATCGGTATTTTGAAATTCATGATTCCGACTTTCGGAATTTAGTTTTTCGTATTTATGTAGTACTAAGGACGCAACATTTTCGTCATGAAAATGGTCCACACACAATCTTATTTTATGCCAAAAACTAAGCAAGTTCTGGCTGTTTGAGTTTATCTAAGTCACTAGAAGTAAATAAAAAAAATTAGTTACTTTTACTCCCTAGGGACTAAAGTAATCACTTTACTCCCACCTCGTAAGGCTGTATTTGACCTACTTTTAGAGCATGAGAAGTAAAATAATGTTTTGCCATCGTATTTCATCGGATAAGTTCGTATTAAAATGACATGTAATAATGATATTACCAATAAAGGAGTATGAGTATGAGTATTTATCTTGATTTCTGAAATACCTTCAGCAAAATTTTGTAAGCTGGTTGAGAAAGCCAGATAAATACGAACTTACCCGACAAAATACATACAAAACATATTATACCTGGTACATATTTATTAACTGGTAGGTACGTAAAAAAAATTCTCCCGTCAGTTAAATTAGGAATCAGAAAATATTGAACGCGTATTTTTCTTTTGTTAATCAAACAAAATTACCACACGTATGGCTCTAATATAAATACGTAGAACCAGTATTAAAAATATAAACAACAAAATCACGTTTCGTAGCCCCATTTTATCCGCTGTCCAAGTTAGGAACCTACCTTAATGAATTACACTACGACTTCAATATGCAGGCAGCACGTGATTATGATAATCTATTGTGAAAAGGTTACAGCGGATTGCCAAATTATCTTTTTGTCCTAATTACTGCTATCACAGGAAAAGGTGAAACGTGAGACATTAATATTGAAAAGACTTGAATAATCCTAATTGCTGGCGATGTTTTTGCAATTAAAGCCAATATATATGCAGCGATTAAGGCACTAGGGAGATTTAGACCCAAGTTAAGTCCGCAGTGGAGCGACGTCGATGGCAGTTTGAATAATATAACGCGGTGGAGAGTAATTTCTTGTGAACTTTTCTCGGTTCAGTCAAGATAATTGGGCGATAGGATTTTTTAGAAGATATAAAAGATGTTTTATTACAAAATTTAGCATAAAAACTTTTTCACGTCTCATGCTCTTAAAATGATACTTTAGTCTCTGCATATCGGAACTAAAGCTCCTCATTAATCTCTAGGGATTAAAGTATTTTTGTTTAATTTACTTTGGAAACCCCTAAACAGCCAATACGGTGTTTGCAAATGGAGGATTCTTTTCTATACCTAGACAATTGCAAAAATGTTTAAAAAACACAATTTAATTTCGTGAAACGCAATTAATGATAACGAATATGAATCTTTTCAATTATATTAAGGATGAATTAATTTTAGTCTGCGTAGTCCAATTATTAGTTATAAAATATTTTTCAGTTTTGAAATTGTAACGTTAAATAATTGAAACGGCTAAATAATGCAAGCATTTAAAGCGTCACTTTAAAAAAAAACAAAAGAATACACGCGTATTAAATTTTATTGATATTTGATTTTTACACAGACGTCCATAAGTCGTATTGAGCGCACATTTTTTTTATTCCACTGGATGGCAAACGAACAAGTGGGTCTCCTGATGGTAAGAGATCACCACCACCCATAAACATCTGCAACACCAGGGGTATTACGGATGCATTGCCAACCTAGAGGACTAAGATGGGATTCCTCAAGTGCCAGTAATTTCACCGGCTGTCTTACTCTCCACGCCGAAACATAAAAGTACAAGCACTGCTGCTTCACGGCAGGATTAGCGAGCCAGACGGTGGTAGCAATCCGGGCGAACCTTGCACAAGGTCCTACCACCTGCATTTATAAAAAGTAATACTTATTGTAATTTTGAACAAAACGTATTTTTTTCCCTCGCATTAAAAGTACCACTCATTTACGCAGTCGCTATCGAGTACGGTCACTGTAAACTCATGGGTAGTGTTTAACGCGAGACTAAACAACCATAATGACACTCAAACTATAGCCACCCTCGCTCTGTTCGGGTGGCTAAACATCTCGTGTCATTATGGCTTGTTTTAGTTCCTTGTTGAATTCGCTACCCCTGTTTGTAAACTTTCCATATATGTTACTTAATGCATCCTCAGACATCCTTTTGCGGAATTACTGATCAGATCAGACAGTTTTCTGCCAATAGAAGTTAGTTATCCAAAATATTTTTTGATGAACATTTTACCAATTTATTTTTTAATGCCTTGATACAAAACCCTCATGAAAGAGGTGTATTTTTTTTTACTATGATGGACATAGTTTACTTATTTATCAAATGCTCCATGAATATTTCAAATCGCTAGTATGGTTCAAAGGATAAAATCCCTTTAAGTTGGGGCAGACAGTTGGACGAACGAATGGAAGACGGATAAATATAGCAACATAGGTACTTATTAATATTTTTTCTTCTAAAGGACTCTAAATATCTATTAAAAACCGGCCAAGAGCATGCCGGACACGCCCGAAATAGGGTTCCGTAGCCATTACGAAAAAAATAAGTAATATTTTTCTAAGGATTTCGTATTTGTACGGAATATTCCAAGTTTAGGTATATTTATATATAGGCTTATTTATGTATAATAATTCTCAAGAAAACTTAACCGTTAAGTTTCCTTGTAAGTTTGATAATACTTATTTTTTTAGATTTTAAGGGGGGGGACGCTCGTTTTTAATAAAATTTGCACTTTAAAGTTCAATATTTTGCAAACAAATCACTGGATCGAAAAATCGTCTTATATAGCAAACCCCTAATGGTTTTAAAAGATCTATTATACAACGATACCCCACACTATAAGGTTGGATGGGAAAAGAAATCACCCCCACTTTACGTCCATGGGAGGCACACAAAATTTTTATTTTTTTATTCTATCATTTTGTTGGGATACTTATATTGTAAAATTACAGCTTTCTAGAATTGATAGCCCCTGAGCAAAGCCACGGACGGACGGACAGACAGACAGACATGGCGAAACTATAAGGGTTCCGTTTTTGCCAATTTGGCTACGGAACCCTAAAAAGCGGATATACATTCAAAGAAGGGTCCAGTGGTAATTTGATCTAGGGGTTATTATTATGTTGGGCTTAAAACTTTAAGCATAGTTAATCCTACTTTTCATAATAAATACGAAGGTTTGTATGTCTATGTGCGTACGTGTATGTTTGTTACTCCTGCACGCCAAATCCTATGTGTGTGTGTGTGTGTGTGTGTGTGTGTGTACAGGTAAAATTTAGTAATACTTATAAGACTTATTAATGCTTGATAATATTACTACCAGAATTTTAACTGGCAGCTTTAATCGTCCCCGCGAGAAAATTCGCGGGTGGAAACGAGTGTCTCTTATAAGTTATTATACGCAGATAAACTACGCTACTCTGCTAAAATAGTATTAATTAACCATTAACCCTTGAAACTAATGATATAAATCCCTCAAATATTAGAAAATTATGTCATAGGTCGCACCTCACTAACAGTAACAGTCGTCCACTCTCTAAAGCCCGAGAGCTAAGGTCTATTCAAGCTTATTCACATGTATTTTATGTGTAATATTATTTGGACCTGGATACTAAAATCTTTGATAGCACAGGGAAAGCTCTAGCCGTAGAACTGCGTAACTCTATCTCGAGAAGAATTAAGTTAATATTATTTTACTGTGGGTCCGCGGCGTATAAACAAATAAACTTGTTTACGGGCTATATTTAAGTATATCTGTTAATGGTTTTATTGTCGCTCCACTGTAGTTTTTTTAAGGAAAACAAGTTCAAAATAAGTTAGTTCGTGTTATTTGCCGAAGTTACAGACTTACATAATAGCATAATTCGTAATACTTTAGATAAGTTTCTCCATCGCACCACTCGCAGTTGATTTTCTATCCACCCTCACCAACTTAAAGGTCACAGCTCATTAGAGCCACCCGGCACCCGACCAGCACCGCCTCGACTTTCGGCGTCCTCTCGTTGTCGACAGGTGGTCCACGGATGGAAGTTGCGTTGACAACGAGTGGACCTCGCGTGGTCCACAAATTTTCTAGTCAAGTCAAAGTCAGAGTCAAAATATCTTTATTCAATTTAGGCTATAAAAAGCACTTATGAATATAAAAAAAACTACTACCGGTTCGGAAAAGCCTCTGTTGAGAAGAATCCGGCAAGAAACTCAACGAGGTATATTTTTCAAACAGATTTACAATATTATTAAGTGATATCTATGCTTCCCAAGTATTTAACACAACTTTGAAGGGATCGCCAATGTATCCGTTTCCCATAAAATAAGGCCGTAGGTACGAAATAATGCTATTAAAGTAAGCAAAATACACACAGAGAGCGGTGGCGGGGCGGTGCGGCGCGGCGCGGCGCGGAGGCGTTACCGGTTGTAATATTCGAGCACAAAGTAGATAGGTAATATAACAGAGACAACAAACTACTAACTAGTACAAGCAAATGGTATCACCCTAATACTGGCTATTCAACTGGCTATTTTACTTTCCTTCGATTTTCCAATAGATGGCACCAGAGAGAACACAAATAACACGATACGTATTGCCATCTAGTGAGACACTAAGGATACGGTACACTGACAACAACCAACAAGCTGACCAACTACGAGTAGAGATACGCATGATGTCTCTGTCTTATTTACGTCGTTAGAAGAGAATGGCATGATTCTCTCAAATAGGGTCGACGAATGTGTGCAAGCGCGGGGCAAGCCCAGCAAGCGCACTCCGGTTATTCGCCATTTAGCGTCACAATTGCAAAACACTACGTAAGCCTCATAGCTGAAATGTAGCCACATGTAGCCTATACCTTCGTATTCTCAATTTATGTGTTTCTTATCGTCAAATTAAGGAGTTGAATTAAGGTTGATGTGAAGTTGTGCTTATAAAATATGCTAGTCTTTATTTTAATCTCAATATTTCTACTTAATTCGGCATATTTACATTTTATAATTTAGAAATGTCAATGGTAGTGCCATCTATTGCTGTTTTTTATTATTAAATATAGCTTGTAGGTTGATTTAAGACGTGAGTTATCCGGGTCAATATATTTAATATGAGTGAGTCTCACGGTAGTTTCATGTTCAAAATAGCTTGTAGGGGTTTGTAGGCCATGAGCTAACATTAGCGCGGTATTCTGTGTGCCCTCTTTTACGTTAGCTAGAATATTACAACCGGGACCGCCTCCGCGCCGCGTTACACCGCTCCGCCTCTGGCGTCAGTGTGTTACTAGCTTAAAAATTGAGGACGCTTTTATTCGTTATTAAAATTACTATGATTCTATGTAAAAATAAACCAAATACCTATCCTAAAATAGGTTAGATTAGTTCCCCATTCGCACTGGGCCCTCGTAGGAACTACGGCCTATGCTGTCTCATTTTGAGAACAGCAGGGCTACTACGAAACTCGAAACTCGAAGTTCGTGTCGTGCGGTCCCTCTGACACTTATACTATTTAATACGAGAGCGAGAGGGACGGTACGATACGAAATTCGAGTTTCAAGTTTCGTAGTAGCCCTGCAGCCCTGTTGCCCAGTTGTGGGACGTATATACTCGTAGGATAAGCCTAGATAGCCTAAAAGCCTCTACGAATTTTCATAAATTTTGCTAACCTCGTTGCCCAGGATGCATTGGTCCAAATTCTGCTTGAACGTGCGACTTCATCGCTTTCCAATTACCTAATTTCCCTTGTTAGGCAGTGTACGTAGGTATATTAGTACGTGTGTACACTGTATATAATTGATGCTTTCTAATCACTAATCACGCCACGTCCAGCATTCAGTCTTTCGTCTCTGAAAGTCCACATCCTTGTCCCAAAAGTGAACGATGTGGCTGACCTTTCAAGACGATAAACACTCGGGCGGAGGCGGCAACGTGATATCTGTCTCGGAATTACAATCAAAAGTGGACTGATTCACTAATCAATCGGGTAAAGACGTGGCCACGTTGACATTGAATAAGAATAAAAATGGTTTATTAACTGTTAGAGAAGATACACATATAGGAACACTGTCTTTAATATAAAGTATACATCATATTATAATTTTGACATTGGGAGCCTTTACATTATAGAAAAAAAAAACGGTGGATTATTTTAACACTTGCACTTGTAGTTAAAGTTAAGATGTTTAGTTTTAATTTCTTAACTAAAGGACCCCATACATCCCTGTATTTTTTTATGTCCTAAGTTTTTTTGTAAATACATATTTTCTTTTGTTTTGGAAAGCTTAGTTTCTTGCGGCGCATTCTTCTTGGCAATGATGTTCGTTCACCTAGCTTTACATTTGTTTACAAAAAGGTTTTTAATTAACCTACATTACTGCTTGTCGGATTTTTTTAAACCGACTGGATGCTAAACGAGCATGTGGGTCTCCTGATGGTAAGTGATCACCACCGCCCATAAACATCTGCAACACCAGGGGTATTACAGATGCGTTGCCAACCTAGAGGCCTAAGATGGGATACTTCAAGTGCCAGTAATTTCACCGGCTGTCTTACTCTCCACGCCGAAACCACAGAATAAGTAATAGTACAAGTCCGAAACATAACAGTGCAAGCGGCTAGCACTGCTTCTTCACGGCAGGATTGGTAGCAATCCGGGCGGACCTTGCACAAGGTCCTACCACCTGCAAATTGATTGATTGATTTTTAGGGTTGCCAGAACGAGGTTGGTTTAGATAATGGTCATCTCGGTTAGCCAATGGAAAATTAAAATAATAAATCTAAAAATAGCATACATACTGTTTATGTGAAGTCGTCCTTGTTCACACTTAACAAAATGAGTTCACAGCTCCTAATATCGTGGGCTTATAATTGAATCAACTGAGTATTTTCTAAGACCCATTAGGGTTTTTTAGGGTTCTTTATACAAGCGAGAAACACATAAATATTACGTTTTTTTTCCTGATAGCGTAATTAAAAGTATGTAGATTTATCTCACCAACATTTTTTTCGGGGGTTCCGTACCTCAAAGGAGATAAGATATAGAGACTTCGTTGTATGCCGGTATTACTCGTAGTCCGTCAATGAGGGCTATCGTTTTTTGTCTCACTAGATGGCGCACTGTTGCGTGAGGTTTTTAAGTATGGCTTTAAAAGTCTGTTATTACGGGCGTGAAAACAAAGTTTAGATTAAAATCATATTTAATACACCTTAAAACCGTACCATAAAAATATCGAGCATGCCACAGTGTTGCATAGTCCCCGTTTTGTTCGGAAAAAAGGGAGGACAAAGGTTTCCGAAAGACAAAACTGTCTCAAAACACAGACATTCATTGCCCCGGAACGCATATTTGCCATAATTAATTTCAGATATTGCAAAATATTCACAAATTTATTCTTATTATAAATAAACCCGCGTTGCTCACCCAAAAACTATGAGATTTGACATTTCGGAGACCTCACGCTACACTAGCGTCTCTAGCGGCGAATTCATTCGCGATAGCCCTCATTCAGTCCGTGTTGCAGCAGCCGCCGAGTCGCGTTGCTCCTAAGAAGAAGGTCTACGAATGAGGTTTTTCACAGAGGCGAAATATCGCTAGATGGCGTTAGCATCGTAAGGTCCGTTTGACGTTTGACGTTTGCTTGCGATTGGCTCATTTATTTATTTAACCAATCACGAGCAAACGTCAAACGTCAAGCGGACCTCACGATACTAACGCCATCTAGCGATATTTTGGGATTCGATTTGTAGCATTCGAAGATGGCGGATGTAGACAATATCTAATTTAGCTATTTCTGTTTCTTTGGCTAGTTGAAGTATACCTAATTTTGATAGTGTTTTATGCGGCGATTAACTTTAACAGTGATCCCAAAATTCTATATTGCTCTCGTGTCTAACATTTTTTAATGCGCAAGTGGTCCCCACGTGGTTTCTGGAATTTTACTATCAAGTTGCAAAAACTACAATCACCGTACAACGTCCCTCTCAAAGAGAGTTTACCTTGACACTGGCTAAATTGTCCTATTAATTAGGACAGAAAAGCCATATTTTAAAAGACAAGAAGAAGCGATATTTTGCCTCTGTGAAAACCCGATTTACGACGTCAGTTATCCGGTACAATATCATTTTTAAAACTATCCAAATTTCATGTTTAACATTTTAAAAATGATGCACGTAAAAACATAACCCTCCTTCGGGCAGTCGGGTAAAACTGCGGGTATTTTACGCTATGATCTATCGTTTCGTAAAATTAACCTTTACTAGAAAAACAAATACATTTCTGGTTTATCCAAACAGAAAAACTGAATAAAACTTAGTAATGGCGTAACAATAAACCGAATTTCCAACAGTCGCGTGATCCGGCGCCACAGGTGGCTCAATAAAGCCGCGTGCAGGGCTAATTTACTGTATAACTTTCGCGAACTAGGTAATAGCGACGTTAATGTATCCCTCTAGGGATATTGTTGTACCCTGTCGCATTGACACGTTGGAAATTTCGCTGTAGTTTTCAGTTTTCTGCCCTTTTAATGGTCCTATTGCGACTCCTCCGTTTTGTTTCTTTGCAAGTTCCTTCGTTCCTCACTTGTAATGAATCTAATGAAAAAAAAAATGCAGTAATTAGGTAGTTTCCTGGGTAAAAGAAATATTATACTATTTAGTTTTTCAGTTAGAAGATATTAGACACGTATTCTCATAGTATTCGTCTCAATCCTCCAAGAACTCGGCATCACGCAGCGTCCTTCTTCCATCGTCCAATGTCATATTCTCACTTTCTTTGGTCATAGCACACACGTGAGAGGACACATCTGTGGAAAGACTTGTGGTTCAGGAAAGGTTGAAGGCACGAGAGCACTCGGCAGCGGCAGGCACCACCCCTGATGAGATGAGCACGACCACTCGGCCAAGAGAGTGACGACGAGGAAGAAGGGTTCTTATAATTATAATTCATTCGTTGTTCTTTTGTCAAACAAAAAAATGGCAAAGAGGAGTGGGGGCCCGTGACGTCACTCTTTAGGAAAAAGTGTACATATTGGTGACGTCACAAAGAACTTAAACCGGTTATTTGTCTATAATATTTGTTTAATTGACAAAAGAAAAAATACGCGTCGTCATTTTGTAAAAATAACTGTGATATTTATGCTGTTTTATAATGAAGATTTAAAAATGAGGGGACGTATTTAAAACCATGTTGAATGAGAAAAAAAAATACGTCCAAAACTCGACTTTTTTATGTAATTAAAAATGAAAGCGTTTGCATTTTTTTAATTGAAAAGAATACTTACCTTCTGATTTAATTCGCAATTAATTAAAAAAAAGGTATAAATACTTATTATTATTGACAATCAAGACCTAACTTAACTATATATCGAAAATACAAACTGAGACATGGATGCACAGAAAAACCAGAAAAAGAGACCAGCACTGGGAATCGAACCTAGGTCCTCAGCATTCCGTGCTGCGTGCTTTAACCCCTACACCACTGCTGGACAGGAATCTAGACACGAATTTTTCCTATGCATACATATCTCAGGTTGCTTATTTCTACTTTGCTACTTAAGCAGCAGCACTAGCGACATCTATGTGGCGTCGACAGACGTCCCACTCTTTCGGAACCAACCGCTCACCCAGACAAGAGATGTCGCTACTAAGCAATCAAATTAAGATTGTTTTTTTGGAGTCTTTTTGTATTTTATATTTCAACTCCAAATTTGTTGCTTTTACGGGTACCCCTGAAACCATGTCGATACAACTCCAAATTTGTTACTTTTACGGGTCTTTGTCGATATGGTTTCACGGGATACCCGTAAAAGTAACAAATTTGGAGTTGAAATATAAAATACAAAAAAGCTCCAAAAAACAATCTTAACTATATAGGCCGTAGCCTGCTTAGGCACAGTTATATTACGCTCAAAATGTATCTTTATGAATAAAATACCTTTGGCTTTTGACTTTTTAAGCCTCGAACATGGTGCAGACCCCGTGTAAAGGTCACATACCACCCTGTTTAAATATGCATCCCGGGTCCCACCACACGGAAACGAAATGACTACGAAATTGTTTTTTTTTTCACCGGATGATTTTGGGAAAAGGTGTAAGAAACGAATATTAACAAAATGAGGATTTCTTGACAGGCAAAATACAGGGTGTCCCAGAAGTACCACGTCACAGTGACACCAAAGGTAGGCCAGCTTAAGAGGAACCTAACCAACCTAACATGTAATTTATTGACGTTATTTATTTGTTTCGTTTCTAGTAATTTTTTTTCATGGCTGATGGTTAAAGTTGAAATTCATGTTTTTGAGACAACTTAAATCCAGATTAATGAAGTTTTTTTCAGCATTTTACGGTAGTTACTGACAAAATAACACACTGCACTTCTGAAGTAACTAGTCACGATTCGATAGGTACACATAAAAAACTGTTGTTAAGTGCTTTCCAAGTCGATGCTGGTACTAAAAATGTAAAGACAAAGGGGAGTATCCCCAAAAGTCTTTATTTCGGTAATAACTCGAAAACCGTCCAACTTTTACTGGGGTCATGTTAGGTTGGTTAGGTTCCTCTTGAGCTGGCCTACCTCTGGTGTCACTGTGACGTGGTACTTCTGGGACACCCTGTATAACTAGATGGCGTTAGTGTCGTGAGGTCGTTTGACGTTGCAATCTTGCTTGTGATTGGGTCATTTAGTTATTTAACCAATCACGAACATGACAGAAATGTCAAAGTTTTCAAGCGGAACTTACGATACTATTACGAACTAGCCTGTCACAGTAACCAGTATTGAAATCAAGCTTTGTACGAGCATTTGAAAGAAAGAAAGAAAGAAGAAACACGGAAATAGAAACAAATTGGTGCAGGTGGTAGGGCCTTGTGCAAGGTCCGCCCGGATAGCTACCACCATCTTGCACGCTAATCCTGCCGTGAAGCAGCAGTGCTTGCACTGTTGTGTTACGGAGTGGAGAGTAAGACAGCCGGTGAAATTACTGGCAATTGAGGTATCCCATCTTAGGCCCTGGTGTTTTGCCATCCAGTAGAATAAAAAAAAATCAACCTAGCGGCCGACGCTGGGCTTCCGTTGGAACCATTTTGTAGTAAGTTTTTGCAAATGAACTAAGTATTGGAATTTTATTACTATTATACTCGATGGATTCAGCAGCTAGTTTGCCTTAAGACATAAATAAAACCAGTCAAGTGCATGTCGGACGATGCGTGTCGTGTGTAGGGTTGCATCATCCCAGCCCAGCCTATATACGTCCCACTGGGCACAGGCCTCCTCCCATAATGAGAGGGCTTGGGTTGTAGTTCCCACGCGGGCCCAGTGCGGATTGGGAACTTCACACACACCATTGAATTGCTTCGCAGCTTCGTGCAGGTTTCCTCACAATGTTTTCCTTCACCGTAAAGCTCGTGCTAAATTTCAAATGTAATTCCGCACATGAATTTCGAATAACTCAGCGATGCGAGCCGGGGTTTGAACCTACGGTCCTCTGCTTGAGAGGCCATAGGTCAAACCACTCGGCCACCACGGCTACGGTAGGGTTGCATGTGGCAAACATTCTTTATGAGGTTTTGGTGAAAGTATACTCAAACTTGAAAGCTTGTAAAAATCAATTTACTCCTTTACTACACCACGACCACAAGCGTATTACTTTTTGAATCGATTAAGTATACTTTTCATCGAATCAACACAAATCAATACGAATATTGCAAGTTCGTATTCATATTCAAAGCTTGTCTTCAAATCTTGCAATTTAAATTTCACTTAAGTATTTCTTGTGTTCAGATTAGCTAGAAAGGCGCGGATATGTTAGCAGGACAGTGACTTTGAAAGGAAAGTTGGTAGTTAACAAGCTTGTATTAAAAACTTTTTATTTTTCAACAAGTTCTTATTTTCGTTGATTCAGATCTCCACAAATTAACGCCTGATTCAATTTACCTAATAAACGTTCAAAAACAAGTGAAATACCTTTAAAAACTTAGCGAGATATTTTTAAGACTACAACGTTATTTTACTTCTGAATTACCTTTGTGTGCATAATTTAATTATCTAGAACGTTACATTTTACGAGTATTAACGGCGAATCTTTTCTCTATTCCTTGTTTTTATATTATAACTTCATAACGATAACAAACAAATTTCAATTATAAAATGGTAATGGTGGTGGTGGAAGCCGTCGTGGCCTAGTGGCTTGTCCTATCGCCTCTCAAGCAGAAGTTCGTGGGTTCAAACCCTGGCCCGCACCTCTGTTTTTCGAAATTCATGTGCGAAATTACATTTAAAATTTACCACGAGCTTTACGGTGAAGGAAAACATCGTGAGAAAACCTGCACGCCTCTGTGAAGTAATTCAATGGTATGTGTGAAGTTCCCAATCCGCAATGGGCCCGCGTGGGATTTACGGCCCAAGACCTCTCATTCTGAGAGGAGGCCTATGCCCAGCAGTGAGACGTAAATAGGCTAGGATGACATGAAAATGGAAACTCTTCTGTAAAAAAAAACATTTATTCATACACAATATGTGTAAACAAAATATAACAAATACTTTATTACGAAATCAAAGACAAATAAAACTAAAACAAACTTTTTCTAACCCTAAAAACCCGTATCACGTTTACCCACACAAATGTCAGTGTTGTTTCAAAGTAGTCAATACCTACTTAGTAGGTAATAAATAAAACTTTTACACGTCCATTTGTATAAATCGGATAATTAAGTAACAAATATTTGGAGATAATTTTGACATTGCTTGACTCAGCTCCAAAATAATAGTGGATTGTACAGCATAAAACGAGCCATTTAACCCGAGACGTTCATATAGCTACCCGAGCCGGTACGGTTGAATCTGTTTAAAATATTGGTACCGTAAACTGGGGTTACTTTAGGAAAATTTGGGGCTACTTTGATAGATTTAAAATGGTTATAAAAACGCAAATATTCATAGTTCTATTGGGAAAATGAAGTAAAAAGTTAGATAATTTATGAAGGTAGTTATTTCACTGCCACAGAATTTCTAAAAGAGTAAGGACATGGCGTAAAAACTAAAGTAGCCCCTGAATTTTAAAGTACCTAATCCCGTTTTACGGTACATATTATACTTAGACAACAAGAAAAACCTTGTACATAACCAATAACATAGTCAATTGGGTAGTTTCTAGGTAAAAAAAAATATTTTGTATAGTTCATCACGTAGATAATCAAGAAAAGACTTGTGGCTGAATCCAGAATTAAAGTATTTTCAATTTATTAATTAACAACGTAATAGCCGCACAAGAAATATTTAACACATATTTTCTTTTCTTAATCAACCAAAAAGTGACAAAGATGAACCGCGTCAAAGTTCGGGACATCACGCCGTGCTAAAAACATAACCCTCCTTCGGGCAGTCGGGTAAAAAAGTGTCGCACAGCGTGGGCGTGTCATGCGGAATTTTAGCCGGCTACATCTTCATCATTTTTACCCGGCTGCCCGAAGGAGGGTTCTGTTTTTCGAGCGTATGTATGTATGTGGGTATGTACTCGTGTGTCCATTTTTTGGTCCTCGCTGCAACCTAAACGGCTTGTCGGGGTTTTAATATAAGAGGTATCATTGGATTCGTCATAACTGTCGAAGTGACATAGACTATATAATATTTCAATAAGGCATCTGCGAAAAAAATATGGCGGATGAATGCAAAAAGAAATGCAAAAAGAAATATTTCTTTTTATCTTTCTCTTCTTTCTCCGCCATATTTTTTTCGCAGATGCCGTATTGAAATATTATATAGTCTATGTCACTTCAACAGTTATGACGAATCCAATAATATCTCTTTATTTTGCATTGTAATAATAATCAAAACTCTAAATTTATAAAATCAAAAACCCACCCACCTAGGTAGTTTTTCTTTTGTTAACTAAACAAATTCTATGCGGACGGAGTCGCGGGTAACGGCTAGCATCTTCATAATTTTTAGGGTTCCGTACCCAAAGGGTGCCAACGGAACCCTATTACTGAGACTTCGCTGTCTGTCTGTCTGTCCGTCCGTCCGTCAGACACAGGGCTCTATCTCTTTAGTCGTAATAGTTAGACACTTGAAATTTTCACAGATTATGTATTACTGTAGCCGCTATAATAACAAAATACTAAATGTGAATAAGGGGGCACCCATACAACAAACGTGATTTTTTTCCCGTTTTATTGCTAATGTCTATTGTTGTATAGATAACGGTACGGAACCCTTCGTGCGCGAGTCCGACTCGCACTTGGCCGGCTTTATTTGTATTTGACAAAAGAAAAAATATGTGTCCTATATTTTCTGATAATTTAACTAATTAACAAATTAGCATTTTTAAACTAGCCCATTACGCGAGCCGATATGAACCCAAATATATACAATTCAACAATCAAACAATCAAATTGTATCTTACATCATCAGTGCATCGTGGGCGCCCACGCCCGCCCACGCTGGGGCGGACGCCGCTTGGACCAACCCCCAACCGCTCGCTGGCGTATATAACCTGCTGCCATCCGCTGCTTCGGCCATTCTAGTCACAACCAGCGCGTTGGACGCGCCGTGTCAGTGCCAGTGTTAACTAACGAGATCTAAGGTAAGGCATGTGAAGGGGTTAACTTAGAAGTTTGTTTACGTACGCTAATTATAAAAGCAGGCGCAATTTCGGGCCTTTAAAAAATATGTTTTTCAGTTGTTGTAAAAAGTCGCAGTTTTGAGACTTAACGGAAAGACAATTAAACTTCAAAAACAAAAGCTTTGAAATTTAAAATTTTAATTTAACTTTAGAGCGGTCGAATCATTGTCTATAAAGTCTGACAGTCATTCTACAGACAGGCACTTCGATCAGATAACTTTTAATAACATAGAAAAGTATATAGTAACACCACCTCCGATGTTAGTAACTCTTACTAATGTAATATGTAGGTGCCTAAAAAGTATTTCTATCTTACCTCTGCTTTCTGCATCTAAACCATTTTACCGTCTTACTTTAGTTCTTGTACTTCCGAAATTGGATTATAATAAGCAATTACGAGTACCTACATTTAACTTTAAGAAATAAGTATTTTGCTCAAAATTGCAAAGCTGTGTGTTGCCATAAATACAATGACTCTTTACCTATTATTAAACAGCATAAAAACCAATACAAAAAAGGTAGGTACTTAGAGAAAAGGTAAGCAACAGGCGATATATCATACTGCTAAAGTGAATTATAAGAAGCCTCGAATTATGTTTACGCAGTAGCTTGGTGTATCGATATTATGTTTTAAATAAATAAATGTTCTTGTCATAGCGAGCGTGAAGCGCGAGCGAAGCGTCTCCGCTTCCGTTTGCGCAAAATGCTTTCGCAAATCCAGTTGCCTGTTCTCATGTACAGAACGTATTACTTAATCGATGGTCGTGAATCGTGATTGTGAAATATTGTGAACAAATCGGTATTATAATATAAAATATGTGAGCAATACATAAATAAACTATACTTAGTTAACGATTGTATAGCCAAGAAGAGGTAAGAGAACTTGACTATTTAAAAAGCTTGGGATCCCGGGTCCCATGGATACAAAATGTTTGTGCTCGAGTCTTGGACGTTTAATATCTAATTACCTGGGCGACCGAGCTCTTCTCGGGCTAAAACTCGATAACGAGCGTTTTCCCAGAGATAAGACAAAGCTAAATCGATTTTTCATCCCCGAAAACCCTCACATACTCGTACCAAATTTCATCGAAATCGTTGGAGCCGTTTCCGAGAGCCCCGAAATATATACCTATAAAAATTGCTCGTTTAAGGGACTGTTTCACCATCCATTGATTAGTGTTAACTGACTGTTAAATGTGATGCCGTCTCTATTTGTTATGTTCGAATAGACGGAGACGGCATCACACTTAACCGTCAGTTAACACTAATCAATGGATGGTGAAACAGCCCCTAAAGGTATTATATTTTAGTAGGTACCCTTTACCTAGTACCCATAGTAAAAGCTTTGCTTAGTTTGGGACTAGGTCAATTGGTGTTAATTGTGCCATGATATTTGATATTTTTTACTGTCATTGAGATTTGGTTGATTTTATTTCCGTCGAAAATGATATGACTAAGTGGGTATAGCTGGACTAACTTAATGTTTAAATTATAAGATAATAATGATAATTATTATATATTTGAAGTGCAAACCTACTTGTTTAAGTTAAACGGATGAGTATACAACTCAGAAAGCTATTTAAGCATAGTTGTATGATTTAATATTACTAACCATCTATGGGCATGTGTTTGAAATAAATGGATTAATAATATTATTAATTTACATTATTATTTAATTAAATGCAAAGCTTTACACAACTTTTTATAAAAACACAATCTAAACGTAACGATATACCTAGTTAAGACGTTTAGTTTTAGTTTTTTAACTAAGGGATCTGATACATCCCTATATTATTATTTTTCATGTAATTTTTCTTCAATTTTATACTGTAGTTTAAATATGTAATTATTTATTTTTAAAAAAATACTTTCTGACAATTCTTCTTGGCAATGATGGTCTTTCCGTAAGCGATGGTAGTTTAAAAAAAATTACGTGTAACGGTACCCACTGCGGCCTTTTTACAGAATAAACGATTTGAATTTAAATTTGAATTTGGATCAAAGAAATCTTCACAAAAAAAAGAAAATACTAAATAACCCTCCTCGGTACTCTTCTGATAGACTTAATAGACTACCCATAACATCATACCAGATTGATTCTTTTTTGTGTTCGGTAAAGATTTTTTGGTTATTTTGGTAACATGTTGTAAGTATACCAGGAATTTAGAAGAGCGAAAAAATATTTTTTTTGTTAAAGGGTTATAAATGACGGATTTTTAAGTTCCAAACACTGAAAGAAAATAAATATATAGGTACATATATATAAATATAGGTACACGTTAATTAAGATCTGTTTGGTTTGATGAACTCTGTTAAAAAAGGCAAAATGGCTGTTTGATATTTATAAAAGCGGTACCTGGGGTGTCCGGTGACCTATGTGATACCTATGACCCAGATAGAGTAAAACTAAACGAATCAAAATAGTTAAAACTACAATAAAGAGTATAAATAAACAACAAATATACATGTGAAGTTTCGAATCCGTATTGGGCCCACGTTGGGAAGCACAGTTCAAGTCCATTCATTTTCAGAGGAGGCCTGTCTATCAGTGGGACGTACTTATATAGGCCGGAAATGATGAGATTCTAAATTAATCATCATCATCATCATCAGCCGGAAGACGTCCACTGCTGAACAAAGGCCTCCCCCTTAGAACGCTACAATGAACGACAACTCGCCACTTGCATCCACCGGTTTCCCGCAACTCTCACGATGTCGTCAGTCCACCTGGTGGGAGGCCTGTCAACGCTTCATCTTCCGGTTCATGGTCGTCACTCGAGAACTTTCCTCCCCCAACGGTTATCTGCTCTTCGAGCGATGTGTATGTCGGGATTCTAAATAACATCAGCTTTTAATTTTATACGTGTATGAACAAAATGCGAATTAACACAGCGAACCAAATCCTTTCATAGAAATAATGCATACACGTACAAAGTAACAAATTCGGTTATTAATTCACCCACCGATCGTTCCGCAGGTTTTGGCAAAGGCTTCTTTGAGTAGGTCATTCTCGTTAGATTAGATCCCTAGGGGATTAAGAATATGGAAAAACGAAGCACCCTTTGTAAGTATAAACGAGATAAATAAATATTCTCTCATTATACACACTTTAGCGGACCCCGCCGGCGGCACTGGCAGTGAGAATTGAAGGAAGCAAATTAAATTTTTAATTAAGTACTAAATAGGGTTATTTCATAATTTAATTTGTTGTAAAAATGATCGAGCATAGCTGATCAAAAGGAGGGTCCTGCTGCGTTGGAAATATTCTTACATTATACTGACTTTAGCGGACCCCGCCGGCGGCACTTGTAGTGAAAATTGAAGAAAGCAAATTGAAATTTTAATAACTAAATAGGGTTATTTCATAATTTAATTTGTTGTACAAATGAGCGAGCATAGCTGATCAAAAAGAGGGTCCTGCAGCGTTGGGATTTAGGGATTAGTAGCTAACGTACACGCGGACTAAAACTGTAAAATGTAAAAGTTTATCGAAAGTGCATCCATGTCTCAGTTTGTATTTTCGATATGGTTTTACGCGATGACCGTAAAAGTAACAAATTTGGAGTTGAAATAAAAAATACTCCAAATAATCGATCATAATGCAAAAGTGAGTGAAGTTTTGTATTCTATTTCATGGCTACGTACGAGTAATATGAGTATGACTTGTTTTTTTTAAATGTCACGTTTCCTACTAAAAATGTCACAAAAAAACACTCCTTCATGTGCGATGAAAACGATAAATAATTGCTCGTTACTTCATCCATTCTGAATAATAAAGTATTAAATAAAAGCAGGAATAAGTCCACCTACTTTTTAAAAATTTTGACGCGTTAAAACAATTTCTAAAGCTCTTTATTAAAACATCGTTCCGAATGAGCATAAAATAACCAGAAGTTGAAGGGAATCATGTACGTTTAATTATCTAGCAAAGCCCGGCTACGCGGATCCGTTGAATGGGGGTAAATCTGTAAAAAATATTATAGAATAATTCTCCCATCATACCGGGTGTTTAAGCAATACAAATATATAAATGTCTCAACGGTTTAACGGTACAAGGAGCCTCTTACTTTGTTTGTATTCAGATAATACCTACTTACTAAAATTCTGGTAGCTTCAAAGCTTTTTGCAATGTTTAATTTGAGGCATCGTCATTGAAAACATAATAGGAGTTTCAATTATTTTTTTATTTATTCTCTAAGAGGGAAACTTGTCGTTCTCATTTTGG
Source organism: Choristoneura fumiferana (assembly GCF_025370935.1). Taxonomy (NCBI): domain Eukaryota; kingdom Metazoa; phylum Arthropoda; class Insecta; order Lepidoptera; family Tortricidae; genus Choristoneura; species Choristoneura fumiferana. The sequence continues at coordinate 6,249,435 of NC_133479.1, read as the reverse complement.
TGGGGTTTTGATGATCAAGTAACGCGAAATTAAGGAAACGGAAGTAGTCGGGACGGAAATCCGTCCGTCAGAGTTGGAAGGTGGTCGTTGGGTAAAAAATGGTTTACGCGTTAAATAGATGAAAAAGCGTTGAAGTGAAGATATTGAGGAAGTTCGAATTTGAACGCTATATTCATAATCGGGTACTCAATAAAACACTGCATACAGAAACCTTTTACAAAGACAAAGTGTTTGACATTGTGCCATTAACTAATACTATAATGGACAATAAGGATTTTCCCATATGTTCTGAAATGTATATCATGTACCTATATATTTTTAAGTTTTTTAATAGTTGAAGTGGGTGTCTGTCTTGTTATCTACTTGTAAATTGATATTGACTTTTATTAAGATTGGTTTTTGGAATCTTTTTTTTGTATTTTTTATTTCAATTTCAAATTTATACTTTTACGGCCATCCCTTAAAACGCTACGCGATGTCACTAGCGTCACTGCTTAAGTGGCTAAATAAGAAACAAACAAGCTAAGATATGTGGTGCATAGGGGAAATTCGTGTCTGTGCCGTTGACCAACAGTGGTGTAGCGGTATAGCACGCGGTACGGAATACCGAGGACCTGGGTTCGATTCCCAGTGTTGGTCTTATTTTTCTGGTTTTTCTGTGCATCTATATTTCAGTTTGTATTTTCAATTGACTTTTATGTTTAGCTTTACTTTATTAAACAAAATTATAAAAATAGTAAGTATACACGTCAAAAACTTAATTTATATCTATCTCTACAAGTAGGTATTAAAAACATATAAGTACTTAAAGTTTTGCAAAAAATCAAAGACCATTCATTTATTTCATTTATTCGTCTTCTTCATAAGAAGACAATGTCAAGTTATTTCATATTTTAATAAAAAAAAACTGGTTCTCTATTCATAGTCATTAGTAAATACAAATCGTAATTCGCAGCAAGCTTCAACTTCTATTCATTACTCACCTAAGAATTCAAAGAAATGTTAAGTTCACTTTCTATATACTTAAGTACTGTTAATATAAAAAACGACCTAATCTAACTAATGACAAACAAAACCGCGCAAATGGGTTGTACACACTGTTTTTTTAAACATGCAATGGAGCCACATTTAAATTTCAACATGGTGAACATGTGCGATAAATAAAAGAAAATGTCTGCGTGAAGAATCCTCTTCCTTAAAAAGGGTTTTATCATCCTGAAAAAATTCAGTCACGCCTAATGCACGAAATTTATGAGCTAAACTGTGGTTGCTGTCGGTGTATTATTTTGAGCAGATTATAAACAAAACCGTTTTGCTCGCGGAACAATTTATTATAGGCCTATGGTTAAATAATTATGAAGGCGAAAATTAAAGTATCCAAATATTATTTTTTACAAGAATACCTTTGTCAGTCACGCGATCGAAGTAAGAAAGTTTTTGTAAAAAATATCATGCTTTCTTGTCATGCTCGTGAAGTTCATTTTATACCACATATACCTTACCTATAGGCTCCATAAAGTGACTTTTTATACTGTAGTGTATAACGTAAGACCTTCGTATATGACCATGGCAAGTAGGCGCCAACAGCCAAAAACATTTGGAAGTTCGTAAAATAAAATAATGTTTTTTTTTATAATTTGCCTTATACTTATGTATGTTCAAAAAAATATTTATTTGCAATGTTGGTGTTAAATCATTGAGAACTGAAAAGCGGAATGTATAACATATTATTAAATTCCCTTTAACCTCGAGTTAACTATCAACCCTCGACTTCAGCTCAAGCGAGTAGATATAAACGTCTGTGGTAAAACGACGCCTTTTATGCACATCTATTATTAATTATTATTTTAACGCAAGCTTTTTTCCCGATTCGAGATTGTAGATTTTGTTAATTGTATTGTCATCCAATCTAAACGAGCATACCAAAATCGCCCATGGTGAAATTTGACTAGCTATTTGACCCACTAAATATTCCAAGGCAACTGATTGCTAAATTACAAGGCAAGTTACCTATTAAATAATAAAGAAAGAAACCTAGTTTTAAATAAATTACAACCAATTTTGTTTAAATTATTATTAAAGGCTTCAACTAACTTTGTTTAATAAAATACCTGTCGATGTCCTGCCTGATTTACTTCGCTGGTAGGACCTTGTGCAAGGTCCGCCCGGATTGCTACCACCATCTTGCTCGCTAATCCTACCGTGAAGCAGCAGTGCTTGCACTGTTGTGTTTCGGCGTGGAGAGTAAGACAGCCGGTGAAATTACTGGCACCTGAGGTATTCCATCTTAGGTCTCTAGGTTGGCAACGCATCTGCAATACCCCTGGCGTTGCAGATGTTTATGAGTGATGGTGATCTCTTACCACCAGGAGAACCACTTGCTCGTTTGTCATCCAGTCGAATTAAAAAAAAGGTACTTACTGCTTGATGACCGTCCATGCACTAACACTAAACCAAGTGCATATATGAGGCGCAATTCTATCCCGACTAGCGGCTATTAAAACGCAATCAATCGTCGCCGGCGAGGCGGTTGGAGCCCATACCAATGGGACAGATTGTGGCTTTTGCACCAATATCTAACACAAAGCGTGTATACTTAAGGGGCTACCCGAGGTATTCATCGATTTTTGACAAGTTTTGACTCGTATCTCCTACTTTTGCACTACATATAGAATTGTAAGTCAAACGGCTATCGGTTCTTCAATCTTTTATCTCCATTTTGTCTACCGGATTTTGAAAAAAATTAATACTTCATTTTGTATGAATTTTTTAAACATTGTCTAAAAAACGACGACGACGACGACGAAAGACGTGAAAGATCTAACAAATACGAAATCTAAATATTTGGGTTCGTCTTTGACGTCTCTAAAAACGTGTCGAGGGTTTGCATTTGAAACTAATTAACACAAAAGTTGTGGCCAGAAAACCAGTTTTTTGGCCTAAAATTGTTAAACTATGATGCCAAATATCTCGAAGACAATTATCTTTGAAGTAAATATGGGATACTATATTGCTTAAAAACGTTGTTGTTAATATAATAAGCTACAAAAAACATTAGAAAACTAAGGAACTCTGATCGAAGGTCATTGGGGCATGGGATCCCCTTAAATATCAGAAACGACTCTAGGGTCGGTAGGACGTGTCAGATATTTTTGCACGCTCCGCTGTGGCAGATATTAATACAGATGACTATACTATCGGATATTATGTAGTCTAATTGTTACGCGTCACGTTTCTGCCCAGAGGTCAGTTGCTACAGAAATATATCAAAATACAGTATCATATTTTCATTAAGCGTCGGGAACATTATTATGACTTATGTATAATATTTTATCCTACCAGGAAGTTGTCCTCGCTAGGGATGTTATTTACAACTTATGAGTAAAGAAACTAGTCGTGTGCCATGAAGATTAAATTTAATCATTAATTATGTATTATTTAAGGCAAAACTACACAGATTTTAGATATTGGGACACATTTATTTACTATTTGGGTTGTAAATAGAATAGTAAATAAATTGTGACTTTACTGTGGCCATACTTAAGTAAATTTATTTATCAAAGTTCGCGTTCAAGTTCAAGTGATCCGCTTGCTCGTTGTATATCTTATATGTCATATATTATAATGAAATAAAAAAGTTCCAGAGAATACTCCCTAAATACAAATATAAATGAAGTCTTTATATGCGACATATAACTATATAATTATAACAAAAAGCAATTGCTTAGTAGCGCTATCTTAATTACGCGGAGAAAAGTAACGTTTGTACCAAAAATATAAATATTAGTTTATGTGGATAGCGGAGATATTTGATAGCAAGCAATTATATTTGATACGAGTGGCGAGATCAGATGTATCAATATTTTTAGAAGTGATAAATAATATAATATAACTTGTTCAGAGAAAAAATCAACAGCCGCGATACAACTGAAGTTGCCTAAGTCTCACCGGTTGATATTTCAGTCGCGGCGTAGGGTAGGTTGGCACCCCGGGCGGTTTGTATGTAGGAGTAGGTAGTCATTTATTGGTATGTCTTTACTCTTTAAAGAGGGAGATTTTGTGCACCTTCTTTGGGTGCACGTGTAAGTTTTTGTCACCCCTTGGTGCTAGGCACCCGGGGTGGACCGCCCCCTTCGCCCCCCCTTTACACCGCCACTGCCCGATTCAGTCGTTTTACAATAAGTTAATGTAATTAATGTACTCTAGATAGAATTGAATGTAATATTATATTTGAGTTCATACACAGAGCAAATTAAATATGTATGAGAGTTTTTCTCTCTAGTATTTGTCTTGATGTACAAAGTTCATTACTAGAATTATATTGGTTTATGGTGCAGTAATTAAAATGAACAGTCAGAAGACAAATGCTTGCTTTCCAGAAACAAAAAATCACGTATTTGCGTTAATATCTAAACATAACAAAGTAAAAAAACTTCGATAATTACGAAAGTTGTGCGGCTTGCGACTTTAAATCAGGGTAGAGTGTCTTTTTTTGCTTGAACTTTGTATTACTTTTTTAATTTAGACTAGTAGCTACGTTCAAAAGCACCAATGTACCTACGAGTATGTATATCCATCCAAAGTCGCAACATATGTATATATCAATCTTATTGTGGCAGCATTATAATTGTGTCAATAATTTAAATGTAAGATGTATTATACGCACATTAAAGTCGTAGGTTCACGGTGGATGCAACCGAACCGAAGCAACTGGAGGTCTATGGTGGAGGCCTAAATCCAACAGATGATGATCGATGACTTATTGCATTTTTTTATGAACTCATTGTACGAGAATATAACCGCAGCTTTATCTCTGTGTAAAAATAAAATAATAGACCTCGTAATGATTTCGAAAAATCCCTTGTAATTGAGCCTTTACTTAGTATAGGTCTAGGCTGTTTGCGGTCTATCATTCAGTCAATCAGTAATAGTACTATTTGATGAACAACTTAACAAACAGTAGGTATTTATTATCAATAAAACAATAAAATTGTTTTTTTACGAACAATCCACATGAGAACCTCTAGAAAATTGTGCAGCTAGTTACCGACACAGAAATAGCGCGAACTAGTTCGAAAAAGTTAAAAACTGTAGAAACTGGATACAGGGAATATCACAAAGCAACGCTGGAATTAAAATGCATTTGGGAATTCACTTTGATGCACCTAAGCTGCTAATTCTAGAGCGTATTTTTTGCACAAAGTGGCATTATCAAGCAATTTGGTTATGGCCTAAAGAGGAAAACGATCTAATGGGTCACCTGGTGGCAAGTAACCATGTCCCTTGGACACTCGCGATATCAAAGAATTGCATATTTACTAGGTATTAGTCGAATAGAACAGCACAGATGACGGTAGAAAGAGATGATGATTGGAATATTGACTCTGAGCGTATAGACAAAAGGCCATCTGGTTTTTAATAAAATTTTAACAATATTTTATTGAAACAAAATATTTTAATAATCTATTCTTTTTTGTTTTGAATCTGTTCTTTTCGACTGAAACTGTTCTTAACAAAATAAAATATATACTGTATAGCTTTTAATAAGGCACCTTCGTTCTAACATTTGCGGGCCGTATTAAATTTTAGAAACCCATTTCCCGAATTTGCAGATCTCATTTCCTAAGGGTAGACCTCGAAAAAAAAACAGCAAATTTCATATATTCATTGTTTACTTAGGGTTAGATAAAATAAAATAGGAACATCACGCCCAACACTTTTTTATTCTTTAGTTAAAAAATGAAGTAAGTAGTATGCCAAATTATAACTTAATCGGCCCGGTAGATTTGGAGCAAATTTGTTATGACAGACGAGTCATTCTCCGGGCGAGTGCAAGAGTGGCGCAAGTAAAAATATTAAAATAACTACTAATGAACTGTTACTACAATGATTACAGTCCATTATTAATTCTTAAATTCACCCAGCGCATAATTATTATTGTGGTCGCGAATATGTCAACGCAAGTAAACTATACGCTGTGCCGTAGCGTAGCGCTGCTACGCGGTCCAGCTTAACTTGCTACGCCATAAATGTCGTAGCACTGGTGGGATCTACTTTATAGCTTCAAGCACGTTTATATTCCTCTACGAGACCGAGTTATATATTTTGCTACGAGACAGGCTTTCTTTTATTTTGTCACCTGTTTGTGTGACTTTCATGGTTCCTGCCTACAAGGGACGAATTGACAATTCAAATGTTGATTAATGAAGTTATGACAACTTTCTTTATTTTTATTTGTCGTAAATTATTTCAAGGTCAGATTGGCGTTGTAGATTGCAGGATATACCTCTAAAAATTGATAATTTTTAACTAAGAATAGTTTTATTTGGACGAATTTACGGCAATACATTCATATAACTTCTTTTTGAACACCAAACTTACATAACAATGTATAGTACCTAAATTATAGAAAAAAGTACCTGTACAGAGAATAACATAAAAATACATACGACGTGTATACGACAGAAGGAGTTACGCTTCTGTTCGTTATATTATCACGAGATAACAGGGCTTTTTGCACAGTTTTACATTTTTTTTAAGGGTGCCTATATGGCTAAAAAGCCAAACATTTATTTCTTAGTGCTATCTGTGATATAAGCAATCAGTCGCAATATCACAAATCCAATATTTAGTAAACAGTATTAGGTCACTACGTTTCTGGTAAACTTTTTGTTTCTGTTTTTTTTTTTAGGATACTCTTATATATTATTTGGCATCATTTTACTCTTTTCAAGTATAAATTATCAGAGATTTCATTTTGTATGGTTGCAATAAATAAATGAATGTGAATATGAATATTTTATCGACTAACTGTTGCCCGCCATTTCGTATTTTTCCCGTTGGAATTTATTTATTTCTTGGCTGCAAAAAGTAACTTTCCACTGGTGAAAGAGTGTTCGGTTCATTATTTCCAAAAATTTCCCCTAAAGATAAGCAAAGTTTATTCCTTAATTGTATTGGTATACATTACTTTATTTCAATTAAGTGATATCTTAAAAGCTACACCAAAAATACTGAAAGGCGAACTATAGGCTGTTCTGACAGTGATAGATCGGCTACTATAATAGTTTGACCTAATCATACTGACTGTTTAGAAAAGGTTTTGTGGCAAAGTTTGTGGGAGGAAATCTTGATTGATTCCGAATATGAACTCGTGATCGAATCTCCCTTTTGGACCCAGACCGCGTGAAATATGAACTCACCCTTATATCGTTTCTTGTTACCACTTTCTTGGTTGCTTGTTTTGGTCGAGAATGGGCTGAAGTACCTATGAGGCAGCTTTTCGTGTTCCGATGTTTACTATTAGTTACCCGCGTATATCCTTTGTCGCGATTCTGTGGAAACATCTGGAAAATAAGTTAATGCACCGTTAATACCAATGATGTTGCTCTTGTCATTTGTATAATGTAGAATAATATCCATGACCGTATATAGATTATTTCAACTAACATTTTGACCAAAAAAGTCCTAAAATGGGCCATCATGTTAATTCCTTCACTAAACCAAATAATTCAGAGAAATACAATTGTGCTTCATTTATATCATATCGCTTCTTAGTAGCTTAATGAACGTCTTTAACCAGCTAATCGGCTTTTAACTATCTAATCAATGAACAAAATAAGATGACTCGAAGGTAATTATTACTTGCTAACTAAGAGAGGTTGAATCAATAACGTTCATGTTTGAATTTGTATAGATGAAGTAACAAACGGATACGCTGGCTCAAAAGATAATTAATGAGATTCTTGGTGATCCATTAGTGGATAATAAGCGGAATACAATAGGTTCACTGATTTGCTGAATACATTTTAATGAAACCCTTATTTTTAACTGAGCTTTAAGTTTTTGTTAAACTTGGAGATACTTTGCTTGGAAACACGACTGAATGAAATAACAATAATTTCACATTTGGGATGTATTGGATGGCTCTCGAGGCAGAAGCAGACTGAAAAGATGACAGGGCAAATCCACCATTCAATGGAGTGAAGTTCTCAATCCGCACTGCGCCAGCGTGGGAACTACGGCCCAAGCCCTCTCATTCTGAGAGGAGGCATGTGCAGTAGTGAGACGTATATAGGCTGGGACGATATTGATGGTGAGGCAAATGAAGTGGTAGGATCATTTTTTAGATAGAGACGTGAGTTGGAAAGAAAAGACTAAAAATGCAAAGAAAATTTTATAATGCTTTTAAACGAGCTTCCCAGCTTCATCTTCTTTAATTATTGTGACATCGACACTACAAACACAATTTTGTTGTATTTGACTGTCATAAACCAACAAACCTAAAAAATATTCATGGCGCAAAGTTACCCCATTGTCAAACTTGTATCTAAGTATTCAAACCGTTCAAACAATTAAGTAAATTCACTTCTTTCGTTTGTTACCTTTCAAAGCAAAGCTTTGTGCAGGTAAAAACCGCCTGAAATTTAAGGGTTACATTTTGTCAGTTTGATACTTATTTCGGTTTAATTTCTAAATTCCCTGCTAATCCTATTACTCCGGGGTGGAGAGACATTAATGGAAGTCGAAAATATCTCATAACATTATCTTTTTGTTCCAAATTAACCAGAGTTGATAATGTTCGTGCAAAGCGTTGAGAGCTATAGGTTTAAAAGTTTCGGTTGATAATTTTAAATTATTTCCACGGAAATTTTCTGTCTGAAATTGAAGCTGAAATTTCTCTATGTGCAGGTAATAAGAGAAATGTAAATTGTTTTGTGAATAAACATTGTTTTATACAGGCTATTAGCATAGGTACTGGCCTAAATCTAACACTATAAGCTCTCTCCTTCGGATATTAATGACGAAAATAAGACTAAGTCTACTCTGCAAGTATCTTCTATTTCACTCAATTTATGGACATGTATGGACATTTCAAATCCGATTTTTTTACTCTCGAGTCGCACATAATTCTTCAAACATTTTTTTTTACATAAAAATTGGTGCAGCCGGTCGTAAGTGAAGGGCGATCATAAATATCTTCAATTTTTAATAACAAACCATTATAAAAACAAAAATAGCAACTATTGGAATATATATAATATCGGTGGATGCGGAAAGCAGAAGACCGGTCTGAGTGGAGAGCCTGGCCTATGTCCAGCAGTGGACGTCTTTCGGCTGACATGATGATGATGGTGTGATGAACCATTATAAAAACAAAGACTTGAATAGCAATTTAGATATTCCTATTACGCTTTTAGCGTACAACTGGTAAATTAACTTGAAGTATTTAAGTACATGGAATTTGTATACTTACTTTGCCTAAGATCTAAGCTAAAATAATCTCCGGAGTGACCCAGTTTCCGAATTGAAAGTACGTAATTGTTTTCGGAATTGTTCCTAATTTTTGTTTGTTTCATTTATTATTTTCGTAATTGTATTCTATACTATTATTTTCATAGTTGTATCAATGCGTAAGCGTGTTGTCAAGAGTGAAGTATTTAGTTGGCAACAAATACTGCAAAGGCGCATAATATGTAACCTGATTGCTGCAAACATCATTCTGTACAAAATCTAAAGCAATAATTACGCTCTCGTATGCCTTCGTATTTTTTAACCCCTGACGCAAAAAGAGGGGTGTTATAAGTTTGACAGCTATGTGTGTGTCTGTGTGTGTCTGTCTGTCTGTCTGTGGCACCGTAGCTCTTAAACGGGTAGACCGATTTGAATGCGGTTTTTTAATTGAAAGCAAGTTTTCTAGCGATGGCTCTTAGACATGTTTTATCAAAATCGGTTCAGCCGTTTTTGAGATATTGAACTTTGAAGTGACAAAGTCGGGGGTTTTCCAACTTTTTGTTTCCATAAATGTATCTTGGGCTGGGAGAAATATAATAATTATCAGGCTTGCCACTCATTGCAACATTTTATCACGATGTGACAATGAAATAAGTTTTTGGTATTTTTTTCAATATAAGCTTTTTTTGCTGACTGTACTTTTTATTGAATGTACTTGTATTGTCACCCAAACTACATGTACATACCAAATTTCAAGTCGATGCCATTAACCGTTGAAGAGTTCCGTCCTGTGGAGACGATCCTGGCCGGACTACCAGGATGTCACTACCAGATTATTGTGTTGTCACGCAACGGGACAGGTGAAACTAAATAAAAGCTTGTAAAGATTATAAAGATGTATAGGTAAAGAACTTAACTTGTTTTACTAGTTTAACTATGCTACGACTATTAGGAAGTTTTCGAATGGATGAACGACTTTTTTATGTTAGTAGGTATCAGAGATTTAAAATTGCGCCTTTGAGGCCTTATTAAGAAGGGATGAAGATTATTTGGAATTTAATTAACTACACTGTACTTTAACTGCATGAGGTGGGTAAGTCGAATGGGGCTGAGCACTAGAAATTCATGATTTATTTATTAAGGTAAAAATTTAAGACTGTTGACGAGTTTTGAGTAATTTTTCATGGAAAGCAATACGTCAAATAGACCGATTAGAAAAGTTAAAATTTTCATATTTTTGTAGGTACCTACTTAAAGGATTTTAAAAGAAAAATAATTGAAATGGGAAATACCTAGTAAGTTGAAGGCTAAACAAGTCTTTTATTGCCTCGTTAAAACTTACTGTGCCACCTTACGGCACGCCACGGCCACGGTACGGCTACCAGAGGGGCTACTACGAAATTCGAAGTTCGTATAATACCATCCCTCTCACTCTCGTGTTAAATAATTATAAGCGTCAGCGGGACGGAAAGTACGAAGCTCAAATTTTGCTCGTTGTAGTATAAGGCCAGAGACAACCCACGCCACGCCGCTGCCCGCTGGTGTCTGGTTCGCGGCCTGAGGTTGTGTTTCCACCAGAGTCGTGCGAGGATGCGTGACGAAAAATGTGTTTGTCTTTATCATGAACCAATAGAAACGCTCCATTTACCTATCCTCGCAAGAAGTTCTCGCACATCTCTGGTCGAAACGCATTCAAACGAAAACGATTGCTCAATGAATCTGGCACAAGACAAACTACTCTTGAATTACCCGTTTATAGACTTCCGACCCATACTACACCCACCCATACTATAATGCTCCGTACTAAATACATAATCCTTTTCGTGGGACAAAGTCCTTTGTATTATCCGCCCTCGATTTGTAAGCGCGAGCCTTAATGCAAATATTTAGGGTTAAGTTAATTCGGTATAATTCATGATATTTGCTAACATTTTACCAGCTAACAACCCGAATTTATGGCGACACTTTGGTATTATAATGAACAGTGCCTTTGTGTCATTAGGAAGGCAAGGAAAAGTGAAAGAAAATCAAAGTTTGTGCTTAGACAAGAATAGAAATGCATCTATTTGAGACGGTGTTGTCATTTTAGTTTAGTCACTTTTTGAAATCTGCTGTTATTTCTTCCGTATTTCTTTACCTCAAAATTTTTCTAGTGGCTAAATATATGTATAAATACGACAATATGAAAAACAACCGTTTTGTTGTTGTTTTATATCTTAAGTTTGTGTCTTAAGGTACTTAAAATACGAGTCATATAGGTAAACTAGGTAAAGAGAGCTGACCGGTGGCGTACATTTTAATTATATTATGTAAGGCTTACATTCCTTGCCCTAAAGATACCTTAGTCTTATCTACCTGTTCCTGGTCAGCCGACGTCTCAAACAGTCTCAATAAGCCCCGAATTCACTCTGACGAAAACATACCATCAAATTCCACTTCAACCATATTATCAGCACCTTAATTACGTCAACCCAGCACGTCCCGTGTAACACCAGATTAAATCTTTATCGCTACACGCTAAACATCTTTGAAACAATGAGCCAAGTGTTTCACAACCAAAGCGGTTTCGCTCTAATTACTCAAAGAGATTTACCGCTTTTCTAATATTAGTAAAGGCGTGGTTTTATTAACTGGTCCAGCTGAAATGACGGACACAAGTTTGATTGAACTTAGTCTGCCTTTATTTTGTGAATTACGAGTGCAGAAGTAATCAGTTGATTTAATTTTAAACTTTGTTGCATGGTTCATTAATTTTTGCTACGCCTGAGTTAGATTAATCAATTTTAAAACTCGTTTCAATCATCTATTACAAAGGACTAGACAAATAGGAGCACCAGATGCAGATTACAAATTATTAGAGTAGCTTAGGCATGAATGAACATGTTAAACATTGTGTGAAGGCTGCCAAATTTTAATATCAAATTAATATACTAATACAGATGTCACACCTCATACAATGAAATAACTACGACCGTTAAATCGGGCAATTTACGCGACTACTGCCAGCCAAACAAGACTAAGCCACAAGTCCATCTGACCCGGTGACAAAAATTTAAACCTGAGCTTTTCATCTTTCTTAATATTACTTTCCGAAACGGTATTGGCGAAAAAAACGCTACAACAAAACAGCTGAATATTTACCCTGATGAGCTTAGCGTTGTACCCATTTACATAATAGAATTTACTATTCTATGGCATTAGTTGCAGTTTTGATTACCAGTTTTTATAAGTTTGTGGCAATTGTACACTTCCTACTTAGATATGCACGCCATTTATTTGATATAAAACTGACCGTGGTTGACTTCTATCTCACCTGATAAGTGCAGATGAGGCCAAAGGTATATCTCATTGGCCATCATCATAATATATCAAAATTCGGAAGTAGAGCTTAAGGCATGAGAGACTGTGCTGGAACTAAAAATATCATCATCATTCCAGCCTATATACGTCCCACTGCTGGGCACAGGCATCATCTCAGAATGAGAGGGCTTGGGCCGTAGTTCCCACGCGGGCCCAGTGCGGATTGGGAACTTCACACACACTATTGAATTGTTTTGCAGGTATGTGCAGGTTTCCTCACGATGTTTTCCTTCACCGTAAAGCTAGTAGTACATTTCAAATGTAATTCCGCACATGAATAGGTCAAACCACTCGGCCACCACGGCTTTTTAATTATTTTTTTAAATGTAAATAAGAATATAATAATTCATTAATAACAGTATACCAGTTTAAAGTAAAGACTGTATAAAGAGCCGAGGAATCATGCGGGCCCAGCCAATTACTGGCATTCAAAGTTTTGATACATTTACACCCCTACTTAAGCAAAGTTTGCCGCAGCTCTTTTGGCAATTAAGTGTGTTAGAAAACATATGACGCGTTTGTTAATGGAAAACACGAATAACTCATTAATGTCTCATAGTTAATGTCTTCATGAGTTTTAAAGGTGGCTGCAATGTACGGAGTTGTGAATGTATTCTTGATAATTGTTGGACCTGCCTCTTCATTTGACGATTTTTCTTATAGATATCTGTGATGTTCTAAATACAAAATAATTAACAAAACGTAGAGTCAACCAATGATTATACATATTATATTATTAGCACGCCAAACATGAAGCGCAAAAAAAAACAAATTGGGGGTATCTAGCCTCATGTGACATCGAACAAAATGCCAACCGTGTACTTTTCATAATGGGAGAAAAAAGACACAAAGCACACGTTTTACATACGCGTTAGAATGCGCGCGTGTGCGTTCGAAACATGATCTTGGGCTATTTTGTGAGTAAAATATAAAATCGCTTCACATATAAAATTATTGGAGCCAACTGCCAAAGAGAATTAAATCATTTCATGCCAAATATAGCGATAAGGAAGTACTCCTTAGTCGTAACTTTTTTAATAGACTAGCTTTTGCCCGCGCACCCGCGTGGAATTCGGTTATCGCGCGCTGTTCCCTCGGGAACTGTGCATTTTTCCGGGATTGAAAGTAGCCTATGTCACTCTCTGGCCCATGAACTATCTGTATGCCAAAAATCACGTCGATCCGTCGCTCTGTTTCGACGTGAAAGACGGACAAACATACAAACACACAGGACACACCTTTTCGCATTTATAATATTTGTATGGATGTACTACTTACAAAAATAGACGTGTGCCACCAACTTTGTTATTTTGAATATTATTTCAACATTCCTAAAATTCCTTCTTCAACGAACAACCTATGCTTTATAATTATAAAGTACATTCGGCCGTTATAGTATTAATTTGTTTTTCATAAAGTAGTCGAGTAGTCACGAGGCTATTGTATTGTATAATAACGAGCACTGGTTCTATCAGATATATCGATGGCAGTGCGATTGCAGAAATGCCTGTCTGATTGATTCGACTGCATGACCTAGTCATCTGCACTGAATTCCGACAAAGCTGTAGGAGGGCCAATAATGAATAACGGGACGGGATGCAGTTCTGCAAATGCGTGAACTTGCCAAGACTGCAATTGGATTGAGTTAGATGTTAATTCATGCAGCATACAGGTTTGCAAGTATCCCTTGTTAAGAACAGAGAGGTACAAAGACACAGAGAACAGAGAGAGGAACAGAGAGGTTTGAATGTGTTTAAAATTAATCCAGAATATTTTAGCAGGTTGAATTCTTAGTTTGAATCGGTGTAACTTAATGGTGATTTTTCAGCGTTTTATTTAATCAACGAGAGAGAGCACATGGATTTAACATTATACAACAAAGTTATCAAACGTCGTAATTATTTGAACCATATTTTTCTATTATTAAAAAAAAACAAGTTTTCGTTTTATAATGTTGTTCAAGATCATTTTAATGTATTATTTGACAGTGTTTGAAGTTGTAAATCAAGGATAAAAGATCAGCTATAATTAGATATGCTTGTGTTATCCCTAATTTCTAGTAGACCTAAGATAATTTTCGGGATTTAATTGAAATATTTACAACTGACAGGAACTATACATATTAGAAGTAGTAAATAACAGTTAAAAACATTATGGGATATATTAATAACTCGAGTAAGAATCTAACTAGAAACCGCAGCTGTTAAAGTACTTCAGTTATCGAATAGTTTTGTTGAACTTTAGTTCCATTAACAGTTCCTGAAACTCTGATCAAAGACATATCTATGGACCAATTATTTAGACTAGCGTAGTTAAGTATACGAGTTTCAAAACACGTAATGATCTGCCTTATTCAGAATTTAACTGGGTACAATTTCAATATAAACTTGGTAAAATTTTTGAAACTATTTTGTATCTTCAGATTATTACCTAGTATTTTTTCCCATATTTAATTTTATGTTAAATTATATTTTTGATCCATAACGACGGCTGAGTTTGCGTTTTTGAAGATTAGAAGTTACTCTTTTTTACCAATTAGTAATAATTTTATTTGATCAAATAGTTTCTTACTTATTTGCTATTTTTATCGCTGTAAAAAAGAATTGGTACCACGATACGAAAATAAACCGAATCGGTGGTAGATTTATTGACATTTTATAAGTGCTTTATAGCCTAAATAAGATAAAGATATTTCGACTTTGGGTTTGACCAGCTAGACAAAGGAAATGAAATGAGAGCTAATAAAATAATCAATCTGGTAAAGATTTTCGCTTTTTTAACGTTGGCCATTCAACATTAGTAAAGAGAGCACGTTCACACCAATTTATATTTAGGTGTAAAATGGATGTAATTCACCTATTTACAAGTAAAATTAAGGAACCTTCTCAGGCTCTGATTGATTTATTCATTTGGAAAATTGCCTCTGATCGGAATCCAAATCAGACTTAAAATACTTAGAATTTTCTATTCAAAAATACCCAGTTAGGTACTGGTATTTTATTGGGCTTTGAAAAATGTTATTTGAGTTGAATATGGAAATTAGGTAATAATGTATAAAACCCTATCTAACAAATTTAACTATCAGAGATAGGTGCATGTTTTATTATTAAATAGTAGTTTTTACTTGATACTACATTATAGTTATGCTACTATTAGATATTTCCATATCATAATATTAAGCTGTGCTAGCTTTGTGGTTAGACCTCTCAAGCCTCTCAAGGAAAGGATCGTGGGTTCAAACCCGGGCTGACACTTTTAAGTTCTTCACATTCAAATCAACTGCAAAATTTTATTTCAAATTACCACAAGTCTCATGAGGGAACTTGAATACTCCTGTGAAGTAATTCATGATTTGTGTGAAGTTCCTAATCCGAAATAGACCCGCGTGAGAACTACAGTCCAAATCCTCTCATTCTGAGAGGAGGCCTGTCTTAAGCAGCGGCATGCGTATAGGCCGAGATGATGAGCTAGATATGAGTGTGTAGTGCATAGTATTTTATCCACATTGTGTATTTATAATGAAAAGGTAACGGCAAGCACGCATGACACTAGAGAAAGAACTAACATTAGCTTTGTCACGGATACCTGAGTCGGGGGAATAACCGCACTACTAAATTTGAAATACAGATGTTTTGTTACATTTTAGAAAGAGAGGTGTAAGTTAAAGTATAAGTTTAATGTAGTCTTAGAGATATAGATCTACCCCTTTCGAACCCTATAAAAAGAATGGACTTTATGTAAAATCCATGTGAAATTCAAAATTCAAATGTATGAGTTACGACGATGTACTTTATGTACAATCGATGTCAAATTCAAATGTAATTAACCCGCACGATCGTATCAGCTGGGATCGAAAGGGCTACGACATTGTAGCTCCAATAGAAATGGACCAATTTAGATGCAACTTTTTCATGAGTATGGAAGTTTAACTTTACAATATAAATGTCTTGGTTTCCTAACTTATTCAAATTATGGTCTATCTATCTATCTATAACTGCCCTTATAGCGCCCGTCTTCGGACATAGGCATCCTCTTTACTTTTTCAGTCTTGCCTATTCATTGCCACTCGCATCCAGTTTACGCCAGCTTGTTGCCGGATATCATCTGTCCATCTTTTTGGTGGTCGTCTTCTATCGCGGATGTTAGCACGGGATCTCTACTCCAGGACTCTCCTCGCCCAACGACTGTGGTCCATTCTAGCAATATGTCCTGCCCATCTCCACTTTCTGCGTTCTATTTCTGTTATTACGTCAAATATATGTATTCAAATTATAGTATTCTTTCACAAATCCATCGATCAATACAAATACATACTATCGAATTATTTTCGATGTAAAGTTACACGTTAATTAGGATGACTCGTTAAAATGTGTTCATATTCTACACTTAATGTCTTTTTGACGCCACATGGTATTCTCGGGGGTATAATACTGTTGATTTGGCAGGCGTGGTCACTTCCATAATTAGTTCACTTTAAAAGTATTTCTGCTGGGAATAAGGTACCTTTTCGGTGTAGTGATGCGTGGATTAATCTCATTGATGGCTACGTTCCTCGTACAAATTACGGGATGAGGAAATTCTTAATTGCTGGAAAATCCATAGATTTGTAAGGAAATACCGCCGAAATGTTCGGTATTTTTCTCTGCTATAAAATTCTTGTCAAACAAGAAGATCCGGAGGGCGATTATTCGAGCGATTCAACCGTCTCATTACTCTGGACTATTTTCTGTAAGAATGGCAGAATATTCTGATCTCTAACAAAAAATCAAAAACGACATCAAAATCTACAGCCAATTACCTAGTAAAAAATATAACCAGAAAAATGAGGCTGTTGTAACGCTCCAATAATCGCTCTGGAGATGGACGAGACTCCCAGATATAAACAGAGCACTTAAATAGTAGAAATAAATAAAATGGTAATTGAAATAAAAAGACGATGAGCTGGCCACAGCCGCTGTGGAAATTTAGTATTTGACTACCACTTGAATGGAGACCCAGGATAAGACTCAGAAATGTCGGTAAACCACACACACGATGGACTTATGATATGGACAAAATTTCCGAAGAGAGTGGATGAGAAAAACCGAGACAGAAAGACAAGACCTAGAAGAATGTTGTGCACTGCTGAAGCCCTCAGTGTTGGGTGACAGGCGAAGAAGAAAAGGACCACTGAGATGAGTTGAAGAGTATTAATAAACGTGCATAGTTAACAAGCTGTGAAAGCCTAATAGTTGACCTATGGCCTTTCAAGCTGAGGATCGCGGTTTCGAACCCGGCCTCGCAGGGCCGGATTTAAGCCCGGACTTTTAATCGCATGGAAAAAATGTACACAAAGTTTCGTCATTGTCAAAGTGACATTTCAGGGGATCTCAAGGTACAGGTACACCTAGAATATTATATAAAGTTCTGTTGTTACCATGTTTTTCTTTATTTCCGATAAAAGAGCCAACTACGGGAGACAACTTATAAGTTGTCCTTTGACCGAGAAGTACTCGGACCGGAGTCCATCCTTTCATACAACAATGAACGAAAACAATGGAAAACGTAACAATGAGCAATTTAACTACAATAAAACAAAACAAAAATGTCGACAATAAAAAAAATAGCAGAACAAGAGTCACTGGACAACGATTACGAATTCAGTCTCGAATGTTAGTGCATTGAGTGACGTCTCGCGTCAAGCGGCTCACAGCTTAAAAACCCAAGTGTAATACCAGGACAATAAATAATAATGCATACGAAAACAATCTTCTCTTTTTAAATTAATATAATCAAAGTGTAAATGCTAAAATAAAGATTTCCATCAATAAATTAAAATATTTTATCTTGATTATGAATATCTACTACAGATTTTAATGGGAAGTCGATTTCTGACAAATGTGGAAACAATAAATATCTTGACTTCTGCAAATATTTTTCGATAACGGCAACACCTTTGTGTACATTTTTCCGTGGGATTAAAAATCCGGGCTTAGGAGAGGGCAACCGGGGCTACAGCCCCGGAACCTCCACAAAAGAGCCCCACAATAGAGACTTCGGTTTTATTTTTTCTCAAATTCCGACGAGTAAACATTAGTAAACAAACAACTATTCTGCTATATTTGTTCACTTCAATTGCCAAAATCCCAAATGGCCCTCATTTTATTTCGAAAATAGTTGGCTCCACTCCTTTGTTGTTCCAATGCCTCCAGAATTCTAAATCCGGCCCTGCGGCCTTGTATCTCTGACTCAAAAATAAAAAAATATATTCTGCAAGTAGGCCGCAAAGAGCTCGTTTACATGTCACTTTTTTAAACTAGGTACTTACTAGCGCTTTCGGAAAGACCATCACTGCCAGAAAGAATGCACTGTAAGAAACTTGGTGTTAGAGGAAGGTGGCAAAAAAAACATCGTGGAATAAAGTTTCCAATCCGAACGTGGCCCGCGTGGGAATTACAGTCCAAGCCCTCTCATTCTGAGAGAATGCCTGTGTCCAGCAGAGGGAAGCGTGTAAGCCGGAGTAGATGGTGACAGTTGACAACCTGTTGAACTTTGTATCGGGCAACCTGTAGTTTGTTGCGTAAAAGACTTGTAAAAGACAATTAAAATAAATAAACAATTCGTTAAACAAAGAAACCGTGTTTACAATCTCTGACTCATCATTTAAACCTTTTCTTGTTTAAACAAAGCTCTAAAAAATTAGTAGGTATTTTCATACTATTAGCTTTTATTAAAGCGACTATAATTGAAATCTCAAAGTGACGACAAAACAAGCAGAAACTTTATCATACCGTTTGAAATGAATGTGCCGTTCCAGCCACTGCTGCAAACATAAATAAAGCAATATGTGGCCAAAACGTGCCTGCATTCCATTGACCCATCAAACCAGCAAAATCGCCATCGCCGTTCCTCAATAAAATTGTCGATGGCCATTCCGTAAATTCGTTCGTCATTTAAATTTTCCACACTCGAGATGTCCCCGAATTCAATAAGACCTAATACTGTCATAAACGTAGTTATGACGCTCCGACCTTTGCTTTTTTACTGGTATTTGATTTGTCATTTTCTTGATAATATTATATTGAAAAGCGTCGTGTAGAGAATTTATTTTTACTTGCGGTGTTGGAAGATTTCACTCGCTCGGTACACGCCAATGCCGCCAATACCGTGCTAAGTACTGTAGATACTTTTTTGCAATGCATCATTCTGTTTTTAGAAGTAATTAATTTTACGAGTTGAAATATTTTATTTACAAAAGGCTGTAATCTGTCAACGTCTGTAACAGAGATGAATATATTATATTCTTAGGTGATTTTATATATATATTAAAAAATTGTTTATGCTAGCTGCATTTAAAAGCATATTATTATTATTTGTTCAGAATTTTAGGCCTAGTAGTTTCGATATAGTTTTTGTTTATATAAATTTACTCTGTAAAAGTGGCTCCAATGCTTAAAATTCTTGTATTTACGTTACACGGTGATCTATGGGTCACCGACATACATAATAATAAATAATAAAATATGAGGTATACGGGGTATACTTGCCAATTGTAAACTCAATCGGTTTATTACTTTTGGAACGAATTGGCTGTGACTGTCAGATAGACACACGGTGATTCTACAAGTCTTTCTTGTTCCTTTTGATGTACAGTCAGGTGCAGAGATATCGTATCAACACGACCAAAATTACAAAAATATGTATACCTACACTACTTTATGCACTTAACATTACGTGTTATACATATTTTTGTAACTTTGCCCGTGTCGATATCTTTGCACTTGGGCACGTGTCTGAATATCAAAAAATTTAAATATCGATTGTTAAAATATCGACGGTCAAAATATCGAACCTAACCTAACTTACTTTCGATATTTTGACCGTCGACTTTTTAACATTAGATATATTAATTTTCGATATTCAGATACGTCCCCATGCACTTGACTGTACGAAGCTCTAAAAGCTTTTGAAAGTGTTCTGGTGAATATAGGTACGATGTTAGTACCCATTGCAATATCGCATGTCTCTTTCTTTCGTGTATTTACCTAAATACATTGCCGTGTCATGATTTATTGAAATGAAATAGGAAACAAAGATCCTCTAGCTAGCCACGGCGAGAAAAGTCTTTGAGTTATAATTCATCAAAGAGAACAGTCAAATTAATGAAAAATACGAATGTTTGTTCTCGGCTCTTGGGTGTTTAATATGTATTTAAGCATGTATCTATCTATATAATTATAACACAAGCTTTGCTAAGCTTACTTTGGGACTAGGTCAATTGGTCCAACGTACGACTAAAGGAGTTTACAGAGAAAATATAAATTGCGGTAATTCTGTGCGATTGCTATTATAAGATGGAACATACTCGTAATAGACAACCCACCTTACTTAGTCACTAAAGATCGTAGATGGAGTTATTCATACGTAGGTATCTAATACCTTTAACCTGTCCTCTCCCAGAGGCACAAATTTGTGCCTAAATTCCTTTGATCCTGTTATCCTGGGAGATGACAGATTAAACGAGCAATTCTTGAATATATAATGTAAATATATTTCGGAGATCTCGAAAACGCGGCTCCAACGATTTCGATGAAATTTGGTATGTAGGGGTTTTTGGGGATGGAAAATCGATCTAACTTGGTCTTATCTCTGGGAAAACGATTGTTACCGAGTCTGAGTGTAAGCACGTTCACCCAGGTACTGATATAAAGACGAATAAGGAATTTAATCTAAATCTATCTCTAACTATACTATCTATACTAATTTTTACATAGTATAAAAAGTCACTTCCCGCCGTCTGTAACCTACGCTTAGTTTTTTTTTAACTAAGCAAAACGCGGTGTTTACCACCAGTTTCATTCTTCACGGAAGGTTTATATACATATATAACAGTTATAAGCCAACGTGGTTAAAAAGTAATTGCTTTTGACTCAGCCATGCCTGCCTGCGAAACCTGTGCAATATATCTGACAATAAAAATAAACGGAATGTTTCGAATTTGCTGATGGAATACTAAAATAAAAGAAATACAAACTCAATGTAACTTACTCGTAGTCTAGTTTTTAGACCGGTTTCTTGTGAAGCCAACTGAACTCGAAGAATACATCTAGCCATTTTCAAATGAATTAATATCTACCTACCATGGTTTTTCTAGGTAATACTATAGACGAAATATAATAAGACTGACAATATCCATACTAAATAAAAAAACCGGCCAAGAGCGTGTCGTACACGCCCAGGATAGGGTTACGGAGCCATTACGAAAAAAACAGATAATATTTTTCTAAGGATTTCGTATTGTCACATTGTGTACTGAATCTTCCAAGTTTAGGTATATTTCATACCTTAGGCTGCTATTTACTCTTAAACTACTAATAATTCTTAAGCAATCTTAGCCGCTATACTCGTAATTTTCCGTGTAAATTTGATATATTTACTACCATTCTGATTTTTTTCAAATTTTTCCACTCAACAGTTTAGATTTTAGAGAGGGGGGGGGGCGCTCGATTTCAATGAAAATTTGCACTTTAAAGTTGAATATTTCCATAAATCCAGGGTTATGACTAGATGGCGCTAAGATATATAGGTATTGTATACAAACTGAACAACATTAGTTCAGCGACTTTTAAAAATAATGGAGTCTTTAGATTTTCCCTTTTTCATACAAATTAAATAATGTTATCAATGTACGCCATCTTTGAACCCAACTGACGTCACCTGTCACGCTACAAACATCAAGCGTTTTGCTTTAGCTTCTTCAAATAAACTTTAAAGTGTAATAAGAATAAAAAAACTAGGTAAGTAATTATTTTTAAAAATCGCTGAACTAATGTTGTTAAGTTTGATGAGTACGATCTATGTTTTAATTATTTGCTCGTATTACAGGCCGCATCCGGCATACATGTATATTTCGTCTATGGTAATACTGAGTAACTGAACTAAGTATGTTACGATTCTAAACAATTGTTTCACAAGAACATCTAATTCACTCTTATTTTCACTTAAGAACGAAAAGAACCGTCCATATTGGCGCATTTTCATCTTCTTTGCAAGTTCCCGTTATTTGGGATCGGCTCTCCTTGTTCTAGTGCTGGCGATCATCTATTCATCTTAGCACGAAATTAATGATTTAGTTCATGTAAATTATGTTTAGCTTGTAATAATGTACTCTTACTCAAGCATACCAAGATTGATTGTATTATACCGAGAACAACTCATCTGTCGAAATATAAGCTTTCGATGTAACACTGTTGAGAAATATCAGAATTAGCATTAACCTAATTAATGTAAATAGACAAGTACCAAGTACGTTTTTTTTAATCGAGTGGATGGAAAACGAGCAAGTGGGTCTCCTGATGGTAAGAGATCACCACCACTCATAAACATCTGCAACACCAGTTTCTGTATTGTGTTGAGAATAAAGCTCAACAGAAAACTTAGAACCTTTTTGGATTGGCCTATACTCTCAGAACGTCTCTATTAATATGTAAAAAGGTAAAGATAAACAAGTGAAACTACGTGGTTTAGTGAAGCAACCAATCAATTCAATCTTTTTCTGTAATCTGAGACCAAATATAAGACAAACCATCGTGATTGGCTGACACGCTGAGTCACACGTTTGGATTTACTCTTTTTCCTATACGTCCGAAAAGAGGTATGGGTTGCTACAATTTCTGGCCAGTATCAGTTTTCGATAAAAAAAATCCTTTGAAATGCGTTCGAAACGTTTGAAAAGTCGTATAATATTATTTTACGTAGAATTAGAGTCCTGTTCTTAAAAATTAAGTATGTCAAAAAATAAGTTGGAGAAAACACAGCATAAGTACCTACCTTGGTACACACTTAGCTATATACATAGACGAGTTGTTATTTTTAATGAGCTATTAAGCAAAACATTGTAAGTTTACCGTCCTCTTACCCCAAATATAAAATATACAAACAATCTGTTTATCTTAAAGATTGGTTGCATGTAAACAAAAAGTTTCGACTAAAATTAAAAAAAGGCGATCAAGTTAATAAAGCTAAACCTTCAACGCAAACCGATTAAGGTTTTACAGCTTTTACTGGGCGGGGCTTAGGTACTTTTTTAGCTTACGCCAGTCAGCATTTTCCGCCTTCGTTTTAAATTCTTTTTAACGTTTAAGAATAAAGAATTTCTTTGTTTTTGATCATGAATTTGTTATTACAAGCTTTTATTCAGCTTTCAGTATTGAAATTTAACCCCCTTCCTGCTGATTAATTGGTCTGAAAGGTAATATTATACCTACTTAGGATAACAATGCAAGTGCAGTCAACAAAAAGTACGAAATATAATAGTACCTATCCGTTATTAATTAAGAGTGGCATTAGATTAGAAGGATCCATAGAGCCGCTAAAAATATTTTACATCACTTGGTCTGGCCTAATATTCAAATTCAAATTCAAAATCTTTATTGCTTTCACGTAGTGTACAGATCTTACAATAGACACAGTTAATTATAACGTGAACCCTGCAAGGGCATTGCAATCGTTTAATTTTAAACGTTTATATATTATATTATTTATTATTTATATATTAACATTTTAAATTAATTAACAAAAAAGTCAAAAAATAAATATTTAAATACAATTTTTCAATGTCAGCAATAAATTATAAAACAATATTAATAATAAATTTAGATTTAAGTCTAATTCAGACTCAAATTATGAAAACAGTAACTAAATTACAAAACTATAAGCCTACTGAAAAAAGTCTTTTATGGTGTAATATGCTTTATCTAAGAGATATTTTTTTAAACAGACTTTAAACAAATTAATATCCTGTATATTTTTTATGGTGACCGATATGGTAATATGTCGTAACCAAAGATTTATTAACCGAAAATGTGCTTCAAGTGCGCTAGCCAGGATTTGAACTTTCATCCCTTGGTTTGCCGTGCCCAGTAAATCAAATTTTACCGTCGTAAGTCGTAAGTTACATTTCTTTACCTTTTATATTAGAAAAAAATTGTCCAAACCTGGTACCTATAATTGAACCCCCTAGGTACCTTAACCACATGCACGAAAACATGTGAATAAAAAGAACAAGCGAAACGAAGCAAAAGATAAATCAGAAAGGCACCCCGCAAAGAACAACTGGCAATATAAACAAAGGTGATATTCTAATATTCAATGTGCATGGAAATTTAGGGAGCCGAGAGCTTTCGTCGGGGGATTCAACAAGTTGGCAGTTGCTCAGTGTAAAATGGCTAGGTACGAGTTTGGCATCTATGTACGTACAGTGGCTTTTTTGTGCAACAATGTTTTGAGTTAAAATGATGTATATGTAGAAAGGTGATGTATCATGAGCAGTTCAGCTACTCATTGACAGAGGAACCATGTTTTTATTTTGTAACTTTCAGATCATACATATTATAGTTCGAGCTATAAAATAAGTAAGTTAGATATGCCTACATACATGACAACTACGGAGTACAGTCGAGTTCATAAACTTGTGAGCAAAATTTTGATCAAAAATATCTGAACACGACTCTTTTGTTAACGACGTAGAAGCCTGTTCGGTCAGCATCAAAAGTAGCTGGTTACTTTTTTACTCTGTCACATTAACACATTTGTCAATCTTGTATGACGCTAAGTACGTGGCTGTAAAACGACAAAGTACAAAAGTAACCAGCTACTTTTGATGCTGACTGTTCATATATTTTTGATAAAAAAAATTCTCACAAGTTACTCGACTGTACATACCATCACAGTTATTGAGATAAAATCAAAAATGTATTGGATTCATTTAGAAATGGTTCAAACAAAAAATACATTTTGTTAATTCAAAATTAAGGCCAAATTTCACATCGCTTAACCTGGGTATTTTAAAAGTCACAAAAAGATACACCTGTACCAAAAATGGAATTTGACATTCACGTAAAAAAATATTACATTCACTCAGGATATGTAATCAAAATTGAAACCCCTTCTTTAGTGGAAAAAATAATATTGCCCTTTTTATATTTTTCATCTTGTGGTTATATCATGAAAAACTTTGTGGGTTTCCTTTTCACTCCCGCAGTAGTTATGACAATGCCACTTAAAATACTGCTGCTCTGAATAAATAAAACAAAATGAGATTGGCTGTAAAGATCGGGATAAAACTAAGTTGTTTAATGCGTACTTGGATAGGCTTCTTTCTATACACAAAGAATGTTCTATCACTGTAAAAGCTTCTAAAATTCCAAATTTAAATCTGTTCGATCAGATACGTAATGATAAGGCAAAACCTAGATACTGCTGAATGCTGGCTGAATATATATTTTTTTGAATGTACCTAAAATTAAAAAAGTAACTTCAAATTGAGAACCGTCAGTCCTTAAAGCTGTAGGCGGTGTCCCACGCTCATGCAAATATTATTATTAACATCCAGTTATGTCCCTTTGCTGAGCAAAGATCTCCACCTAGTTTCAATGGGTTTTTGGTGTATACATAGTGATGTTTTATAAAAATTCAGCCACACAAAATGTGCCGTCATTAGTGAGAATATATTAATCCCTCAAATTGAGTTCTACTCGTATTCATAGATGACCTTTCAAGCCCACAATTAAAGCGATGTATCTCTCATTCATATTTCATCATATGGCTATTAATAAATACTGTTTATAACAGAAATGTAACTGTTATAAAGTAAATGAGATACATGGTATTGCTGTTACGTGGTTATTAAAGTGATGTAATGCAAATGTGAGATATTTTGATGGTTCAACTAAATTTATCCTTGATTTATGGACGGTATATTGAATGGACGGTGTCAATTCAGCGTCCTTCATAAAAACGAGACGGTTGCTTTGGATAAATATTAGGTAGGTACCTGAACTGAACTAACTTTTGCCGTTACCCTTGTTTGTGAAATGATCTTTTTGAATTGGGGTCAGGAAACTTAAATCCCCTTTCACTTATTTGATTAATTGTTTTTTAAAACATTAGAGTTGTATTGTTTTTACAACATACAATTCTGGTATTCTCAGAAGTGAACTAAATGGACGTATACTTAGGTAAACTGGGGACTAGAGCTGTATCTGACATTAATACGTGTCCGTTCAATTGACAACCAGATAGTTTCTGACATATTATACTCGAACGTTTCAACCGTACATGATGGTCTGCATGAAATATATCGCGTACCTCTGTGTTTTCTTTTTAAATTATACAACAAATATTTTTTTATGGGTGGGTGAACCACAATCTTAATTGCCAGCATAAAAAACATAGTGCCTTAACCCTTTGGACTTGTACACCTCGGTAAGCCATCTCAATATTGCGTAGTGTTGGTCACTTAGGTACCATCAGCCAAATAAGTGGTCTCTCAATTTTTAAACAAGTTCCTATCAAATGAATATGTCGCTAAAGTCGAACTTTCAAGTTGACAGACACGTCTAGTGGAATTATTGTTTTGTGACATGCAAACGATTATCAACTTTAGGGTGGTAGACCACATATTTGGCTGATGGTACAATCAGGTGATTCAAAGTGCTCATGAGACCTATATATTGGTGCCTCACTGCTGGACAAAAGTCTGGTGGAACTTACGTTAAAGCAATCTGCGTACTGCAATCTAAAACCTTAATTCATACGCACTAAATTTTCACTTAATTTCTAGGTCTTCTCGCCATATTTGTCCTTGTAAAAAAACTATAATGAGAAGTTCCAACTGCCTGCATTAATAGACAGACAATAAATCGACAAGACCTAGCTTACATCAGTTACGTAATCGTAATCTCTCAAGGGATCTCATAAAGATAAAATTAAAGAAGTTCTAGTAATGAAGCCAGAATATTCCAGGCGTAAAAGAATATGTCGAGTCGAGCGGCTAACTGGACTTTGCTAATTGCCTTTGTACCTATTTGGCCTGCAATAACTTTGGTATAATTCAGTGGGTGCCAAACTATCCAATTATATTTTTTTTATCCAGTAAAAGTTTGTGTAAGTATCCTACTAATATTATAAATGAGAAACTTGGTGAGTGAGTGAGTGACAGAGTTTGTAAGTGAGTGAGTATGTTTGTTACTTCTTCACGCTGAAACGGCTAGACGGATTTGGATAAAATTTGGCAAAAAGTTAGTTTATAAGCTGGATTAAAACAAAAGATACTTTTTATTCCGATATTTCCACGAGATAGGAATAAAATCTCGAACTTATAACCGCTGGGCTTAGAGTCATGAAATTTGGTATGTAGATAGTTGGACATCTGGAATAACACATAGGCTACTTTTTGTCCCAATATTCCCGCGGAATAGGGATAAAATCTCGAAATAACAACCGCTGGGTTTGGAGTCTTGAAATTTGAGATGGGTGTTTTGATTCAACGTCAATGAAAACCACGATGTAATTTTAGGGAATTCCCACGAGAATTTAGTAAAATCCCGGAATTTTAATTCAACTTTTTTTTTATTCGACTGGATGGCAAACGAGCAAGTGGGTCTCCTGATGGTAAGAGATCACCACCGCCCATAAACATCTGCAACACTAGAGGTATTGCGTCTACGCGTTGCCAACCTAGAGGTCTATGGGATACCTTACGTGCCAGTAATTTCACCGCCTGTCTTACTCTCTACGCCGAAACACAACAGTGCAAGCACTGCTAGATTTCACGGCAGGATTAGCGAGTAAGAAACTGCTGTATCTAATGATTTACGCGTGCGAAGCCGCGGGTAAACGCTAGTCTCAAAATAAAAATAAGGCTTTATATAGAAGGCTGCAACTGCACCTCAATTAGTATAGTCCGTAATACTGAATTATTTGTTTTGCTACGATAGTCCTATAGCAGCTCGATATAATCGTGGTCTGATTAAACCTGTTTAAACAAGTTATTACTTCTCCGCTTCTTGTAAATAATAACACATCATTTGATTAATATGTTAGCTTATGCACGGGTATAGAATAATATTTCTTTATGGATAGAAGCCATTTGTTATACCTTGTGGAATGAGTACCTAGGCACTGGCAGTAAAATAAAAATAAATTTATTACAAACGTATGAGTTTTTCCTCTATGTTGGCTCTACGATTTTATTATTTTACAAAACATTCCGCAGGAGTAGTAGAGAAAACATTTTCCGTTTTTAACAACGAACTCAGTTAGGATGTTGTTTTTTTTGTAACATTTAAGTAATGTAACAAGGTGTATGTATTTTCTTTGACCCAGTATAACAGACAAAGGTTATAGAGAATAGTATATACAGGGTGTAACATTCATATCATTCGGTCAGTATGGGAAAGTTTGAAAGTATAATACATACGAAGATCCGATCTTAGGAACCATGTCATCGATTTTAATAACAAGAAAAACTGCATCCATACATTTTCAAAAACTTGTACTCAGCTCGGGAATCGAACCCGGATGTTTTGACAAATAAAACTTACATTATTAAGTAATATGAAATACAATGCATTTTATTCATTCTAGATATCGTACTTCATAGTTTATGTATTGCTTATGACCTGCACTACCGATATCGAAATAGAAATAACGTACCCTCACTCTCGTATTAAATATATAAGCGTCAGCGGGACGGCAAGATACGAAGTTCGAATTTCGCACTTCGTAGTAAAGGGCCTGTTTAACTGCGTAACCGGCAGCGGAACGTCGGTTAGGGCTCTCCTCCGCTATTTGTTAGGCTGTGTGCTGTGCTGAGTGCCTATACTTTTTTTAATGTCACATTTCAGTAAATATAGTAGAGGTTACGGAAACGTTCAGTTCAGTTCTTAAATAACACTTTCTCTTATACTTACATAAAAGTTACAAACCTGTTATAGCAAAATAATTGTCCTCTGTGTCTACGAATTAGAACACAAATCGCCAGTTTCCATAATTTGTCATTTTCGCCAACTATTTAGTCACATTTGTAACTCGTCAATTTTATTACAATCCTTATTAATTGGTCAGTTGCCTGAATTGGTCTGTAGCACTACCAAGTTACAGACGGATAATAATTATATTTTTAAGTAACAGCAAGTGACAATTGAATTGAGAACAAATATATTACAAATTATTAAAAATATCCATTGTTTTAGTTTTACATCGCACTTAGATAAGTTCAATCGGCTTTTGTGGTCGTAGGCGGATGAATAATAATCTACGCAAGTATCAGTATCAACATGTTACTTGCCCAATAAATTTTAATTTACTGATGAGACTCATGTGGTCATTTTGTTATTAGTATAATATTATGTATTGGAATAAATCAGACATTGATTTTTATGATAAGTATGAGCATGAAATTGGTCATTTTATTGGCTCTACACTTTGGAACATTTTTAATGTTTTAGTACCTACGGTCGAATACAAATTTAATCTGACATAATAATATGAAATTGTCTGTGGCCTTTGGTGGATATAAATTTTACCCACTTTAGTAGAGTAGGAAATTTGTTTTAGTTCCTTTGATAGTTAATTCTGTGTTTGACTGTATATACAGTATGATCCACCGATTAAGTAAGCTTATTTTCTTAAAATTAAAATCTTATCGTATCTGTGCTAAGGATCGTTTGAGACCTAAATATCTTCCTAATTTTGTTTTCCGGATTCGCAATCTCATCGTCTATCCACCATTTTTTTTTTACCGTACAACAGGGAACCACTAGACACTGACAAAATTGTACTCCGATGGATAGAGCAATTTTTTTAAAACTTTACTAAACTAATTTAATTACCCATCTTGATGATTGTCATTATTAATAACATAAAATGTAGGTAAACATTCAATTCAGCTCCGTATCTTGTTTCCAAAGTATGTGGATCCAATTTCATGTAAACCTCTCGCAATTCTTTTGAACATACCTCAAAGGAAATTGATTTATAGGGATACTCCCATTCTGAGCTGTATAATTTCTAATAAAAACTTGATATTTCACGTAAGTAGGTACTTTCAGATTATTTATGGGTAAGTATATCTTTATTTATTTGGGAAAACATGCATAGAGCGTACATACTTATTAATTAAGTAGTTTAAATAACTTTTCGCTGTCTTGTGTGCTTAATATAACTTTATTTTCTTACCCACGTACTAACAAAATTACAATTATAATAAAAGTTTAGATTATATCGCTAGTTAGCATCTCGGGCTCCCCTACTACAATCTTTTGAGAAGATTCTAAAACAACACAAAGGTAAACTTAAACTAGGATTATATACTTATTAAGTACTTCTATAATTAAAACAATTTGCAACTTGTTAAAATATAGCAGAACATTTTTTTTAAAGTACTTTTTTAAAAACTAAAACACAACTAAAACTGATTTTGAAAAACATAGCTCAAAGATGAGATGACTGAATAAAATTTGCGCGACATTTTTCTAGACAGATGACACCAAAGTTAAAAATTTCCTTTTGAAAATGTATTTACCTAATAAAAGACGTTAATTTTGTTTGGCAACCGATGTAGGCTCTAGTATAAGATTGTAGCTTTGAGGAAGAATTCGTAGAGAGTTCGGAACGCGTCAGTATTCTATGCGGGGCCTGTGATAGTTGGCCTGTGTGATGCATTATACATATACATATATGGAAGAGTAAGAGGGCGGGTACTACATGTCTATATATAGGTATGTGTCGCACAGATGTAGCTATAGTGCACAGTGCACTAACTGGTCAAAATATGGCCGTACCTACATTTACTTTTGTATAGTGGAAAAGAACAGCCATCGACTCCCGTTTTCAACATGTTGATAAGAATCTCCGCCACCACGTTATCATTGTTAATCTAATTGCATCTTCTAGTTAAGCAAGACAACACTGATCCGCCGGCTCGTTCAATCTTTATAATCTATTCGTAATTTACTTTGTGGACACAAATTGAATCAACCTGTTTCATGCATCCCATACATTGCTGGCCGAGAAGTGCTCGCTCGTATCTAATTATCAATCAATAATGGTAGCACAACAATTTGCTCTAATAGGGGGTTGGTAAATCAATTTACCGTAAGGGTTCTTGATTATTTTGCCACAAATATTTTTGCTTGAGCATTTTAAATGTTGCAAAGATCAAAGTTAATTTTAAAAATTTCTTCTATGTAACTGGAGAAAAAGCATGCGTATGGGCCAATCTAAAACGTTAGAAATTAAATGAGAGCGTTACCTTTTCACATTTTTGACATAAAATATCTACTCTATATATATATTATATTTAAAAAGAAAAGTCCCGACTATCTGACGGTGTGAAGTTTGGTCGTGACAAGAACGGATTTTGTAAATTCCCACTGGATATGGAGTTCTATCGAAGCTGCGGGTATACGTTAGTAAAGATCTGTGCCCTTAGTGTAAGTTTTCGGTTACAAATTACGTCTCGATCGCGTTCGCGTTAAAATCTCAGTTTGTATGCAAACACGAACAGCGCCTCTAGCGGAACGTTTGCGATGTTCATCGAGACGTATATTGTAACCGAAAACTTACACTACTTACTGTAAGGATTTTTATTTTATCCAAAATATTTTGACGTTTATATACGTGCATTGCATCTCTTGTTCATTTTACCCAGAGAAGTATTTTAATTAAAAACCCCGAATCATCTTGTCAATTTTATAAAGTAGGAAACTGGAATAAAATACCTTGAATATCTGAGAAAATACCTTTCAATCATACTCAGTTAATACCGTACTTTTTCATCGTAATCTCGTTTTTACCACTTGAGCTGTTGTACCTACTTGCAAACAAAAATTAATGTGCAATTTAAGTACATATCGATTCTTCGTTCAAGAAATTCAAAATGGAGCGAGTTAACGTTAAACATATTATACATAATTATTTACTAAATGTATATAAACATGGCATCATCTTTTGGATAAACGTGTAAGTTTAGCACACCTCTACCAAATTTATACAAAATTATTGTAAGTGAGAATTTCAAAAGATTGCAGGCAGTGAGGCTAGTGGCGTTGGAATAACTCAATCTCCACTGGAAACTGGATTGCCTAATTTCTTATGGGCGTCGGTGATGACATTGCAAATGTCGCGTACACTAAGTGGTTTTTTGCATCCGAAGGTATTACCATGCTCATGCTTTTCTCCGTGTTTGGGTTACCAATGAAAACTTTCATTGCACGTCACTGAGAGGGAGCAGTAATTATCATAACACGCGAATGTATTAGATTAGCGAATGAATTATTCCAAATCCAAATTATTATGGTATAGTATCACTTCGTCCAAAAAGCAGCTGGTCTAGGTACTCGTACCAAGTGGTCTAAGAAACAACTGGTCTGAGTAGCAAGTGGTCTAAGAAGCGACTGAGCTAAAAAGCATGTGGTTCAGAAATGCGAAATAGGAGCTCCGTCGACTTTGAGTCAAAGAATTTTAGACGACTTGCTACTTAGACCAGTTGCGACTTAGACCAGTAGCTTCTTAGACCACTTGCCACTTAGACCAGCTGCTTTTTACCGTAGGTAGTTCATTATAATATTTATGATTAAGTGAGCAAAGGCCAGACAGGGAAAATATTTGCGTCTCCAAGCAAGGGAAGCGGTCCCGAATAACAAAATCTTCTGTTGTTGTTACGTCTTGTGGTCAATTAAATTTCGTGACGCAAGTAAAAAATTATGAAAGAAAGATGCTTTTGGATATAGAGTACCTTCTTTCACTGCATTGTCACAGGGTTTGTAAATTAAAATTAGATGTTCGAAACTTCCATAATCACGAGATTAAAGTTAATTGTGTGCTTAGCAGAGAATATGGAATATTCCTTGTTAAAACAAAGTAATTTGAACGAAATACCTACCTACATTCCTATTACTTCTAGTTTCAGGGTATAGTGATAGTCAAATTCTAAATGAAACTGTCCCAACTAAAATTAATGATGACCGCTTGAAGTCACCAAAATATCATCTGAATGTACTTTATTATAAGTAAGAGTTGTGGATGATCCCACTGCTCCTAGAAAAAATGGGATGGCTGAAAGGCTAAATTGACACATTTCTAAAATAAAGTCGCAGCTAATTGCAAAATATACCTACTCAGTATTCTGTAGCAAAGTAGAATTTTAATACTTACTTATAAATGCATAGTGGAGTGACACAAAATGCGATTTCCCCACGGACGGATATAACGGCAGATTATCCTTAGCTTAGGGCTTCCTGTATCGACTGCATGCTCTGTGCGATAGAATCTAACAATTTAATCTAACGTTTACTATTTATGTTTTTATTTAAAGACTAACTTTTGCCTGCGGCTGCGCTCGCGTTTAATAAGAGGTTTAGGCTGGGCGTTGATGAGTCAGTGAGTGTTTTATATATATATTGTATATAGATTGTTTGTTAGCCCAAAAAAAAGTTCATTTACACGCGCCAGCAGTTGTACGAATAACGTTGAAATGACCTGAGTTTCGATATTTGCAAAAGCTGAGCAACTGCGCTTTAAAACTTAAAATCGAATCTAGATAAAATCTATTTTTTCGAGTTCGTATAGAAATAGGAAATATATTCACGCTAACGCATTCATTTTACTAGGTTAAATAAAACAAATGTCGTGGGATAATTTGCCTCGATTGACCTAGTTACTGACTATTTAAGTTACGCCTGAACTAAGTTGGTAGAAAATCAAATTACTTACCTAAATATATGAATCCATTAAAAAGACCCAACATACATATTTAAATAACTGAAATTCATCATACAGATGTCTACCCCTAACAGAATTCAAACTCAGGACCTATAGATGACCAATCAGGTGTGACAAAAAAACAAGATTTTAAAACATCGCTGCGGGCTGCAGGCAGATAAACTTGCTAGTTTCCAACCGGTAGAGTTTCTGCGGAATCTAAGGCCACTCATAAAGCTTAGTTTAAACTTGCAAGAAAAATCGTGCAAGTTTCATTACATTGCCGCACTTCGATTGCCTACTTCAAACTAGTTCGCTTTATGCCCTCGCTCGCAATGCAATGCAACTTGCAAAGTTATTCTTGCAGATCTCATCATCACCACATCAGCCAAATGACGTCCACTGTTGGACATAGGCCTCCCCAATAAACCTACAGCTGCTTCGGTTGGAGCCACCAGCGGCTTTAGACAGGTCATTTGTCTATCGAACTAATTGGACTGTTCGTTTTACGTCCTATGCTGCCCTGCAGATCTAAACTAGGCGTAAAGATGCACGGTTCTACCGGTCATAAACCTCTAGTCCTCGACTTTTCTTGCCACAATCATGTCATACATGTTTTACTATTCCAAGGGGATAAAACTCTACGTCATAAAGCTGGATTCTATGAAACGTGGGCCGCGATCGGTAGCTTGTTAGCACGACACCTCCGACCCGACGCACATTAGTTCCACCTCGTAAAACTTTGAGTGGTCCATAATGTTGCAGTTTACACCGTGCTTAGTAAAAGTTAGCAGAATTTGCAGAGTTAGCACATTTTTCGTGGGAATTTTGGGCATCGTTAGTGGTTAAGGTGTGAACATTTGAAAAGTTAAGATACATCGAGGTGACTTTTACAAACATTTGTTAAACAATTCAGCAGCGATAATATATCGAAAATACATCGGAAATACAAACTGAAACATAGATGCACAGAAAAACCAGAAAAAGAGTCCAGCGCGGGAAATCGAACCCAGGTCCTCAGCATTCCGTGCTGCGTGCTATACCGCTACACCACCACGGGACAGGAGTACAGACACAAATTTCTCCTATGCACCACATATCTCAGCTTGTTTGTTTCTTATTTAGTCACTTAAGCAGCGACATCTATGCTTTAGCCCTCATCGAGAAACTTTCAGCACCCCATCGGAACTAACCGCTCACCCGGACAAGAGATGTCGCTATTAAGCAATCAAATTAAGATTGGTTTTTGGAGTCTTTTTGTATTTTTTATTTCAACTCCAAATTTTGTTTCTTTTACGGTCATCTCGTAAAATCCACATCGAAAACACAAACTGAAACTTAAATGCACAGAAAAACCAGAAAAAGAAACCAGCCACAAAAAGACTCCAAAAACCAATCTAAATTTGATTGCTTAGTAGTGACATCTTTTGCGTGGGTGAGCGGTTAGTTCCGATAGGATGCTGAAACTTTCTCGATGAGGGCTAAAGCATTCATAGATGTCGCTAGTGTCGATGCTTAAATGACTAAATAAGAAACAAACAAGCTGAGATATGTGGTGCATAGGAGAAATTTGTGTCTGTACTCCTGTCCAGTGGTGGTGTAGCGGTATAGCACGCAGGACGGAATGCTGACAACCTGAGTTCGATTCCCAGCGCTGGTCTCTTTTCTGGTTTGTGCATCTATGTTTCAGTTTGTATTTTCGATGTGGATTTTACGGGATGACCGTAAAAGTAACGAAACTTGGAGTTGAAATAAAAAATACAAAAAGACTCCAAAAACCAATCTTAAGCGATAATATAGGTAATCTCATGATTAATCCATTATGTCCATAGCCAACTGAAACAATAGATTGCCAATCATGTATGTACAGTAATAGACAGTACAAATTAAAACGTTTAATACTGGGAAACAATACCTACACTTATGTAGGTAACTTTCGTAACAACGCGTAGCAACTGTTTCTGATGAAAAAAAAGCTGCACTCACAGTTAGATCTCGGTAAAAATTCAATCTAGGCACTACCTGTAGGAGTAGCTACGCCCTTTTACTTCCCAGCCTATTATTTGTAACACAACGTCAATATTTCATGTCATGTTTGAGAAAAAGTACTAACCAATTCTATGAAACTTCTCTGGTTAGGTATTTTTATCTTATTTGTATATTAAGATAAGTAATTTGTCAGCAGAAACCATGAGCATCACGATGCAGTTCCTCCTCGTGTGCGTAGCGGCGTGCGTGTGCCTCTCAGAAGGCGCGGCGGACGGCCGCGTGGCGCGCGCCAAGCAACAGCGACCCACCAGGGGCTTCAAGAATGTCGAGATGATGACCGCTCGGGGTTTCGGGAAACGCGATAGGCCCTCCACTCGTACTGCGCGTAAGTATCCGTATTGTGAAACCGGTCAAGAGCATGTCGGGCCATGCTCGGTGTAGGGCTCCGTAGTTCCCGACCTTAATATAACTTTGGCTTAGAATTTTTCAAAAACTTAAAAACTACTCAACTGATTGAGTTGAAAATAATTTTCCTAGAAAGTTTTTATCAAGCTTAACTTTGTTTTTTTTTCATATTTTTTAGAGGTGCGGTTCAAAAGTTAGAGGGGGGGGAAACACTTTTTTTTTACTTTCGGAGTGAATATCTCCGAAAATATTCACTTTATCAAAAAATGGTTTTCGCAAGCCCCTATTCTTTTTTAAATACCTATCCAACGATAACCCACAACATAGGGTGGAAGTGAAAACAAAACATCATCCACATTTTACGTGTATGGGAGGTAACCTAAATTTTTTATTTTTTTTTATTTTACCACTGTCGGCATGACTGATATGTATATTCATGCCAAATTACAACTTTCTAGTACTAACGGTCTCTGAGCTTAGCTGCGGACAGACAGACAGACGGACAGACATGGCGAAACTATATATAAGGTCTCCTAGTTGACTACGGAACCCTAACAGGAGGAAACCGACCGCAAGCATTACGATATGACTCTTTATTGAACACCAAGATTTTTCCAAGGTAAGCAATAGAGTCTGTTGAATAGACGGTCTTACCGCTTCAGAGTGATCTCTAAAAGATATGCCCTCATAAGTATTGATACTGATAGATACAGTAAGTTGAAAAGTACGGTTTTCACCCGTGTTTTGCCTTCACTGGTTTTGCGCCGTTAATCAAATCACCTGTGTCTAATTTAGTATGTAAACTGCGGTCCAGAGATCTACGGAGTCGTGTCGAAATGGTTCGTCCAATTTTGCTTTGGTAACGATCGGAACGAGCCGGTAACAGAAATAGAAGATTGATACTAAAGCTGAGTTTCCAATCGAAATTGTTGGTTTTTATTGACATCTTTTGGTTTAGGTACCTATATTACTTTATATGACGATGGTAGGTACAGGTACATATTCAATATAGGTAAAAACAAAATCAATCATTCAAAACTATTAAACTTGAAGTTCGAACATCAATAATCCCGAAATCTCAAAAAATTTAATCACCGATTCTTTGCAAACCGGACACTGTTAAAAGAAACACTTTCATGTAAAGCCTGACTAGAAATATATGACTACTCGCCATGTTGCGGAATTTCATTGGAACTAATTTCTTACACTGGCAATAATTTTAACTACTTTACTTTACTAACAATAACAAAAATGCCCAAAACGATTCGTAGTCAACAACGGATCATTGTAAATAATGTCTATAATAAACTACTGGAAAAACAACGCTTGGGGAATGAAACTATTTCACTACAAAACCTTTCAAAATTAACATCAGAGCTAACAGGTTAACGTTGTAGACACGTCAAGATGTCATTGTTCCCACTATACTGAACTATTGCCATATAAATAAGAACAATAGCGCTCTCTTGACCATAGTCATATATTTTTGGTTTTCCTTTAAATACAATACTTGATACATGTTTTAGTAGTAAGAACTTTCCTCTATCATTGTAGTCAGATCGATAAAGAATATCCTTACCCACATCACCTCAATAAAGTGGTCCTTAACGTGGCGGTTAACAGGCGTTTACCATGTCTATAAAAGAGGAGTGAATTGGTAGAACATCCGTCTTATCTTGAAACTTTTATAACTTCCAACTATGTGTCTAATAAGAATAACTTATCCTGAATTGCGAGTTTTCACCTTTTATGTCGTCTTGCATTGAAATTCAAATGACCCGTGAAATTGTTTTGTATAAGTTAAGGAAAGTTCACGCTCTAGACGGCGTATTATAAATTGTTTGTTATGAATTCATGTTTGTCTATCACTGCTTTATTTTGGTGTAATGAGATACAATTTCGTTTTGAGTTCTAATTTCAAGATTTGTTGTGATGATTTCCGTACCTATACTAAAGGAATTGCTTAATTAATTTGATCATCCAAAATTGTCCTATCTTAACTTCCCAAGACTGACCTAAACTGTGTAGGTACTTAAAGAAAGCAAAATAATAAGCGGGTGACCATAATGCAATCACAATTAAAATTATTTCTTTAATATTCATTTTATCTTCAGTTTTTTAAAAGAATTCGAATTTAGCATGAAACTATTTTTCTGTATTGACCGGCTCCAACCGTAGCAAGATAATTAGAAAGCAACCCAGAGTTTCCTATTCTACGGAGCGGCATGAAATTACTTTTCTCCGACTTTGCAGTACAAAATTGCCATTCGCAAGTTTACATTGCTCCACATGGTCAATATCTTTGTTACTGTAAAAGTAAAATAATCCATGTATCGTGAAAGTTGGTATGCTTTTGTTGGCCCTACCTAAAATACCGAATAAGATATTGTACCTACTGTTCTGATCCGACTTGAAACTTTAATCGATAGTCTGTGCAGATGTGTTTTAAAAACGCATTTGTAACGAACTGCTACGTTGAACCACGTTAAGTTTTTTTCCTTTATTTTTGTTAATCATCATACATTGTTAAGGGGACGTTGGTGATCAAACACCACCGGAGCGTACCAGCCGTGGTACCCCAACTTTTAAGAGCCCGTCGGTTGGTATCGGAAGATACGTCGGCAAAAGAACGCCAGAGATGGAACCAGAAGGTACCTTACAGTAAACAAATGACTGTTCAATGGTGCTTTGGAACATCCAAAGAGGACTAATGCTTTAAAGAATGGTCCGTTAAACTAGTACAAGTGTTCGGACGGTTAATAGCAGTGTTGCTTCTAGATACCAACTGTTGGCAGCAATGGATCTTCAATGTTCAGGACCGTGAATAAACACTGCTCAGCGATGATTTTTCACTTTGGAATATACTCTAAGTTTTATACAAGCATTTATAACTTACGCTTTGAGAAATAGCAATTTATTCACGAAGATATGTTTTGTTCATCGGTTCTATAGTATAAAAGGAAAAGATTGTATTCCAAAGTAGGAAACAAGTACGGGGCCATGTGATGTTGTGTAAGTAAAATACTTCACTTCTGGCGAGGCCCATTTAGACTCAATAAAGTCATCTTTAACGGACCTCTGCTAGATAGCGGCTTAATTTTCCCTCAAACAACAGCAATACCCCAATAAAAGGGAAAAACTTACTTGTATTTAAAATGCTAAAATCCAGCATTTCTAAAACCATTTTGACTGGTTAGCTTATTCGCGACTTCCAAAAACGCAACCACAACGGAAGTATCTCAGTAAAAATCTTTTTGACAGACGGATACTTGGGATTTGATCCACTGATTACCACAGACGGAAAGAAGCGTATAGCTTTCCACCTCGGCGATGTCCCTATGATGACGGCCGGTCGTTTCGGCAAAAGGAGTGGTAATGACGAAACTGCTGAGGAAGGTAACCGAATGAAACCGTGCCGTTTCGTGCTATAAAAAAGCCAAAAAGAGCAAGAGTGAGCTTAAAGCTTTGTTTTAACAGTGCGTATTTGCTTTGTACTTTAATAAATTGTTAATCATATTGGTCTTTTTCGCAGCAAGTAAATTAAATATAATGACTCATTTAATTAAGGAACGGCAATTGTTCGTGTCGAGCATTAAGATTTGATTTAAAATGTACGAGAGATAGCTTAGATTGCGTATTTAAAAATGTTTTACAAAGGCGTGGAACAATTTAATTAATTGGCAGGACCAAAAAACTCTGGCAATATAGATATTAAAATGACTTTTAATGAGCCAGAAACTTTTAAATCTACATTGTCTAAATAAAATATAAATTGATCTGACAGAAGAAAAAAGAGTGGGCAGATTCAAACTGAACTCAGGCCCACTTATCGCCCCGAACTATGGTAAACGAAAGATGCCGACGCAGAGAGGTAATACCCAGTTATTTGATAACCTCACGTTACAAATAAACGTATTTGGCCTCACTATTTTTATCTACTGGAGGAAAAACCACTACAACGGTCGCATCAAAAAATACTTTCATGAATGTCACAGGACACGTTTGGCTTTCTGAAATATGAGCTACTTAAATAACGAAAATGCTTTGTGTATATGAAAATCCTGATGAATCCCAGGATCCCGCTTTATATATGCTAAATGATACATCAAATGCAAGATCCATGTAAAAAAGTTGACGCTTCAACTCGTATTTTAAGGTTAATATCGACGGACACTTCAGTAATGTTAGTTACTAGAGTACCTTCTTTACACAACAACAAGTCAGTGACCTAGTTAATTAACATTATACGCTCCTAAGCATCGAATTCCCATACCGTTTCAGGTATTACGAGTAGTTATTATTTTAGTCTACGTCATTTCAATTAAATTAATTTAAAACTGTCTTACATTTGAATCACAATTATACAACTTAAAAATCATTGAAATTACTGCTCAGGGATCAATTTATGGCAATTAAAGTTAGACTACGTAACTTATTTAGTACTGAATTACTACAGTTCCAAATCCGTTTATCAACAAACTAGAAAAAACATTCAAACTACCTACTCTATTCGTAATTTCAACGTCAGTTATCTGTCAGTTGGTGTGCTGTATTATTAGAAAAGACTTTTTTTACGATATACTTACGCGTACTTATGTTTACTTCGAAGTAGTAATTAGTAGAAATAAAACTTTTGGGAATCAGAACATTGCTGAAGTGTCACGTCAAAATGTCGTCAAATTATAACGTGAGTGTGCTTCTTCAGATATAACAGCTTTCTTTGTGGTTAGGTTCTTGCATTAGGAATTATTTTGCTCTAATCATATCGTGAGTAAGTTATTGTGATGAGTTAATTGGATCGAGGCTTGCCCTACTGGCGGGAAAGTAGCGGAATATCCATTTTATTAATGACTTATGGTTTTGTAAGTAATACATATACGAATATATGTATTACCCTAAAAACACTGTACGTTTAGTACTTAGGTGCTAATTAATTATTCGCATATAGTTTCCCGTCAACTGTAGAACGGGCTTATCCATTTGCTTACTTCTTCGAAACGATTTAACAAAAGCTTCTTGTTAAAAACTAATGGCTTCTCGCATATATCTTGTTCGAGATTTATATTTGTTTAAAATATTGTTTTTATTTAAATTACGCTTTATGCATTCAAATAAACACCTGAGAAATCATTTAGCGTTGCAAAAGGAAAACATTCATTTTTATTTCTGAACACATTGCAAATGAAACCTAACGTTGAGTTAGCTTAGAATTCAATGAAGTTAATGGTGATAAAAGGGCCTACGCTAGCTGGCGCGGGTGCACGGAGTAGGCGCACGCGCACGCCTAGGGTGTGGGTGTATGTAAAATCCGTCGCACCTCACGCGACGTATGTAGCGTGCAGCCACAGTATAAAAAAGGAGCAGTCTTCCGTCTCGGCAGCATCCTTGATATAATTACCTACGCCGGCTACTCTTCAGTTATGTATTTGATTTAATAATGTCACATGAAATTTAAAGTAGGGAAAGGATTAGGAGAGATTTAAAGATGGATTAAGTAGTGTTTAACAAAAATGCATTTTACGTTATTTTAATAAACCACAAAAAGTATTTTGTTTTAAAAGGTTTTATTTGTATACATTTGTTACCTACAAATTAGCTACGGAGAAGTATTTGCGCCTCTTCTGGGATGTGCGAAAAGCTTTGTTGTTGAATTTAAAAGTATAAAAAAAATCGCATTCTGATAAATACCTTCAATAGATACGTTTTTATTATATTATATTAGATGAATTTAAACATCCGTTCACCTAACAATACTGTTTATATCGTTGTGACATATCAAGGTACGAAATAAATTCGCGCGAGTCCGTACGTAACCGCGGAGCACTCGTGACTGATGGTTGCCGAGGTATGCTGAGAATTCGTGGCTCGTAGGTATAACTCGCGTGCCGGCCGTTTGTATGAAGACGGTGTACTGCTCCTTTTTTGTACTGTGGCGCTGCTCATACTATTCCCACCCGCTCCGTGCAAACGCCGTCAGCTAGTGTAAGCCCAAAGATGTGTTCAGAATGAACGTGGAGTTAATGATAAAGGGATTGTATCTAAAGCTGGTGAATGTTACAGTTTACGGCTTGGACAACTTCTGGGAGATGCTGGAGTCACCAGAGAGGGAAGGACAGGACATGAACGATGATAAAACTCTTGAAAGGTAATTTTACGCTATAGTTATTTGCCTCTAATCTACATATATACAAAACAACAGCATAATTTTGTAGGTACTCATGGTTGAGAGTAAAAGAGATTTTATCAAGCAGTCGTGATTCAACATATGTAACATAAATAGATAGAATGGCATTAAGTTTAACTTACTTGAAAAATACCACAAGGATTGACTGCGAAGTAAATCTTTTGTTTCCATTTCGAGTTTTATACTGAGACGAAAGAGACGAAATTTTTTCTCAAAAGCTCTATGTTTTATTTAGGTATGTTGTTTTAACTTTTTACCACTATTGTCTGGCCCTAGCTAGAGCATCAATAGCGAGATATATAGCTTGAACCGGTGGATATTTATCTGGCCAGAAGTGTAAATGCACTTATTTTGTATTTTCTTTTTCGATATACTTAGTATTTTTGTTTACTGCATCATAGCTAACAAAATTGCCATTAATTTAGATCATTTTCGGTTTCTATTCCGTACTCGTAAATCTGGTTCAGCTACGGTTCCAAATGTTCATAAGTACAGTCAGCATCAAAAGTAGCTGTACATTTTCGTACTTTGTCATTTTACAGCCACGTACTAAACGCCATGCAAGATTGACAATGTGTCAATGCGACAGAGTAAAAAAGTGATCCGCTACTTTTGATGCTGACTGTACGTGGTAGGTACTTTGTAATTAGCGTGGATTCTAATTCAAAATATGCGTCCACTAAATGGCTATAATGTCCATTCCCAATTAACTGGCTGCCATTAGTTAATTCACGCCAGATACATAATTAATTGTAATTGGGGATCGCGTTAAGTGCGCCCTTAAATTTAGGATAGTTTTAACACCCGTATTATGGAAGTTATTTATGACATGTAAGCCGAATAAATTCTATTTTTTTTTCTTTTTTTTTAAAGGTCGCCTTATACAATGTCATGGATAATCCTTGGTGTTAAAGGATATTGATAAAATATAAATCATATGAAATTTCTGTAATTTGCATCAGATAACTTACAAAATGTCTCGCAGAATTGCATGGAAATTTGGTACAAGTTCGTAATTAATAGTTTAGCCATTTTTTAATAACCTAACCAACTTAGAAAAATCTCAAACCTCCGCCATTGTCATTTCAATATTCGATACAGAAAATACAGACAATTCAATATCTCAAAAACGGGTGAACTGCGTAGGTATAAT
The DNA here is from genome assembly GCF_025370935.1 of Choristoneura fumiferana. Lineage (NCBI taxonomy): Eukaryota > Metazoa > Arthropoda > Insecta > Lepidoptera > Tortricidae > Choristoneura > Choristoneura fumiferana. Next base: position 6,205,585 of record NC_133479.1, on the reverse strand, counting down.
GAAAAAAAGCTTCATTAAAATCGGACCATCGTCAAAGATCTTAATGAATTTGGCAAAAACGGAATTAAGGTTATCCTTGTAAATCTTCACTTTTTAGAGTTTGTCGTTAATGTCGGTGTTTGCATCTTATGTTCGCAGCTTTTAGTTTGATTATTGAGATTACAACACTTATAAAATAAATATAATAATAATTTAATGGTATAAATAAAATAAAGCGCCTTCGTCCAAATATCATCCATGTTTATATCTGTTATATATCTTTATGGTAGAATACACTGATATTATCAGTGCAAGAATATAACTCTATACTTAATTCCAGTCCGACTATCAATACCTAAGAATAAAAAAACAAAAACGCAATGACCCTACTAGCACTAGTGACTAAAAGTAGCTCTTCAGTCTCCCAAAAACGTGATTCGAGCCTCAATCGCAAAGATTAAATAGCGTTAAACCGATTAGTTGGTTGTCCACAGATTTCCACTTCGCAGATCTTATTGGGATGGGCTTACCCACTCAAGACAGGTTCGACTCATTGTTGTTGTGAGGCCTATTAGTTCTGTTACGACGGGTAGTGGTCCCTTGTTAACCATTGTACAATGAGACCGTTACTGTCACTTAAAAATTGAGCGTTGGCGATATCTTTGTGTGTTCTGATCTGTCACATTTCTTGTCACGCTACCTATTAGGACTTACATTGTTTCAAATCATCGTGTTATGTTTTGTTACATCGTATTCCTCTTCGGGTCATTGATTTACCATGTAACTTTACCTTTTGCTTTGATGAAATCCTTACCAATACTATCCTAGAGATCCTGAAAAAATAGTTAGGCACTGCGCGATAACGAATTCTTTGCAAACGAAGTCACGTTCATCAGCTACCTAAGTAATAATACAAATCTACTCGTAAGTGCAAGGAAGCCGTAAAAAGAAGGGTTTGGGAATCACTAATGTTGCTATCAAATTTCTATTTTCTCTTACCCTTTGTTTCATGACGTCATTCACAAATTTTCGCGTGGTCAGCCGTAATAAAAGTGGAATTTATGGGGTGGCCCAGGGGGAAGATCTCCGTTTTTTCTCTGATACTGTCCTTTTGATTTTTTCATTCGTGTCCGATAAACATAAATGGTGGTAGGTGTAGGTAATATCAATCATTTACATATCTTATTGGTTGTTGGTTGCAATTCCACTTTTCGACTTTACACTAAAGTGTTGTACCTACCTTAATAGGGTGAGAAAACTGTAAACTAGGTAGAAATACTTGTGATGTATACATGTCATTTAATAATATTGTAAATCTGTTTTAAAAAAAAATATATATACCTTGTTGAGTTTCTTGCCGGATTCTTCTCAGCAGAGGTTTTTCCGAACCGGTGGTAGATTTTTTTTGACATTCATAAGTGCTTGTTGTAGCCTAAATTGAATAAAGATATTTTGACTTTGACTTTGACTTTGACTTTGAAATGAAGTCTAAGTTAATTACGAATAAAATAGATTTTTATTAGTGAGAGAATTTTTGAATTTGTTAGTGAAAACGTGTATAAATTAGTACCTACATAGTACAAAGAAAATTTACCTTTTGATTATTGTTTTACTATTAATTCACTACTTATAATAATATTTTATATACACTTGTGTATCAGTTGGCAATAAAAAATTGTATTACAGAAGGCTATTAATTCCGTTCTGAACACTTTTTTTTCTTTAAATCATTCTCTTTGCTAACATGTGTTGTGTACAATGAATCAATTTGAAACAAAGAACATAAATTCGATAGCAAAATCACGTTATTATTTTGTACATAGAATTGAAAAAGCATTAAATATTTTTGGCTTGTTAATAAGTTTTAAGGTCTCTATCTATTACACCGTGTCATACCATTACCGTAATAGCAATAAACGCAGCTGAAGATTATTTTTATATATATCTACGTTTAGATGTGTAATTTGTTGGATGATTCACAGCATTCCCATGGACTGGTTCGTGAACGAGATGGTAAACAACCCCGACTTCGCCCGATCTGTGGTTCGCAAGTTTGTAGATATTAACCAGGTTGGTAACTTTTGTTTCTATTTTTTTAATGACTATACTACTTTGAGCTAGCGCAACTTGTTTTTGTGGTTCACTTCATTATTCAGCGCCATCTGCACTTGCCATCACTCCATCTGATGGTTACCAATCGATGGTTACGAGTAGTTTTCCAAGCGATCAATTTTAATGTTTGAATTAGTTACTAGAACAGGGGCGCTACTACGAAATTCGAAGTTCGTATCACACCGTCACTCACTCACTCACTCGTATTAAATAATATTAGCGTGAGCGGGACGGCATGAAACGAAGTTCGAATATTGCACTTCGTAGTACTGGGTCAGAGGCCGTATTATTTAACTCGCGAATACGATGGTGACAGTATTTACCATCTCTTTCTTTACCATGTGACAAAAAGAAGTGGTCAATATGATTATGATTTCTGGTGCGTTAGACAATAAGGGCTCAGTAAGTTTTAATTCATTTTGTCAACTAATTGATAATTTATTTAGAGCGGCATGCTCACAACAATTCACAGATTTTACCACTTTCAAATGGTTATACTATCAAAACGTGTTTTGAATTTTTTTGAAATAATCTAAAATAGGATCTTAAATAGATAATATGTGTTAATTTTTAGTTTTAGCCGAAATTATATTTTTAAATTCCTGGCAAGAGTAATTAGTACTATAATATTGTACTACTCTACACATATTTCAAATTGAGCACAATTTTGCCACTTTCAGAAGATTGTATTCCTGGTAATTTTTTTGAACTTGCAATTTTTACACTTGTTTACACTTGTGTATTATAACTTAAAAGTATAAGTTGCCTTCAAATATTGCAAGTGGAATTTATCTATCTTCCATATGGTCAGATTGACTTGAAATTTATTACATTCGATAGAGATATCTAATAAAAATTTAAATGACAATGCAAGTAGGCACAGTCAACAAAAAATGCTTAAACTAAACTAAAGGCTATTTTAATTTAAAAAAAAGTAAATATTTTATCTTACTTCTTATTATCTTATATCGTAAAATGCTATTGTTCACAGGATGGCATGCTCTCATCGGACGAACTTCTGAGGAACGTGGTTTAAGCGACGCTTAAGTTAATTGTAACTAATACTCATTAGTATTATTTCCTATCAGTTAAGTACTTTATTTGTACCAAAATACCTAAATTTATTTACCGCAGTTATATACTTATTAAATGACTTTATATAATGTTACGATAGTTACTGTGATATGACTTAATATAAAAATCACTAATTTTGGAAATAAATACCTTAAAACGACATCAGTTTTTCTATTATATTTACTAACAAATTCTTTTAGATAATTGGTGAGGAACTATCAAAAATATAAAATTATTATGTAAATAGTTTCTAAAATAAATACGATGTCAATGGAATATGAATTTGTCCATTATAAATTTATCTAGGAAAGTGTAGGATTTACTTGGATGTCTGTCCGTCTTCAAGTTTCCCCTGTCACTGAATATTTCCGATGATATTTACTGTTTTGTCATCGATGTGCGTCACCCTAGCCCGACCCTTATCATCAAAGTTTCTTATAAATAAATATTGTTTCAAATATATTTTAAATGATACCTAATGTTGAGACAATATCGAGGTGCTGTGGGACGTAGTAAATATAAACTGTTTAAGATAGCACAGCACGTTGACTTGATTTGGTTTTATTTTGAATTTGAATAACGTCAGTAGACAGCTGAATACCGTAGTAGTGTTTTTCTTATTAAATTGTTTTTAGTTCAGAGGTCCTGCCATCGTGACGTACATATATAGAGAAAATAATTAGAAATTCAAAATCAAGAAGTACCTAGTTCTAAGAGGTAAAAGACTAAAGTATATTTTAATGTTAGTAATTATAATTAGTTTTCATTATTAACGAAGATTTTTACAATTTTCAAAAAAAAGGGGAAAGGCAAACTTTTTTTTGATAAGTCAGTTAAATCAGATTTGGTTAGGCTGGGACTTACAAAGTGGATAAAACAGATATATATATTTAGGCGTAGTTTTGTATTACCTCTGATGCTCTACATACATACATGTATAATGTTATATAATGACTATGATAATTTCTAGGCTAGTCAGCAAATATTCGAGAATCAATGTAAGTTTGGATACCCAATGTTTATAATTAGTTTGTTGTTAATAACACTATCGACGTTATGGATGAAATAAATTTATCGGGTACCAACAAAAGTACTTTTATTTATCCTATAAATCATAGCACTGCATTCAGCCTTTCAGCGAAACTATTTTTCCAAATGATTTATTTCCCAACTGAGGACAAGATAGATGCTATATAATACAGGACTGTAGGTTAGGTTAGGTGAGTTTTATAACAATCCTGAAGTACAGTCGAACAAATTGAATAATGAGCCAGGCTGGAACCTTTTTGCTACTAATGTCATGTTGAAATCTCATACTTTTGACAAGGAAATCATAGTGAAATTGATTACTAAAAGGTTCCACCCTGGGTTATGATTCAATTTGTTCAACTGTACTTACCTACCGTATTTACCGTAAGTAATGTAAAATTCTTTATGTTGAACAACAAAAGTGGTTTTATTTATGTTTGTTTTAAACTCTTTACAAACGATTACTACATAAATACAATATTTAATTAATCGTATACGGTTTTTAAATAAAAATGTCGCAATAATACGAATTAAATAAAAATAAATTGTTATAACGCCAGATTTGATTTTCGATATTAAAAAGATTATGCTACAGTTTACTTAAAGGGCTGTGGGACCCACCTTCGCACTTTCTAATTTAAAATATAAACCTAATGATATGACAACATCAGTTCTCACACCTACCCTACCTACTTATGTTAAGAAATTGTAAGCATAGCTACCATAGACTAGATATAAAAAATCTTCACCGAGTTAATATACTCGTAAGTAATAAGAATACAGTTACTCATTGCAGTTATCCACCCGCTATAGAAGAATATGCGCTGGTATAAAATATACTCATTTAAAACATAATAATTGAGTTTCGCTACTAGCGCCATCTAGTTTATTTGTGCATAATTCCTGTAAAAGAGAATCTCAAGAGAATCCAAGCCTGTCAGGCAATTATAACCTTAAGCATGTCCATGCAATTTTGAACGCGCGTGTACATACATATAAATATATCGAAAAAGATATACCACGTGTTCTCTGTACTCGGAATTTACATTACCTACAGAGCTGCATGGTTCACGCGAGCGAAGCCGCGGGCAAGCCAAGTAAACTATACTTTTTAAACACGCGGCAGAATTCTGTAACGGCTCAATAGCTATTCAATGTCAATGACCGTAGTGAGAGTTCTAAAATTAGAACTTAACAAAGTAAATAGGAACACTTACATGGCTTTAGGGTATGGCATTTGGTACCACGGAGCATCTATGTAATAAAGAATATAGTACTGTAATATTCTTTTTAAAATTATAAATAATTTTTATAACACTTTCAATATTTTTATAACATTTTTGAGTTTCTCATGACAAGTCCTTTTTAGGGTTCCGGAGCCAAAATGGCAAAAACGGAACCCTTACAGTTTCGCCATGTCTGTCTGTCTGTCCGTCCGTCCGCGGCTTTTCTCAGGCACTATCAATGCTAGAAAATGTAATTTTGAACGAATATATATGTAAACTATGCCGACAAAATAATACAATAAAAAATTCTAAAAAATTGTTTTTTAGGGTACCTCCCATAGACGTAAAGTCAGGATGGTAGTGAGTATATCAAACTTTCAAGGAAAACTATAACGGCTAAGTTGGCTTGAGAATTATTAGTAGTTTAAGAGTAAATAGCAGCCTAAGGTATAAAATATGATATCCTTAGAAAAATATTACTTATATTTTTCGTAATGGCTGCGGAACCCTATTTTTGGCGTGTCCGACACGCTCTTAACCGGTTTTTTTAGTGTGTGTGTGTGTGTGTGTGTGTAAGAGTAGTGTGTTGTATTATCAAAATGCTACCATGATGATGAATATGTATTGTGTTCATCGGTTTTGAACCTTTTTAAAGTAATTGTAGAGGTACTTAGGCTGTGACTGTCTTCGGCTTACTCTCCCATATCAGTAACTATGGTGACTGTATCCATTGTTTTAATTTAAACGAATGTACCCGGCGAAAGTTCACGAAACCTCTGAACCGACACTAGAGTGCACTCTGATATCCTGTGAGTAATTGTGACATACAACACCCTTTGTTCTTGTCTAGCGGATCTAGAGCTTAGAGTATATATAAAATAAACCAGAAGCGATAAGGCCGCCTATTGCTTACGTTGTAATTTTCTTTCTGTAGCTGTTTTCTGTGGTTCACTGATATGTTGCATAAAATCGATTGTCATACTTTCGTTTCCCATAAAAACCCTGAGTATAATCATCGGTAGCTCTTCGTTCCTCTAACTATGTCATTATGCCATTTTAAGGTTAGCACAATTAAAGAATCCGTGAAAATACAATAGTCCAAACTAGTTTTTTGCTATGACATATAAAAATCGGTGATACTAATGTTCAGTGCTATTCTGAGAAATGACTATTATTCGAACTGATAATTATGAAAAGTATCATTCGGCTAAAAAAAAGGTGATACCGGTTATGCGAAGTTTATTTCGGAGAATCGATATTATGCAAGATAAAGGGAAGCCATTTTCTGTATCGCTTACTATTTGTGGTGTACAATAAAGAGTCATTGTATTGTATTGTAAGTCGTGTCATTAGTTTCCCGTAGGTACTGTGACAGTGACAACCGCTGAACTAACTATACAGTGTGTTACCGGCAGCCAGGCTTTTTAAGGGAGGTTAAACTAACGTATAGTTCGTATAGTAACGTACGTACGTAATTTAACAATGACATTAATTCAATTAATAGACTAAAATTCAGACTTTGTTAACTTTCTAACAAAATTATAATTGCCAGCAATGTACAGCTAAGTAAATTGGCAAGTAATAATCAAAGTATCTGTCCGCTGTCATTTACACTTACTTGTCAATTTAATTTGCTGTACCTATGTACATTGCTGTCTGAATTTTACTTTATAATTAAATTAATGTCATGGTTAGTTACAAAAATACGTTACTTTAACCACCCTTAAAAAAAGCCGGGCTGCCGCTAACACGATAGAGAAAGTGTAAGTCAGTATGCAATTAAAATAAATAAATGTATGTACGTATGTAAACTCTTATGTACAAAAGAAAAGAAACAAAATACCGTGTTTTTTCTTTCTTTCCATTCTATTCAATTGAATTTATAAGGAAGTAAAATAATAAAACGTGAGTAAGTAAATAAGAGGAGGCCTGTGCCCAGCAGTGGGACGTATATATAGGCTTGGATGGAAGTAAGTAAATAAATGAAGTAAGTAGGTAAGTATTACTTTACTTGGAACGCAATTTGGAACTAAACGTAGAAACGGAAAAGTAAACTGTCTGACGGGTGTTGCTTGTCACCACTCAAACTGAGTTTCGTGGTACCATGCATTCAGCCCTTGTCAAACGTGTGGCCAGGCGAACGACCGGACGCGGCGGCCATGATGGCATTTCGCTCTGGACTGGGCTTCCGCCTGCTTCGAGTGGGTCGGTTGGTGTCCGCGTTTTGTTCTCCGTTTTGTACAGGAAATATTTATTTAAAATTACTGTTTTTATTAGATAAGATTAATATTAAGCAGAGGCTACGGTACCTGCTTACGTATTACAATGTAATTAAAAATAAAATGTAAATATTAATGTAAGTTACAAATCTCAATTTATCAAATAGCAATGTGTGTAAATAAATAAATAATTAATAAAAAAAACCTGCAAATAATACATTTATAGATCCGCAATAAGCTTCGTCTAATCTTATAAAACATGCAAAGGAAAAATCCTCAATACATTTCGTAAATAACATTAAATATTTGCGATCCCGACAATAATGTTTACTCAAGTACTTTTTGACACTGATAGTTTTGACTCTGTATTGCGCAAGAAAACTGTCTCATTGATAGATAGAGTGAGTGGTGTTTTTTTGGAGATTATGGCTTGGTTTGAGAGGAACCAGTAACAGCATTCTAAGGATATATACCTATAGGTGCTCTCAAACGTCGCCGCATCTCCTTATGACGCTGTACGGAGTCTATAGTGCCCGCTAGTATTAATGTTTCTTGCAGAAACAATGCTTATCAAAAACCTACGAGTACTTATATTGACTTAGGCGCATGAGCTTATGTAACTAATTCAATATTCTAAATCATGATCAATCACGCCAAAGTTTAATAAGATTATCGGTTCTCATAGACGCGAGGAAAATCATTAATACAATTGTCAAGCAATCTTAGACCCGAAACTTTTTGCTAACTAGGCCGCACTTTGTAATTTGTTGAGATATTGTCCAAATTGTTTAACGTCTTTTGCATAATGTGAGACGGTATTAACACTCTCCCTAGGAAGCAGTTACATTTTATTCCAATTTGGAAATGAATGCGGTCTAACTTCTTGTAAACTCAGGAAAATTGTATTTAATGTTACCGATTATCGATTTTGATCGTTTCTGTAGCTTCAAGCATTTCTAACGTAAGTATCTTCATACAAAATTACGTTAAAATAGTTATTGTCAATTTATAAATGAATAAAAAGGCATTTATGTGGTGGTTCACGTATATAATTGTACGTAGCAAACATGAAATGGAATTAATTGAACTGAATTGAATTGAATAGAAGTCCTGAAATACATTAATTTAATTAAATTGACGGAATATAAAGATAACCACTGCTATTACAAAAAAGTGCTGCTTGAAAATTAGCATTCATTACAAAGATACACTGCAGATCATGCATGCCCCGATTTTACCACGGACAGTCTTTTGTATACAGGGTTTCGGTCAAATATATTTTAGAGATTTAAAACCTTCGGGCTGATAAATATTCTTTTTCCGAATATTGAAAGATAAAACGAAAGATTTTTTTATTTAGACTTATTTACAGATCAATCAATCCTCTGGCTTGTCCTCAAGTCCTATTTGGGATCAGCCGACTATTACGCCATGCGTTTTATTTAGCTATAGACATTGCATGAATGCTGTGGTGGCCTAGTGGTTTGACCTATCGCCTCTCAAGCAGAGGATCGTGGGTTTCAAACCATGGCTCGCACCACTGAGTTTTTCTAAATTCATGTGCGGAATTACATTTGAAATTTACCACGAGGTTTACGGTGAAGGAAAACATCGTTTGGAAACCCGCACAAACCTGCGTAGCAATTCAATGGTGTGTGTGGGTTCCCAATCCGCACTGGGCCCGCTTGGGAACTATGGCCTAAGCCCTCTCATTTTGAGAGGAGGCCTGTGCCCAGCAGTGGGACGTATATAGGCTGGGATGATTGCATGAATTCCAATTGAATTCAATAAATTGTTCCAAAAATCCGAAAGCAATATTCAAAATCCCCGGAAATACGAACTGACGTCGCGTCTAACTTATTTATTCAGAAACGCTCACAAAGAACCGGATGTCCCAATTTAGCCGAAACTACCACCCTGTTGATTCTCTATGAAGCAGGAAATTAAACTGATACTCTATAAAATAGACTGATACGCGTATCGGTGTACAGTCAGCAGCAGAAGTGGATGAGCGGTTACGGTGCTGAAAATGATCTACACACGACTCTACTGCCAACGTAATAAGAGAGTGTCTAGATCATTTTGTGCACCACATCCGCTCATCCACTTCTGCTGCTGACTGTACTTTCAGATTTTTAATGATTCAGCGTTATTTACACAAGATATACATACAAGGTGTTAATCTAATTATATCAAGTTCTCGGATCAAAAATGTTTGTGACCAAACTCCTTCGAAACGGCTTGACCGATTTTTATGACATTTTTTGTGTATATTCGATAGATACCTAGGTCTGAGAATAGGATGTAAACTATTTTTCAAACTCCTACGCGGACGGAGTCGCGGGCAACAGCTAGTCATACTATATGTATTTTAAACCAGATTGCGTTTTTTATTTAAAAAAATTTGAACTGTTTATTACAAAGCAAATGCGCTACAGTATCGAAAATCATTGTCGCAATTCCCTAATGGTTTTGAAAGACCTATCCAACGATACCCCACACTACAATATTGGATGAGAAAAAAAAACACCCCCACTTTACGTCTATGGGAGGTACCTACTCTAAAAATTTTTTTTTTATTTTTTTATTGTACCATTTTGTCGGCATAGTTTACATATATATTCGTGCAAAATTACAGCTTCCTAGCATTGCTATCGCTACCCTAAAAATATCCCAAACTACCTATCATTATTATAAAATACGGTAGGTAGATTCGTATCATGATTTTAGGTGACACACGTCTTTATTAAGACTTAAGAGGTTTATGTTCAATCAAGTAATATTTAGTGAGCAACTAAAACCACCAAAACCACCTTTATTAGTTAATAAGCGATTTTAACGATGACAGTTATCTTCGTGTGAGGGCATTATTAAATGCTTGAATGTGACGTTTATTTAAGTAGAAACTACGAGATAGACGTGAAATACATGTAATCTTTTGATTAAATATTGTATGTATGAATGTATCGCTACTTTAGTTTAATAGTGACATAACTAAAAAAAACTTTAAAAGGCGTAACGTAACGTAACGTACTTTAAAAGCCGTAACGTCAAGTATTTTTTTAAACGGCTACCTCAAAAAAAATTTTTTTTTTTTTAGTTTAGTATGGCACTAAAGCGTCGAAGCGTTGGCAGGCCTCCCACCAGGACATCGTGAGAGTGGCGGGAAACCGGTGGATGCAAGTGGCAAGTTGTCGTTCATTGTGGCGTTCTAAGGGGGAGGCCTTTGTCCAGCAGTGGACGTCTTCGGGCTGATGATGATGATGATGGCACTATCAAGGCACTATCCAACTAAAGCAGCGGTGTGTAAACTCTTTACTGTACAGAGGCCTTATTAACATAATCGAAATCACAATCGTATTGGCCACGTTTTTCTGTCAAACGGTGTAAGATGTAGCCTGCCTGGATAGGGCCAGGGACACAGTTCACTGGATACCGGATGCTTCTCAAGGTAAAACTAATAAGTACGTCGTCGGTAAGTTTTAACAACTAGGATAAATTAAACTATGACCGTTGTTAAGTTTGTCTCGTTTTTAGTTCGCACTTTAAAACTATCTCAATAACCTATAACGTTTTAAACTTTCGTGATTCTCACTCATAGTCAACAAGTAAACGACGTCGTTACGTCGAGGTAAATATTACTTGTGTAATAATAGCGTGATAAGTCCCGTTTGTGGTATATTGACTATTTCAATAACCTAACCTACAAAAAGTTGGAAACCCCCGACTTTGTCACTTCAAAGCTCAATATCACAAAAACGGCTAAACCGATTTTGATGAAATATGTCTATAAACCATCGCTAGACAACTTGCTTTCAAATAAAAAAATCGCATTCAAATCGATCCACTCGTTTATGAGTTACGGTGCCACAGACAGACAGACACATAGCGGTCAAACTTATAACAACTCTTTTTGTGTCGGGGGTTAAAAAATGGTGAATGTGATATATTACAGCCAGTGATTAGATAGCACTGTCATCATCAGTCAGAAAACGTCCACTGTTCATGAAAGGCCCCTCCTTCAGAACGCCACAATGAACGATAGCTAGTCATTCACATTCACCAGTTGCCCGCCGCTCTCAACTTGTCATCGGTCCACCTAGTTGCCTGCCAATGTTTGGCCTTCTGGTTCGTGGTCTCTATTATTATTAGCTCGTTGCGTGGCTCTAAGCCTCTCCATGAGACCAATAGTCACGGACCACGTCAGAGTCCTAAGTCATCACTGGCATGGCAATACACACTGGTTGAAGACACTAGCCTTTAGACATTGCAAAATTTTGGACAGTGAATGGATAAGTTCAAAACCCTATTAGTATCGTTACACTGGTGTCTCCCTGTCTATCGACCGTTTACAGCAAATATTTTGACATACTTATCAATAAAGTTGGGAACTTTCGGCGCGTGAAGCAGACTCGCACTTGGCCGGTTTTGTGATGACGTCTCGAGTTCGTATTTATAGCATCATCATCATCATCATCCCAGCCTATATACGTCCCACTGCTGGGCACAGGCCTCCTCTCAGAACAAGAGGGCTTGGGCCATAGTTCCCACGCGGGCCCAGTGCGGATTGGGAACTTCACACACACCATTGAATTGCTTCGCAGATTTGTGCAGGTTTCCTCACGATGTTTTCCTTCACCGCAAAGCTCGTGGTAAATTTCAAATGTAATTCCGCACATGAATTTCGAAAAACTCAGAGGTGCGAGCCGGGGTTTGAACCCACGACCCTCTGCTTGAGAGGCGATAGGTCAAACCACTAGGCCACCACGGCTTAATCTATGATTTGGTAAATGTTATTTCAATTTTTATATAAAGCCATCAGCTACGCGCATAGCTTTGATGACATGTCGTCTGGAAATAGCATAGGTAGTTTTATTTTACACCTTATATTAAGAAACAGTGGCATTCGTTTGTATTTTATTCAATAGCTATACTTAGTAACTTTTCATAATTAATGCGATAGACTAAAATAAATCGTAATCGTGGTATTTTGACTAAAATAAATCGCTTTGTAAATAATAAATTAGGTACTACGAGCGTCATTTCTTCGGAATCGTTTTTTAAAAGATGTAAAATAAAGGTTGACCCCCAAAATGAGGTCGATTTAGCATCAGGAGTGGTGTTCCGTGTAGAGTTAGAGACGCCGTACATCGTTCAAGCAGTGTTCGGGGCACATTGAGCCTTTAGCGACAAAAAGTTGCAATAAATATGCTTTAAACTCGTAAAAGCGACGTGAAATTTTCACTATCAGAATTTTAAACTAAATGGTGACAAAAATGGTTGACATTTGTAGTAACGTATCTAGTTAGACGTGTAAGGTATAACGAAACGTAATGAGTGAAAGAGATAGAATGAGAGAAATAAAAATACTGTCGAATGCGCGAGATGCAAGATAGTTGAGGTTGAGGGATGTATGAGAGTGATAGAAATAGGTTTTTAGTATGTAAGAAAGATACCTCAATAAAGAGATAATGGCGGAATCTGAGTTTCAATCCTTACAGACGCGTAGCCAAAGTTTTGAAGTTTTTTTGTGTTTTTAATAATTACAGTTATGGAAATAGAGCTGTTTTGGAACGAAAGTATAAATACTTTTTACAAGCTTTTATTTAGCTCGCAATGTTCGTATGTTTTTTTAAACCATTTTTTGATCACTCTTTCGTATTCAATTCATTCAATTCACGTTTTCGTATTCGGGTGACACTCTTTCCCGGCCCGGATAACACCGACATGGAAATAACTGACAGGAGCTTCTATGGGCGTGTACACGAAAAACAGGGTCGGTATTTCCATCCCGGTATTATACGGGCCGGGAAAGAGTGTCACCCTTCGTATTCAACATGTCAATGATAATGAATTTTGTGGTCCTAAACCTGTCCTACACGTATTAACTGTCAAGCTCAGTGCGTACTAACCTTTAAAAGTCTTCTCGCATCTTAAGGTAACATAGATAGACTCGAACTTTTCACTTTTCAACAAACTAATGAAGTGGGCTGCCCTAATGTAACTCCCTGGCTTGAAGGCCTCCTTGGGACCCCTTTCAGCGGTTCTGAAGTGGGCAAGCCTTTTGCAGCTGTGAATGTAAGTTCGGCGGAACATAACTTGCTACCTTATTACTTATATCCACAAAAATCTTGGGTTGCAACGGCGCCTCTATGTATCGAAACATCAAAATAATAGACTTTCATGGCATAATTAAATAACTGAAAACCTCATACACACTTACAGCCTTTTTATTTTAAGTTAGTTTATTGTATTTATCTTCATATACCTGGGCGACCGAGCTTTGCTCGGGCTAAAACTCGATCCTAAGCGTTTTCCCACAGATAAGACCAAGCTAGATCGATTTGTCATCCTGAAAACCGCTACATACCAAATTTCATCGAATTCTTTGGAGCCGTTTCCGAGATTCTCGAAATATATATATTTATATTTATTCAATAATAGCTCGTTTAAAGGTATAAGATAAGTACCTTCATTATTTCAAAAATGATTCGTAAGTTTTGCTAAGTCAATAAAGCTACTTAATTTCTAACTCTAAGTACTTACACTCGTAATTATACCTGTCAGTTCAGTTGTGTTCCGCTGTTTTTACCAATACTTAATTGTCTAAATATTGTATATGCAACCTCGCTAATACCTTGAATTGACGTATGCTGCATCCGTAACTTTTAGACTGGACATATTAAAAAAAGGTTTAAAAAAGCACAACTTGCTTCGAAATATAGTGTAATCTATTCTAGTCTCGATTTCCAACAAACTTCCAGTTTTCGCTTAATTAATTAACATCTTGTATAATACATTTTCAATTAGTTACAAAATGTTGTGCGACAGTGATAAATACTCACATTATTACAAACCCAAGCATGTAAAGAAAATACTCTCGTTGGCGAAAATTGCTCGTAAGTATATGGCTTCTAAGTCATCCAATTTAAGAAGTACATTAAGGTTAATTCCGTCCCGTGAGAGATCTTCAGGCAAATCTGATGGGCCGTTTGCATTTGTTGTCTTCTCCGGTAACCCATTTACTTTCAGTTCATGGATTTTATAATATGCTTTTATTAACGTCACATATGTTCCGTGTGTATAGAATACTGATAGGATAACAGATTTCCAGCTAGTTATGGATTGATTTTTTTTTACCTATACCTATACTTTTAAATGTTTTTCATCACACTTGCTCGTAAACAGTGTCGTAACATGCAGGCTACCTTGGTTGCAACCCCCCAAATAAAACCCTCGACCTTAATTTGCTTCTCATGAAACCCGTGGTCGCTAAATGAGTCATTGCCCGTACTAATTTTCATGCCATGAAGTCCAAGGTCGGTAATTGCCGTGCTGCACACGCACGCCATGCACATCGCACTGCGGAGGAGGAGGGGTGCCAAGAGCGCAATCAGCGGTATCGGCAATTTTTGTAGAATATTAGTTTTTCCTTTACAAATATACAATTTTACTCGCAAATGTGATGAAAAACATTGTATGTCGCACGGGCGGTACTAGAATTACGAACATCGACTCATTAAAGCCCTCAGTCTTCAACTTCGGGCTTCTAATAGACTCTCGTTCGTAATTCCTTATTTACCGGCCTTAAGACACAATGTACTATAAAATACCATGGATACTATGAATAAATGAATATGAATCATCGACATCTATGTACTCGTATAGACTGCATGTTTCTCACATCAAAACGGCGTACAAAATTTGTTCACAGCGCGGATTTGTGAACCTTTCACTATAGTTTGTTGACGTCCGTGACAGCAGGGCTACTACGAAACTCGAAACTCGAAGTTCGTGTCGTGTGGTCCCTCTGACACTTACACTATTTAATACGAGAGCGAGAGGGCCCGCACGACACGAACTTCGAGTTTCGAGTTTCGTAGTAATATTAGTTTTTAGTTTCGTAGTACTATTTCGGTTACAAAATACGTCTCGATCGCGTTCGCGTTAAAATCTCAATTTGTATGGATACACGAACATCGCAAACGTTCTGCTAGAGGCGCTGTTCGTGTTTGCATACAAATTGAGATTTTAACGCGAACGCGATCGAGACGTATTTTGTAACCGAAAACGTACACTAAGGGCACTGCAGGGGTTGTGTCAAAGTAATATTGTTGATTGATGCGCCGCGCGTTTTCCAAACAGCCAGTCTTGTGCCGTAAGGTACATAGATGTCGATGATATTAATATTTTAACTCGAATCGTTCGTAGACGTCACAGAGGACCGAAGAACTGGCAGCTTCCTCGGATAAAGAATTAGCCTACCTATTCAAAGAGGCCAGCATCTTCGGGACCTTATCTAAAGGAGCTACTTTTAGGGTTCCGGAGCCAAAATGGCAAAAAAGGAACCCTTGTAGTTTCGCCATGTCTGTTTGTCTGTCTGTCTGTCCGTCCGTCCGTCCGCGGCTTTGCTCAGGGATTATCAATGCTAGAAAGCTGTAATTTTGCACGGATATATTATGTAAACTATGCCGACAAAATGGTACAATAAAAAAATCAAAAAAAATATTTATGGTATCTCCCATAGACGTAAAGTTGGGGTGTTTTTTTTTCTCATCCAACCCTATAGTGTGGGGTATCGTTGTATAGGTCTTTAGGGGTTTGCAAAGACGAATTTTGGATTCACTGATTTTTTTGCGAAATATTCAACTTTAAAGTGCAAATTTTCATTAAAATCGAGCGCCCCCCCCCACTCTAAAATCTAAACCTAATTTGAAAAAAATCAGAATGGAAGTAAGTACCTATATCAAATTTACAAGGAAAATTACGAGTATAGCGGCTAAGATTGCTTAAGAATTATTAGTAGTTTAAGAGTAAATAGCAGCCTAAGTTATAAAATATACCTAAACTATGAAAAATATTACTCATTTTTTTCGTAATGGCTACTAATGTAAATTTTGGGCGTGTCCGACACACTCTTGTTTGTAATTAAAATTGTGCGTAACCGCATTCTAATCGGTCCACCCGTTTAACAGCTACGGTGCCCCAGACAGACACACACACAGACACACATAGCGGTCAAACTTATAACACCCCTCTTTTTGCGTTGGGGTTTAAAAACTAAGATAAATAACTTGTTTTAAATATTATTGACGACTGTGGCGAGTGTAAGTGCGATGCGGTCGCGGATGACAGTTATATTTCAAATTGTTCTGAGTGGTTCAGCTATAAATTACTTTTACACCTTTGGCCTCATCTGCGCTTAACATCAAGTGAGAAAGGTCAATCACAATCACGATCAGTTTCATGTAAAAAAAATATCTGTTGTACAAAAGATTTCGTAAAAATCTTTTTTTAATCCAAATCAATTTTTATTCATACGAGAAAGCACATTACATGCCAAATTTCAATTCAAATAAAAAAAAACAATAAGTACAAAATCAAATGAAATAAAATTAGTATCCATAATGTTAAAATCGAAACTTTTAATTTAACAAAGTTTTTATAACTCCAAGCTTTCCACTTAACGTCGTCCTGAAGTTGTTTTCTTAAAACCATTCGTAGGCAACGGGCCAGAACGAAAAGCCAGTTGGGCATAGACGAGAGTGCCCTTTAAAAGTATGTCACGAGCGCTATTTGATTAGAAATATTATTCCATTTTGATAAGTACCACGCTTTTCTAAATTACCTGTAGCGAACACTATGAAAAGTAAAGCTGGAGTTGGGAATCGAACCCACTTTCTCATCATTTCGATGGGTCCTACGTACAAGGGCTTAAGTGTAAAATCCTTACTTTACAGGACTATTAGGTACTCTGTCCTTCAAACACAACGAATAAATTTTAATAAAATAATTTTTCGTTAAAAGTTATTGTACATACGCGACCATATACGTCAATTTCCGGGAAATAAACTGTTGTTAAAAAAGACAGTAAAAAGATCTATGTGGTACTTTGGCTCATATACGCGTTCAACTTTAAAATCTTTGGTAAAAAAATACGTTACCCAAGATACTTGGAGAAATTTTAAAAAAGTAATACAATCACATTTCGATGTAGCATCCGGGTAGCGGTGTTCCGCTTGACGTACAAGGGCTGCCATTTAGCAGTTATGCCCACAGATTAAAAAAAAACCGCCCCGGGATTTACCGTGTAAAAGTAGCAAACGTACGTTTAGCCCTTTTACGTTAAAATTGCATCTAGTTCTGCCATTTTACGTCAGTGAAAACTCGAAAAATAATTAAATAACTGTATTTTTTAATCCACTATCCAAATGTATATAGTTTATAGATACCTTTAACGCACAAAACTCAAAATTGAAAAAAAACACTTTGGTCCTTATACAATAGGACCCATCGATTTTTTCCTTGATACATGTTTTATCATAGAAGGTAGTATTATATAGGTGAAAACTTAAGTAAGTAAATAGCCTGTTGTATCAGTAGTGCACAGAATTGAAAAGTCTAAAATCAATTTTTGAAAATGAAACTTCGATTTATCTATACAGACATGTTACCACTACATACAACAGGTCATTTACCTATTTAAGTTTTTCACCTTTACTGCAGTGGAAAAAAGACACAGTCATGTGAATCACATTACTTATGTGGGTAAATATAGACGGATGGTTGCTTTCCCATACACAATTTCACAACAAATGTAACAAGGCTACTTTGACCTATTGGGAGTTGTTAATTACTCATAATTACTTGTGATATTACACCAGTTTCGTGGACAAGGAAGCAAGTTGTTGAATTTTTATCTAAAGGCGAAAAGCATCGTTATTTTTTGCCTTTTAGGGTATGCAAGGTGTTAATTAAATAACCAAAAACTTGAAAGTAGTTTGATTAGAATCTAAAGTGAATTCAATAACGCTATACCTAATATAAAGCAGGTTGTGTTTTTTTAAATCCCTTTTTTCACTATGCTCAGTCTAAAAGTTATGATATGAATAATAACTATGCCAATTAAATATCTTAGGGAGGTGGCTTACTATTTAAATAATTGAACACTGGCCGTTTTTTTGTGCGTTTGATTTTCTTTTAAAAACCGCGAAGCGAAATTGACAAGTACGTAAAGGCCGACGAAAATAAAAAACCTGACGCGAGGGCAGCACTGCTACGTTTTATATTGCAACATTCTTTACACTTACCAGGTAAAGGCAAGTTAGTAGGAGATAATAATAATAATGTAGTTTACAAATATTCACTTTATTATTATACTTGTTTAGGTGCCTACTGCGCGCAATATTTAAAGCTAGTTTCTCTTGCTCAAGCTGATGAGGTGTAAGGAGTACCTAATGCAGTGAAAATATTTAAATACGTTCTCGTGGCCAATATCATTTTTACACGATACATACTTCATTAGATATATCACTTGCAAGGATTTTATAGTGCTCTCAGCATTTTATGGTCCGTGGTGTGTCCTCATAACATAAAATTTAAAAAGCATTTGTTGGATACTTTAGTGCCATTAAAACGCGGCGTTCGTAAATAGGTAAGTTATGGAGTTATGGATAACTTAAAAGCAAAAAAAAACTGCTTCCATACATATGCATACATTAATGTAAACAAACGGATTAGTCCCTGAGGTGTACACCCGCCTCTGGATTACACAAAAACACACACAGCGCATTTTTGAACGGTGTCGGGAGATGCTATAATAATATGTGTCATCAGTGTAATGCTACCGGTAGAAATCTTAGCGGAGGAAAGGAAGGTTCTGTACCAGCGGAAAATAACGACTCTATTAACGACAGCTGTACTGAAGTCAGATGAGAGGCGAAAAAGTATTCAACGATGGCAGAAAAAATGGGATACCTCATCCAATGGAAGATGGACGCATCGACTGATTCCACACATAGAAGCGTGGATAAATCGCAGTCATGGAGACTTTAAATTACCTTACTCAGATGCTGTCAGGACACGGGTGCTACCGGAAGTATCTCCACAAGTATAAATATGAGGATCCTCCCGAGTGCCCAACCTGCGGAGGAAAGGATGAAAACGCTGAACACGTTTTCTTTGAGTTTCCACGATTTAAACCCTTACGATCCAAGTGTGAGTCGTCGCTGGGAGTAAAGTTATGCCCTGATAACATGGTGCCAGCTATCATCCTGGGAGGCGATAAATTTACTTGCGGTAGAAATTATGTAAGACCTGCGTAAAGAAGAACAAGAAAGGAGAAAGACGCTAGGAGGCAATAGGTAACCTAACATAACCCAACCAGAGATAGCCTTTGCTAGATACTTCTCTCCGTGAAAGCGGTGGTCCCACGGGGAAGATGGTTGAAGAAGAGGGGTGTTATTTTTAGTCGGTAACATAACATTGAGTCCGACATACGGGATGGCTGTCCTATGATACTTAACGTATTTTTTTCACCCGAGAAAAACAAAACACACACCCACACAAACTTTTTGGGTTAAATCCATTCGTAGGTTGCTGGCACCTCTCGTCTACACAGGAGTACTAAATAAAGTACCAAAAGATCTCGAAAGGGCTCGAGATCTTGCACACCAACTGTGTGGGTTGTAACCCCACACAGCCTCATTCATTAAAGATAAAAAGAGAGATTACTCGAGCGTTTCAACTGTCTCATTTTTTGGACACATTTCTGTAAAAAAGACCTAATATTCTTATACAGTTTTTGAGTTGTCTGGTAGAAAAACAGGAAGTCTAACAAATAATCAAAAAAGACATCAAAATCTACAGCCAATTCGTAAAAAAAATTACCAGATAAATGAGCGGTTGAAACGCTCGAATAATCGCCCTCTCTGAAGGGTTTGGAATGTTACACACTGCGTGGGTTACATGCACTAACGTCCACACTTGTTGTTGTCTGGGTCTGCAGGGCTACTACGAAAGTCGAAACTCAAGGTTCGTGTCGTGCGGTTCCTCTGACACTTATAATATTTAATACGAGAGCGAGAGGGACGGTACGATCCGAACTTCGAGTTTCGAGTTTCGTAGTAGCCCTTCTGTCACGTATGAGCATTGCGATGCACCAAAAAAAATAACCTATAGTTTTTATTTTATTTTTGGAAAGAATTGGATATTTTAAGATACCATTTTCATTGATTTTGATTTTGGATGAGTATTTTTTTTTTTTGACGAAATACGCTGGATGACGTAACAGTGAGACAGCCACGTTCCATTGCCTAGAAAAATTCAGGTCGTACATAACATAATCTGTGGGTAACACTAGGTCTCCATTCCTCAGATGCCCACAACCACAGAGATCCCGATGATTATTAAAATCTAAAGGTAAATTCTAGGTAGGTAGGAATTGCAAAATCCATACTCCATACTAATATTATAAATGCGAAAGTAACTCTGTCTGTCTGTCTGTCTGTTACGCTTTCACGCCTAAACCGCTGAACCGATTTTGATGAAATTTGGTACAGAGATAGAATAGACCTTGGGAAGAACATAGGCTATCTTTTATTGCGAAAAAAAGGCTTTCAGGGGTTGAAATAGGGGATGAAAGTACGTAAGGTGGAAGTTCGTCGCTGTCGAAGATGAAACTTGGCATTTAGGCACTTAATAAGAAGTAAATCGATATTTGTTTGAGCTTTTTTGAAAATTCGACCTGTGAGGGGGTGAAATAGGGGATGAAAATTTATATGGAAGGTCGTCATTATCGAAGACAAATCGATGAATCTTTATTAAACTTGTCATTTTGGCACGTGATAAGAAGTAATCAGATATTTCGCGCGTTTTTTTTAATTCTTCCTATGAGGGGGTGAAATAGGGGAAGAAAGTTTATATGGAAGATCGTCATTGTTGAAGATAAATCGATGGTTTCCTATGAAACTTGGCATTTGGGCACGTGATAAGAGATAAATAGATATTTATTCGCGCGTTTTTTAAAATTCTTCCTGAGAGGGGTTAAATAGGGGATGAAAGTATAAATGTAAGATCGTCATTGTCGAAGATAAATCGATGGTTCTTTAAGAAACTTGGCATTTGGGCACGTGATAAGAGATAAATAGATATTTATTCGCGCGTTTTTTTAAATTCTTCCTTTGAGGGGTGAAATAGGGGATGAAAGTTTATATGGAAGATCGTCATTGTCGAAGATAAATCGATGGTTCTTTATGAAACTTGGTATTTGGGCACGTGATAAGAGACAAATAGATATTTGTTCAAGCGTTTTTGAAAATTTTACCTGTGAGGTGATGTTGGCAGTGGGGATGATGCAGTGTTAGCAGAGCCTTCTAAGCTCAAGAAAAACGTACGCAATGTAGGGTCATTTTAGATGGCTTTTTGACATAGACAGTCAGACATGAAAAATTATAATTTTCAGATTTTTCTTATTTATTGTGCTATAAGTGCTACCTTTATGCAAAATTCCAAATTTCCAGGACAGCCGGAAGCACCCTATTATTTTTTCTGTTAAGGCAATTTACATGGAAACATCTTTTTAATGACTGTAGCTTTTGATTGCCTTGACTTACCTAGAAGTTTGATTTTTTTCACAGCTTTCGGGACTATTGACCTGAGTTTAGGGTTTCAATTTCAACTCGATACCGATACTCCGCGCGTTTACGAGATTAAGGGTCTTGACAGACAGACGGACATGCGGACACCAAAGTGATCCTATAAGGGTTCCTTTTTCCTTTTGAGCTACGGAACCCTAAAAAGCATTTGTTCCGGCGCTTTCAAATTTCAAACTATTTACTTGAAAATATGGGGATTCAGTTCTTAAGATATTCCAAACTCACTCACTCACTTTAAGTATATTTATCGGAAATATGTGTAGATATGCTTAGTAAAAATGCCGTCATAATTATAATCCTACCCTCCTAACTTACAATAAAGGACGTAAGGTGTCAAGAGTTCACTATGAAGAATTAAGTAGTCCTTTTATGTTGGCAGGGTAGAATACACGTCGTATTGCTAAAATGTGGCTTCTCGCAAAATATTTATGTTTTACTAAAGAACATGAATGGATGGATGCATGGATGGAAGAACAAAGTAAAGTTTGTTTATAGTATTTATAGCAATGTTTTAAAGTAGTTTATTTTTAGTAAACCGTAGAAGTTTCTATGTGCTATTATTGGCAAAATAGGTATCCTAAATAAATAAAATACTCGCCAAAGTTACTATTCCACGCGGACGAAGTCGCGGGCAAAAGCTAGTTAAACTATAAAAAACAAAGACATCGGAAAGGCTCGGAATACTTCAGAGCCAGTGTTTGAAAGTCTCGTAATATTACACACTCACTGTTTAGGTTATAACCACGTCTGTACTTACTAATATTCACTACCCCGTACCACAATACGTAAGCCAACGTCCCGTGAATGTCTAACTGCTTCAAAAAGTCACGTACATCATTAAAAATGCTAATACAATGGTACGTGGTATTTTACCGACTACAAAGGTGGGATTAAGTCTTGCCTCAGGTTCAAGTTGCGGGCAATGGCTCTCGAGTTACTAATAAATTGAAATGGTTTTAATTAAACGAGGCAACAAGGTTTAATATATTATGTTGTTATTAAACACTTCTTGGATCTATTTTTATAATCTTACTAGCTTTTATCAACAACTTCACAGCCGAATTCATTTATCACGTTTTTGTACAAAATGTACTCCTCAGTCAAAAAAATAACTATCTTCTTAATATTATACTTAAAAGTTGGTAGGTACTTATATTATTAGGTAGTATACATAAACAAATTTTGGCAAAAAATTACCTAAGTATGTCACAAGTTGAGAAAAAAAATAGAGAAATAACCTGAAACGATTTTTTTAGTTATTACGATTGTTTTAATTTCAATTTCTCGAGACGAATTACACACTTATGGTTCCACATGGACCAGTTATTTACAGATACGTAGTGATTTCATTTTACAACCTATTAATGAAGTTGGTAATTCATATTATAGCCTCGTGAAGCCCACGTCAGATTTTGATAATTAGAAATTGTAACTTAATGTCGATTAGAGAAGTTTGACATTAGCTATGACGGACGTCCTAAATTCAGGACGTTATGCCTTACGCTTGTAATTCTAACCACATCTTTTTGACTTCATTGATCTCTCTTTGTGCGCCATTATTTTTATTTCATTTTCCTTGAGCCTCCAACTTCCTGCCTTCATGTTATAAGCAGGTGTCTATTTCGTAAAAAAAAAGAATTTGTCCATGCAGAAAGTAAAGGAACAAATTGATGGATTCATCTTACAGGCACTGTGACACGTAGTCCCAATTTCCATTGTGATTTGTGGACTGTAACATAATACTTGTTTTCCAGTAATGAGTCTTGTTGTGTGTGTCTTGTTTTTTACTGTGACAGACAGCTGTTCAAAACGTACATAAAATTAGGGCTACATTAAAACCAAACTAGACCTACATCGCTCTTTATTAAAGACGTTGTTTAGCACCCATCTGTTGTTACGAGCCGAAGAGAATAAGTTTTATTAAAAATGTAATTTTTAATACCCTCGAGCTTTTTTTGGTAATTGTATATTTTGGTGTCTGTATTCGCATTATAAACCAACGCAATACTAACCCTTAAAAATAATACTTATGTATTATTATTATTGCTAACAAACTATGGATCCTGGTCTGCAATAAATCTTTTTTTATTATAATTTAATTTATAATCCAAACTACATAATGCAAGTTTCAAGTCGATAGTATAAACCGGCGAAGAATTCCCTCCTGGCGAGATAATCTGGCTAGATCACCAGAATCTCAGCCAGGTTATTTAATTGTGCTATCACTGGACTTACAAAAGTATGAATTTAGCTCAAACAGATTCCAGGAAGCGGTCGAAAATGTCTAACAAATTTAGTAACTTCAACTCATAATGTAATAGAAAACAGTAAATAATAATTAAATAAAGGAAACTATCCAAAACTAAACATGCCTACATAATACAAATAAACAATTAATTTAAAAAATGAAAACCCGACTGCGTTAAAAAATACTAATAATAAATAACAAATTTAAAAAATCAAAAAAACCTGACTACCTTAAAAAATACTAAAAAGAAGAAAACAAGTCTAGTGGGCTAGAACTTTGTTAAGTAGCTAACTTAAAGTTCAACAGTCGGGACCCATTAGGTAAGAATTTTTGAGCGTCACTATTTAAAATTTATTTGAAACCGTGGTGGCCTAGTGGTTTGACCTATCGCCTCTCAAGCAGAGGGTCGTGGGTTCGAACACCGGCTCGCACCTCTGAGTTTTTCGAAATTCATGTGCGGAATTACATTTGAAATTTACCACGAGCTTTGCGGTGAAGGAAAACATCGTGAGGAAACCTGCACAAACCTGCGAAGCGATTCAATGGAGCGTGCGAAGTTCCCAATCCGCACTGGGCCCGCGTGGGAACTATGGCCCAAGCCCTCTTGTTCTGAGAGGAGGCCTGTGCCCAGCAGTGGGACGTATAAAGGCTGGGATGATGATGATGACTATTTAAATGGGTCCCGACTGTTGAACTTTAAGTTAGCTACTTAACAAAGTTCTAGCCCACTAGACTTGTTTTCTTCTTTTTAGTATTTTTAAGGCAGTCAGGTTTTTTGTTTTTTTTTTTAATTTATTATTTACTTTCACACTTTTCTGTGAAATAGTATATTAAAACAATTATAAACTATATATATATTTAGAATGGGGTAATTATTAGCTTTCATTTGATACCCCACTCGATAGTTTGAATAAAAATCATTTTTTGAATACTTACAATTTGGCGCCAGAAATCCGCCATTTTGATTTTTCAAGAATTTCATGTACCCAGTGTCACTCGCGGCATCAAGACGAATCAAATGACGTATCATTTATCAAAATCGGTTCAGTCATTGAGTAGTTACGAGAGGACATAGGAATAGGCATACATACGCGTCAAAAACATAACCCTCCTTCTTCGCAGTCGGGTAAAAGGAACTAAAACAAATTATTTAAGCCAGACAAACCCCTTAGGCAAGGTTCCGAAGATGCTGACAACGTGCCCTCTTTAAATAGCCAAGCTAATTCTTCGTCCGAGGAAGCTGCCAGCTCTTAGTTGTACTGACCTCTTAGATATTTCTTTGTAAAGTTTCCGAGCGTTAGGACCAGGGGGGCTTCTACGAAATTCGATAATCGAAGTTCGGATCGTACCGTCCCTCTCAATCTCGTATTAAATAATATTAGCGTCAGCGGGACGGCAAGATACGATATTTAAAGGGAATTTTGCACTTCGTAGTACTCGGATAGGGCCAGAATTAAAAAGTTCCTAAAACATTTAAAGGGTGTTCAGTCACCCTAACCCAGCCACTTGCTGAAATATTGCGGAATAAGTCGAGGACAATAATATCTTTATTTGGATTGAGAGAGAATTTTAAACCATAGATAAACTTCCCCATAATTCGCCAGGAAGCTTCAAAAATTCTTCAAAAGTGTACGTAACCAACAAAATAATGACTTTACACTAGTACGATGTCACTGTGAAATAGTTCAATGGTGGCTCATGAATTAAGGTCCTTTAACGTACTATGGCATATGGGTGATACTTAAATACATAATAATTAAATGTCTAAGACCCGAGAACAAACATTCGTACTATTAAGGCACGTACGATATTAAGGAACTAGCAAACATTCTAGTTTCACGTGATTTACGCGTCAATTTCCGATATTAAAGCAGTAAATCAATTTACAGATATGTTTCCTGTTTTTAATTTGCGGCGCATCGGCAATTTGTATAGAAACTTTACATCTTCCTAGTAACAATGGTATACACCGTGTTATTTTTGATTTCCCTTAACTAATCCCTAAGATTTGACTACAGGCAGACAGACAGACAGACAGGCAACGGGACAGGTGAAACTAAATAAAAGCTTGTAATTTATGTAAGTAAATGACGTAGTAGTGCACAATAATTATATGGGAGCTAAGTCATTTAGATATGGAACGTCGACGTATCTAAGTATATGGACACGCTACTCTAAGTTTTTCGCCTATAGTTAGAAGTACTGTTAAAGAACAAAAGCGAATCAAAGCCCACAGTGACCACAGGGAACTAACTGTCTGCTCTCTCTCAAATGACTGAAAGGCAGTTAAATTAAAAATTTCACCTTATCAAGAATTAGATTTTATATCTTACGGTTTTCTTGAACATGCTTGGAAATTTTCGCCTAGGTCAATAAGAAAAA
>NC_133479.1:6150593-6168336 GCF_025370935.1 Choristoneura fumiferana | reverse complement strand
AGTAAGTTATCTGGCATTTAATTGTCCACTTAGCTATGAGATCGTGTCATATCAATTCCCGCTTATTCATTATAGGAAAGACAGCTAAAATATGTTATTGTTATTTACTCTTAACAAAATGATCAAACCGTATTTTGGTTTTAAATTGAAGTCAACTTACTAATTTTAATAAGTTATTCGTAGTCAGTTCTTATGAACTAAGTTTTGTATAATGAAGCATTGACGTAAGTACTTAAATAAATTTTATGTTTTTCTATTTTCTTAAAATCTAGTTTATGTCTTAAAACTATGTGTGTGCGAGTTAAAGCTTTCCCTAGCTCTGTGTTGAAGTTTAGCAATGGAGGAAAACCCTCATAGGTGAACTAATTGTTGGTGAGTTTAAAATAGTAACTTTTCCCGGTGTAGGAAACGCTACTCTAGCTAGCCCTATGAACTTCCCTACCTATATAGCCCTAATAAATCCTACAATTGTACTTTAAGCTTGCCTGAGGCCCCTACTCTCTGTCTGTGATTAGCAAAACTAGAGAATTAATCCCACATGTACATTTAGTGTAATGTAGAAATTCACGGTGCAATGAATTTCTTCTAATCTCCTATCAACAATGATGGTGTGTATACCTAAAGCCCTATCGGTCCCTAAATGGTGCTGAGCTCCCAACTTTCCCGAAGGAAAGTCCCTATGACGGGGAGCCCCGCGGAACAGCAGAATACCTAACGTTGTGCATAAATACGTAAATAAATAGGGACAGGAATTCTGAGTTTCTTAAGTACAAACCAAGCGTCAACAAGACACGCATTCACTCGACGACACGAGCGCTACTTAGTCGTTACAAAAGACAAAACAGAATCCACTGGTGGCTGGTACGACAGTATTTTGTGCGCTGAAGCCGCCACAGCTTCAGGAAGTGGAAGCCTATATCATCTACTGTTGTCACCGTTAGGTATCAGACGATATAAACGGACTCAAAGCTCAACCAAGGTACGTTATGGAGGAACCAAAGTCATTTCCATTAAGTTGGGAAAAACACAGAAAAGTTATGGGTTAGTACAAAATATACGTAGGCTGAAATGAAACGCTATAAAACGATCACTCCACACTACAAGAACAAATAAGGACTTCACCGCCACAAGACCGCAAAAGATTCCCCTCACACAAAGATTTTCCGAATGAAAATCAGCACTAATATTTCACAAATAATTAAAAAACCAGAGAGTTAATCATTATTCCCGCAGATTAATGATCAAGACCCCGACACTTACTTCCTGAAGAAATACTCATATTTCTTGTAAATTAAAATTAATTTATAAATTAAATAAAAGCAAATCCCCAATTAAAATTAATGAAATAAAATTATCCGATACTATTGACTCTAATTTGTTAACAAAATGGCGCACAGAAACTAAACCCCCCGACTAGCAAAATAACGATGTTGACTCTTACGAAATCTAAATCCATCTGGCCTCCCGCCCTTTTTGTGTCACCTCTATTTATAGCTTCTCTCCGGGACTGCCTCTGGTATTTTCGCGCCAAGCGACCAAACGACGCCAAGCTTACCAAAGTCGACAACGTTGACATTGCCAGCTCTCGCTTTTTCTTCTGCCAAATCCTTATCTCAAAATAGCCAAATTTTATCCGTAAAATTTATTTTTGAACTAAAATTTCCTATTTATCTTGACACTATCCTAGCTTAACTATTCTAGTAAATACGTTTCATTTTTATATTGTGCTACAACAATAATTTTCAATAAATATTTATATGTATTTGTCAAATACTTCAATTTTACCTCAACGTTTTAATTTCTTAACCTATCTAACAATAATCTTACTTCTAATGATAATTTTCTACTTATTACTCCCTACACTCTTTGAATATAAATAGCCAATTACATACTTCTATTGTTCGTTATAAAATAGCTAATTTGCCTACAATTATTAACTGGTATCCCCAACTCGCGCCATTTATTCATAGTTTCCTTTGTCGTATTAACGCCTTTCAAAATGCGCTTATAATTTCGCCACGTTCCTACTTTAAGTCAGTGCGACAAGATACTTGTAATTTCGTCTTAACTAAATGTGTATTACTCTGCTAATACTACTCCGTTTTGAATGAAAACTTAAATTTATAATAGATAATGAACCAATGATCTATACTACGATTACGTAATGCTTGCATTTTCGGTTTTTCTTAACTTATTTAGCTAATTTCGACAACTTGCCGTTTCCATGATGCTTCCGTTGATATTTCTTTAAATTAACATAATTATTAACATCAAATGTATCTAAGATCTACTGTAGACTAATACTAATGATTCTATTACTATATCAAGTCTATTTTTGATGAATTTGTGACCATATTTCTTGTTTTTAGATAAAATTTACATTTCCATTACCAAAAGCGACCTCTATAATTCCCACGTGAAACTAACTAAATAGCCTCCCAGGTTAATCTGCCGCTAAAACCCAGTTCGGCATTAGTTCACTAATTTTCCATGACGCCTACCATTAATTCCTTTATTGACCATAGATGGCGTTTTTTTACATTAATTATTATACCCGAACAACACAATTCTAATCTCCAATTAAATTTAACATTTACTCATTAAATTGACTGCTAAATTATCCCTGCTTTAATTACATCGACATTCTAATCTCAATTACTCTTATTTAACTGTCTTTGTCGACATGTTTTTGTTTCGAGTTTCCATCAAACCTTCATAGATGGCCCACTAACAATTTTCTACTAATTTATTCCCAGTGACGGTCGTGTGACACATCCGACCGTTACAGCTTTTCCCCTTGATAGACTAAGAAGTAGTTAATATACAATTTAACGCCCGAATTGGTCTATCACACTTATGTCAATATTTTAAATTTAAAATAAAATTTTATTAGTCTTTATAATTGAAATGTGTTTTGTGTGGTGTGTTTTTAACCAAGCTAAGACTATCACTATTTCTAGCCTACATTTGAACCAGTGTTGAAACTCACAGATATGAACACAGTTACAATCCAGTCAGAATGTCTAAGACTCTGCGAAAGATCTTGGTTGTGAGGCAAGATAACTCTAGTAGTAAATCGTATCTCAGCTTCTAATAAAAGCATGATAGCAAGGTCTAACTATCAAGTCCTAGTAGAACTACGATTCTCTCCTTAAGCCCAGGCATTCCTTTCGATTATTCACTTACCAGAAGGTCAAAATGCCAATCCATTTGCCTCCCAGTCCAGACTTAGCCTTCAATAATGACTTCCTAGTCTTGGAGCATGTGTAGTGTAAATTTAGTTCTGTCCACTAGTAGAGTACTAAAATCCTTGAACGCAGTCTACAAAACTGATTTTGCCTACTGGCCTATCCTAACACCTCATCAAGAATTCTAGTTGTAAGTGTAATGTGTTCAATTATAACTACCAATAAATGATCCAATCATACTACAGAATTATTAGTTATTCAGGACCCTCATTTCTTGATATTCTAATCATTCTCTTTCCAAAGCCCCTTACATGGCACTATCATATACCTTCACTCTTTAATCCTTCACTAGTGGTACATCAGTTTTTTTTTTTTTTTTTTTTCTTACTCGCTGTCCTGTACAACCAACAACCCCAATTAGTTTAACTAGACATCTTTTGTTTTACTTTAAATTATTTCTTAACCCCTTTTTTTTCATTGATAGTTCCCATCAACATTATTTTTTTCCTACCCTATCCTAATCATAAATATCCTTCCCATTATCACCTTTTCCTACGTGTTTGTTTTTTTTTTTTTTTTTTTCAGGTACTTAAGCCTAATATATACATATCATAAATCTACTCTTACTGTCTACATATTAACTACCAAACGCTTATAATATAATTTGCTAAAATTTCTAATACTACTGTAAATATTCTATCACTCTTAATTTAGGTCATCATTTAGTACCATAATAATTCTAATTTCTACACTCTTAACTCAGCTCTCTATCTAACATTAATTTGGAACATAAACCAAACCAAATTTACATTGCGTTTCGCTTTACCCCCTTTTAATATCAAATTCAAAATTCGTTATTAACCCATCTATTATTATAGTATCTAACTTGCTGGTAAATTTGACTACTCGGCATTAACTTTTATTTATAATATATTTCTTCTCCTTTTCCCCTCTTTTTTTGAAACTTTATAACTTAGCATCCTTTACTCAATTTAATTTAATAAATTTAAGACCCTTTAAAAATTCATTTCCGAACTTCAATCTATTTTTTTTTTGTGAACTAACCATTACCCTTTCTGTTAGCTACCGACCGTAAGTCCGTTTGAGTCACCTTAAAACAAACAAATCCCGTTATAATTTTCCTACAATGTGACCAACTTTTCTTCTCTACGGCAACCTCTCAAATCAAATGTCAATCCTCCTGTGAAAAAGCGCGGGAAACGTTGGTCGTGGCGGGAGTGTTTTTTCTAGCGAACTTTTAAAATTTAATTTAACTTGTATAAAAGATCAGTTTTGTATATAATTGTATGTATTAGTTTAATGTAATTACTTTGTTATTCATTTGTGTATATATTCTACGGTATTTGGTAAGTTTTTAAAACTAATTTTCCTCAAGGCCTGGAGTCAGGCCACAATATGAACGAGCCCCCGGACATCGGGGGCTCGCCCCCAGAGGTAGCTTATAATATTACTATTGATAATATGTTTTCAAAATTGGATGAGTCCAGTAAGTTTTCAAAATTGGATGAGTCCAGCATGGACACTGATGTGGATCAACGAAGCGATCGGAAAAGAGCGCGACCCAACAAAATATGCAAACACTGCAACAAAAGGAAAAAAAGATGTGATCCGATGCGCCGAACCAAACTTAAGGATACTGACTGTTCATGTCAACTCCCAGAAATTCCCTTAATTGATACTGAGCTTAGCAATGCTAAAAGTCTTGACGGTTTCCCAAGCACAGTAATGTCAACAAATACAATTTCCACCAATATCCATCAATACCAACCACCTCCATCAGAGGTTTCTCAGTCTCCAAATAATCCAGTTAACGCCTCTCACCCTCCTGTGTCCATAGGCAGATCATTATATGAAGCATATGACATAGGGCCTTTTGTAGTCCATGTCCAAAAAATAGCAACAGATAAGGAAATCCCATCCCTGCATCCCGTACAATTCGGTTATTTCCTCAAACAAAGTTCTATTAAAAACATAATTAATGGCAGTATTAAAAGGATAGGCAGGAACCGAATTTCATTATCATTCTCAGAATACAAATATGCTAATGATTTTATTAATAACCCATGCTTGGCTAGGAATAATTTCAAATCTTTTATTCCTTCCTTTAATGTGACCCGAATGGGCCTGGTGCGTGGAGTGCCTGCGGAATGGTCTCCCGAGGAGATATTGGACAATATCTCACTGCCCGTGGGCAGTGGCAAAATCATTAAAATTAGGCGTCTAAATTACAAAGTGCGAAACAGTACTCCTCCCGAGTGGAAGCCTTCACAGACTATTGTGATAACTTTTGATGGTCAAGCCCTACCTAAACATGTATTTGTATGTTATAATGCCTTGCCTGTGGAACTCTACTCATACCCCACTATTCAGTGTTATTCTTGTTGCCGGTTTGGTCACACTAAGACAAAATGTAACTCTCGCCCCCGCTGCTACAAGTGTGGCCAAGGCCATACTGGAGACACATGCGATATTGAGGATGATTCTGCATATTGTTGCTTGTGTTCTGGGTTGCACTTTGCTACAAACAGGAAGTGTCCAGAATACGAAAGACAGACCAAGATTAAATTATACATGGCTCAGAGATGTGTGTCTTACACAGAAGCAAATAAAGCACATGAACCAGTTTCAAAATCTTTTGCTGACATAGTTAAGTTATCGAATTTGCAGAATACTCCTAATTCTCCTGTGTCACCTGCATCACCTTCCTCTCCTTCAATTCCATCTTATAGTAGATCTTACAGGAAAACAACATTCGCTAAACCTTCATCCCCTAGACCAAAACGTCTGGGGTATAACAAAAGAGAACACTTTAATTTGATAAAGGACTACGATGCTCCCCCTCCTTCTAATGGAGTCGCCTTAAACGGTAACTCAAACAATAGTGAAACGATGTTCTCAATCTCTGATGTAATCCAACTGCTAACTGAAATAAAATCCATTTCTAACTCCAACCAGAACAATGTAACCGAACAACGCCGCCCAACTATTGATTCATTGACCCAGTTAAAATCTTCTTATGCCTCACGAACGCGAACAAATAATCCAGTGGAATTGTAGAAGCGCTGTCTGCAATAAAAATGATTTAATCCATTTGCATAATAAATTTAAACCATTTGTCTCAACTTTGTCGGAAACATGGCTTCGCCCGGAATTAACATTTCGAATTCCAGGTTATGTCATTCTCCGACAAGACAGACCTGACGGCTATGGCGGTGTTGCCATAGTCATCAGAAATAATCTCCCCTATAGGGAATTTCCACTTCCCTCATTCAGCGATGACTTCTCAGTCATCGCTGCTATTGTAAATAAAATTTGTATAGTGTCTATTTATTTCTCTCGTCCAAATGTAAATATTTTTTCTCATCTTAACCAACTATTCTCCATCCTCCCAAAACCATTCTTAGTCTTAGGGGATTTTAATTGTCAACATCAATCTTGGGGAAGTACTTCCTCTAACTACTACGGAGAGCAATTGCTAAATATTATAGATTCTCATTGTATCTGTATTCTAAATACTGGATCACCAACTCGTTTGACTGGTCCAAACGAAAGTGCAAGTGCCCCTGATCTATCCTTGTGTTCGCCTGATTTAGCATCGACTTTGGACTGGCATCCTCTTGCATCTTCATATGGTAGTGACCACTTCCCACTAATAATTACTTTTCCCTCACATAAACCTACCAAAACCATTCGCTCTCCTCGTTTTAAATACAGGTTACTGAACGCTGATTGGGAATTATTTAACGAAAGAGTAGAACAGAAAACCAGTTGCTACTCACAAGTAGGTAACCAGATTTCTGCCGAAATTTTAAGTAACGTTCTTATCGAAGCTGCCGATGAAACCTTTTGTACTAAAGCTAAGAACCGGTCTCTAATTCCTTCACCTCCCTGGTGGGATCATGAATGTACAGCTGCAATCAAGGCAAGAAAACATGCTGAAAAAAAATACTGTGATGAGATGTCAGACGAAAATTTTGAGTTGTATTTGGAATCTGCCCGTTGTGCTAAAAAATTATTTAAGAAAAAGAAATATGACGGTTGGCAATCATTTTGTGCATCCATTAGCCCAGATGTCAGCCCGTCGGAGGTCTGGCGAAATATTCGCAGATTTAGATCTGCCTATAATAATTCACCCTCTTCCAGATTACCGTTAACACTAGCTGATCAGTTCATGGACAATCTTGCCCCCCTTCTGTACCTGAACAGGATTTCACTCCAATATCTATTCCTGGTTACATAGCCAATGACCCGTCTGGGTTAAACTCTCCTTTTTCTCTGATTGAACTTAAAGGTGTTCTTAATAATTTAAAAGACTCTACTCCAGGAGAAGATGGTATTCCATATTCATTTTTGAAAAACCTTTCGGACCGTGTACTGCTGCTGTACCTAGATATCATAAATACCATTATGATTTCTGGGTACATTCCTAAGTCTTGGATCACTCAATCGGTTATCCCTATTTTGAAACAGAATAAACCGGCAGATGATCCCTCTTCTTACAGACCTATAGTCCTTTCTTCAGTTTTAATGAAAATAACAGAGCATTTAGTGAAAAACCGTCTTGAATGGTTTCTAGAGAGTAAAAACCTATTAGCAACCTCGCAGTTTGGTTTTCGGAAAAGTAGAAGCACAATAGATAGCTTGGCAATATTCACAACAGACATAAGACTAGCTTTCTCGAACAATGAATCTGTAGTAGCCACTTTCTTAGATATAAGCTCAGCTTATGACAACGTCCTTATATCGGTCCTCGGGGAAAAAATGCGTTATTTAAATGTGCCACCTATTTTGTTAAATTTTATAATTAATATGCTACGTGAAAGATATTTAAATTTGTTTATTGATGATGTCAAACTATCTCGAACAGTATGGAGAGGATTACCACAGGGTTCAGTACTGAGTCCGTTGCTATACAACATCTATACCTATGATCTAGAAACTTCATTGAAGGCATCAACTAACGTGCTCCAATACGCAGACGACCTTCTTATATACAAATCAGGTAAATCAATTGAAAACAGTTGCCAAGTTCTAACTTCCACTCTTTCTCTTTTAAAAACATGGTTAAACAGGAACGGTTTAGACTTGTCTGTTCCAAAGAGTAAAGTTGTATTGTTTACTAGAATGCGTATCCCTCCCCCAGTTCAGGTAAAGTTCAATAGTATCTTGATTCAACCAACAAACGATGTTAAATTCTTAGGAGTAATACTAGATTCCAAACTTACTGGTGTACCTCACTGTGAATATGTCACAGCGAAATGTGAACGAAATTTAAATATTCTTAGATGCCTATCGGGCATCTGGTGGGGAGCTCATTCATACTCACTAAAACTGATCTATAATGCAATAATTAGAAGTGTTATGGACTATGGTACTTTCTTATTGGAACCAGGTAATGTTGCTGCTTTCAAAAAACTGGATAGTATTCAAACAAAAGCAATGAGAATAATCCTAGGAGCCATGAAATCAAGTCCAATCAACTGTATG
The DNA here is from genome assembly GCF_025370935.1 of Choristoneura fumiferana. NCBI lineage: Eukaryota > Metazoa > Arthropoda > Insecta > Lepidoptera > Tortricidae > Choristoneura > Choristoneura fumiferana. The sequence goes on along the minus strand of NC_133479.1, from coordinate 6,159,640 downwards.
AGAGCTGAATGTGCAGAGCCCCCATTAAACTTAAGACGACAATTTCTGTCGGACAAATTCCTATTTCGCTGTGTTCAATTTAATAACCATATCTTAACACCAAAACTAACTTGCCTGGCTTCTGTAATCCCCACTAGTAGCTTCTGGAAAAATAAACGTTCACCATGTTTAGTTCAAAGTTATAATAGATTCACCTCTCTTAAGGCCCCTACTCATCAAACGAATTGTAATCCATTGTTCAAATATAGTTACTATTCCCTTACCATTTCTCCTGATATCCATTTAAGCATGGGTCTTGTCAAGACTGAGAAGAACCAAAAGTTATCATTCAACTACATTGCTGATACCAAATGGCCACGATGGCATCGGATATTTACAGATGCGTCTAAACATTCTAAAGATGGCTGCGTAGGTGTGGGCGTGCTACACTCAAATTACAATATTGTTCAGAAAACCAAACTCCCTCCTGAATCCTCTGTGTTTACAGGCGAATGTCTCGGCCTAGCGAAAGCAATAGAATACATCATCCTAATGAAACTCAGTAAAACTGTTATTTTTACAGATTCTTTCAGTTCCTTGCAAGCTCTGGCCCGGTTCCCATTCGGTTCACATTACCAATTTCCGATCATTTCTGAAGTTAGAAATCTGTTACTGACATGTTTAAATAAAAACTATTCCGTGTCCTTCGCGTGGGTTCCAGCTCACTGTGGGATATCTGGAAATGAGAGAGTAGACAGAATAGCCAATGAGGCAGTGGAGAGTGGAGATGTGAATATTTTTAGAAACTACGCGCATGACTTGATAGCTCTTCCTGGGATTTACCTCAGGGAATCCTGGGGTGAATCCTGGGCCCAAGACGGTTCTAAGGGTCGTCATTATCGTGCCATCCAACCTTCTATACCCATAAAGCCCTGGTTTTGGAAACTGAGATTCGGTAAAAAGGTTACAACAATACTGACTCGTATGCGACTGGGTCATGTTTGCACCCCAGCTCACCTTGCTAAGCTCAATATTATTGACAGCCCCACATGCGAATGTGGATATGAAGAAGCTGATTTAAACCACATCATCTTTGTTTGCTTTCGGCGCGACCGATCAGCTCTTGTCAAAGGTCTCATTTCTCTTCAAGTTCCTTTCCCTTCATCCATATCCTGCTTACTTTCAACAGCTGACCTCCATGTATATCAACTTTTAGCAGATTTTATCCTATGTAATGATATTAAAATTTAGACAATACAACTTATATGTATATATATTTTTCCTCTTCTAATATCCTATTCCTTTAACACCTGATTTTTTATTCAATATTCCAAATTCCGTTCCTACCGATGATTTTTAAAACCTTTACCCGTTTCCCCGTTTTTACCCCGGGCCACAGTGCACAAACCGTGCGGGCCATAAAAAAAAAAAAAAAAAAAAAAAAAAAAAAAAATCCTCCTGTCAAAGCAAATCGTATCTTAATATTGCCGTTTCAATAAGACGCATTTTAATTACATTAACGCTATGTTATAAAATTTAATTTTAAATTTGTACACTAATTATTAAGAAGCTAATCTGCGCGCGCATCATCAAACTCTCCCTACTATCTCAACTTTAGATGCTTACTTTGGATACTTTGGTAACTAACTAAGTAAAACGCTGCGTGGTTCAATCGTTTGCAAGAGAAAAAGAATTATAATGTCTGTCACCAGATCCGATAAATTGTTGCTGAAATTTCCTTGTCCCTATGATCGCTGTCATGTCTCTTTATCTGTGAAATTGGGATCGTCGCGAAGAATGAAACCGAAGGTCCTGCTGTCCCACTAATGTACTTAATGAAATCTCTACTGTACCCCTCATCTTTTCTGACATCAACCGAAAAGCTGGAGCTTACAATCGCAAGGTGAATATCGTAATTTGTTTTATTGTTTCTACCAATCTAAAATGTTGTTATTATCCTAACCAAAATGTCAATGCTAACCGTCTACATTTTCTTTCAGATTCAACACAATAACGACATGGCCCACAACTCTGTAATAACTTTGGCGAATGACCACTCCGAGGAAAATAAACTTCTATTCTTTTAAACTTATATACAACTGGCGCTTACTCCCTTTTTCCTTCCAACATTGTATAACATTTGTTCTAGTTAATGTAAATGCTGCACCATAAGGTTACACTATAATTTACTAGCTTTTAAGTTTAATTTCTCTGCTTACAATTTTTTTTTTATTACTCAGTTAATATATTTAATATAGACCTGTAATCTAAGCTAATTTTATGTTAAATTAATTTTTCATCTCTATTTGTATGTGTCTTAAGGGTGATTTTACTTTCAGAATTCCATACCGCCTCCCTCTATCGTTTCCCCTATTTTCATACCAACCTTTACTTCATTGACCACTCACAACACCGCATAATTTTATTTCTATCTTAATTACCCTACTTGTCTTAATGTAGTTAATTAAATTTATTTTAACACTACTAGCATAATATCCAACAATAAACAAAAGCTAATCTAATTTAAATTTATCCACTAATTAATAAGCATTGTACAGGTGGTTTAACTGAAATGTCAACCTGTATTCTAATTAATCTCTATTTTTGTTCTTTTATTTTAATTAATTTCAACCAGATACAACTTATTTTATATAATTCAATGTGTTTAATAACTGGTGGCAGCCTGGCAGCCTTAATGGTAAATGCAAATAGGAACTATGTTTAGGTTTAAAATAATGTACCGTTTGATCCCAAATAAATATTAAAACATAACTAAATAACTCTTATCTTGTGTGTCTCAGAATCTACTTCAACCATTTTCTTTTTTTTTTTCTTATAGGTTTCACTGGTAGTACCTAGACTAATGTACTGCATAAAATTTTCCCCTCATCTCGTTGGTATTGGGTTCTACTAGAACATACATTTTTATAGGGATTAGTAGCTTTTACATATGACCCTTCATTTATGCTATTTATACTTATGCTTCAAACTTCTGTACATACTAATTTCTACATATTGATTTCTCTTATAAGTTGTACATCTACCTTTCTATTCATTCCTGTCACTACAATTCCCGTTTCCCCTGTTTCCCATGTCATAAAAATATAAAATGTCATTTTTCTATTCTACATATCTCTTAAGCATGTTATTTATCCCTTTATAATGACTTATTTCCCCTGTTTAAGCATTTCTAATATGATTTAAGAATAAGAATATTTATTTGCGAAAATGTAGTAGTAAATAAGTTGGAGAAGCGTTTTTGAGTGCATATATTTTACTTAAACAAGCATGCAAATTTTCTTATAAACTATTGATTGTACCATATTAAATAACATTAAAATACTATATTATGTCAAACTCAGAAGATGAAATTTAAAGTTATTCGCTTATTGTATCAAAATAATTATTAATGCCATAATAACACTTATCTAAACAAAATTTACGTAATTCATATTTACACTCAGGCATGTCAAAGTTACTTATTTCTATGTGTAGATTATTATATACTTTTACCATCATACATAAAGCATTTTTTGTAAAACAAGTTGTTTTCGACAGCGAAGGATATCAAAGAAGAGTACCGCGGCTATTTGTAAATCAATATGTAATTCTGAAATATTTTCTAAGTATTTTTAACAATTCTTTATTTACCCCAGAATCTGTATATAATATCTCAGGTAGCTTTATCTTTTCCCCCTATCATAAATCTCTCTCAAGTAAATATCTAAATGCTCCTCTCATCCACTCAAAGGTTGACTGGTAGAGGATAAGTCCGCCTTTCTACATATAGTTATCTCATAGGTTGTCAATTGTGTTAGTTTACTTATTTTGCACAATAAAGAGTTTACATACATACGTACATATCTTAATGATACATCTGCTACTATGTTTTCCTATTATGTATATATAATTGAATTGTTCTAACTAATTTATCCACCTAGTCACTCTAACATTATATAATCTCTAATTCTAGACAAATATTAGCGCCTTATGGTCTATTAAAATTATCACTTTAGCTCCACGTAAATATGTCTCGAACTTAGCCAATCAACTTATTACTAAGAAAACTTATTCGGTCACGGTCCAGTTGAGTTGCGAACCCCTGAATCCTCTACTGTGGTTAATTTTATTTTCTGGTTCAGGTGCATGAAATTTAACTAACTATTTTCCCCTCTCTAATACAATCCACATTCCTCTATCATTTATTTTACATTGACCCCTTTTATACTACAAATAATAAAATTTTGTACTTTAACTACAGTGCCTTACTTTATTTTATTTTTATTTACACTGCTGTTCTTGGTAAAGTATTTTATTTCTAAATTTTAATTCATCTCCCCCCTTATTCATAAAATTCTTTACGTTAATATTACATCTAATTTGACCGCTTAATAAACTGATTTTGAATAAATTTAAACCTTAACGATAACAGTCTAACTTTTATTTTATGTGGTTTTATTTTTCTTTAATACGTTTTATATTTCAAATTTGTTTCTCATATCGCCCTAATTTTAATATAAGTACACCTAAATTTTCCGCTTCCAAGTCGCCACGTTTCGTATCTATGGACGTGAACCCTTTACCTCGCTTACGCGCAATTTAAAAATAAATACTCGTACCGCCCTTCGCTATCTGTCACCGCGCAGCTGCCAACGTCAACACTATAATTCTATCGTCAAAGAAAGATTCTAACCTCAATTTACTATGAACTTACGCTTGTCTTTAATACACTAAAAGTATATAAGGATAACTAAAATTTACCGTATCCGCGAGTTTATAATTTAACAGGTGAGTGCCGCCGACATAACTTACGTTCTATGATCTAACTGTAACTATTGATTTGGACTCAAGTTTCGACAGTAACTAACTATTGTTTTAAACGGTATTAACAGTGCTCGCGTTTTAAATACGTCCAAGTGTTAACTGTGTAATAATAATGCCTTTTATCTTTCAGATAAAACCTCACCCAGTGTATCTCAAATGTAAAATGTCTAAAGCTCACTCGGATCGCTCTTATAATGAAATTTAAATTTACTGAGCTCATTCAATGAAGCCAGACCCCACAACAGCCCATTGTTGTTGACATTGAATGGTATGTACTAACTTTCTTAACCTCACTATGTCATAATCTTATAAAATTTCAACTGTTAAATTATTTCTTTATTGTTATTACATTTCAAGTGACAATTAAACTCCAAATGTTTGTGTAAGCTAAAACCCAATTAAAATTCATTCTACTCTAACTTCAAACTACTCTTTCTGTTATTTATTTCTTTCTTTTATTTACAGAAAGTGTGATAATCTAATGACAGATGAGCGCTGAACATCACTATATCACACATACTTGAGCATGGATTGAACTAGTGTCTACCTCTCACGATTTGAACTCGGATGTACTCCTGCTACACAATCAATGAACTAATCTCACTCTAACTATACCGCTGTCCGCAGACATCTTCCTCTTAATAAAATAATTTAAACGCTTTTAGGTGCTATGATTAATTTTTGGTGTATTGTTTCATTTCTTTACCTATAACCCTCTACTATTATCATTTCATTAATTACTCAATCATTAATTTCATTAATTTGGTAAACTATTAATAACAATTGTCTCAACTTTCATATAACAACAAAGCGACCCCGTTAGTTATTTACTGATTTGTTTATACCAAACATTTATAAGTAAACTTAATGTAATAAATTGTAATTGACTTTCTCGCTTTCCCCTCATAAATTAAATTCTAAAGTAACAGATTTTTACTTTATGTTAATTTCTGATCTGTAAATCTATCATAGGTATATTACTGTTTTGCTTAGATCAACTTCTATTCTCTGCGCTCTACTTTCTAGGCATTGTGACTAAAAATACTATTTTACTCATAACTAATAAGCAAAATTCTCTCATTATACTAATCCTGAGTAATTAATACATTGTTTATAAATCATTTCCCCTATTACTTAAGAATGCTTGGGCAACCGAGCTTTACTTGGGCTTTAACTAAAATATTGCTATCTCTCTCTAACTTTTGATGTATTGTAGACGTTTGACCGGTATTTTTTCATATCTAAAATGGCGTCTTGTTTCACGTCTACGCATGCGCATGTGTGAAGTCTGGCCCTATACCACGGAAGTGCAAAACTCGAACCTCGCATGTTGCCGTCCCGCCGACGCTTAAGTCATTTAATATGCGAGTAAAAGAGACAGTGCGATACGAACTTTGATTTTCGAGTTTCGTAGTAGCCCTGCAGTTTTAACTTCTAACTGTCAACTCGCAACAAAAGCAAACGCTACTTTTATTTGAGTTTTAATCCGCTTAGCTCTCAAATCTGATATTACTAAACTGTCTACGCTACTTCTAATGAAACAGATGACTATTCATTACTAAGGCCGAAGAAAACAGTGCATCGATTACTCCTACATCACGCCTAGATATGTGATCATTGCAGCTTTTAACTAAGGGTGGACCCTCGTCTTACTTCTGTGAATGTTCGTCAATCAAGAATAAACTATCTTAGTGTTTTTAGTGAAGTGAATTAAAAATAGGAAGTGCTTACGACCGTCTTCATTTCGACAAGAAGTTCTTTATGTTGTGACCCGCTAAATTTATTAAATTATTAAACTATTCTCAAGTTATTCCTATCTCCATACTGCTATTACACTGATTATAATCATCATCATCATCACCCCAGTCTATGCATATCCTACTACTAAGCACACAGGTCTCCTCTCAGAATGAGAGAGCTGATTCTCTATACTATCACAACTTTAATTCAAATTAATCTCAAACTCCATTTCACGAACAGCAAATTGTGGCAGTCTAAAAGAACAACCACTGTTTTGAAAACGTTACTGATTTTATGCTATATTACCTATCTTTTACTTACTACAATCTATATCTAAATTAATTCTTAACCTCAAATCTTTTTATTTACAACACTCTTATTATTTTTATCTATGTTATTAATTAAATACTCATTTTGGTCATGATTTTCTTTCTACTTTTGTTTGTATTCTAGCTCACAGCTTTGCAAACTGTAAACAGACTATGATTAAACTAACACCAAACTCTAAATTACTTAAGTAAATTAAATTAAGTTCTTCCTGGTCATGGCATACCATATTGTAATAGGTTTTTACTGCCAGTAATAGGTGATGATATATAAGTATTTTATTTTATTATCTTTAATTGTACTTGTACTTGACTGTACTTATCCTGGTCACGGCACCAAATTGTAATAACCCTTCTAATGGCTTTATTTTTAATTATACTGGCCTTGAATTAATAGCTAATTTTAAAGACTAACTAACTACCCTGCTTAACCTACTTAATACTACTTAACTTGAGGTAACGCTATGGTGATTTAACTTAAATTAATTTATGGCCTTGTGATCGTGAATCGTCTAGTGGATAGGAACCTACCTTATGCCCAGCAATAACCTAAGTGCTTTTATTTGAGAATTAATTTGAAAAACCTACAGTTGTGTTTCTAATGTTATAATTAATTAAGCAGTACCTAACTTCGTGATAATTTTGACTCTAGATTGAACTCTACTGAACTTTAGGGTGAAATTTAATTACTGAGATGTGAATTTAGATATACTAGTATGTTTAGACTGGATGTTCTAGAAATGGATCTTTCAGGTTACCTAGAATAATCAGTTTGGAAAAATGAGAGGAAATATTTCTACTACGGATAGAGTTTGTGTTTGTATTACTTCTGAATCTATTTTGACTTAAACTAAGTTTAATACCGAGACCTGAGGTCTCGGAGGATCTCTCTCAGCCACCCCCGATCCTTTCCTTTCGCACACCAGAGCAATATATCTCTTTGGATATGTCAAGTTGTGATTTTACTAGACTAAGCACTAACTTTCGGTGCATTCAAATCAAAGTATGGAAATACAAACACAATGTTTTGTAACAAGTTGAATCTAGTTTTAGACTTATGGTTACTTATTCTATGCTTATATTAGAATACTCTATGAGATGCTTAATTATAACTTTGATAATTAGTTCAGGAATGAGTTTAGACACTTCAGCTATTCATTTACTATAGGCACTAGTATCTCTTAATTTAGATTATGTCTTATCTATCTTAGATATATGGAATGTCTAATTTGACATAATTTTATTTTGGTATAATTACTAATCTCATAGTGACTTTCACTTATTTTAATGAGCTATCTACTTAGTCTAATTTTCTAGTTCTACCAGCATTTGGCGTTACCGGAGTAAAGCAGAAAGTAAGTACCGATTTCTATACTTTACGCCCAGAACACAAGCGTTAATAATAATCTAACTAGCTTATAACTAGATAACCCTTGGGTATTCAAGATAACCTCTGTATTAGGTTTTGGACTCGTCTATGACTAGTTTTGTCTCAATTCATATATTTTAAATGAACAATAAACTGTTTCAACTATCAATCCTTAATCAATTATGTTTAAATCGAGATCGAATGAAAAGTACATAAATTTCCAGATAGACTGTTGCCTGGTATGTGTCAACGTAAGCTATCGACCGTAGTCAGGATTTCTACATCCGTTCACTCAATGTAAGTAGGTACGACAACTAAAACAGCTAGTATGTATTTATAACACGAAAGACTTTTGTATTTTAATTGATAGATGGTCCAAAACCCTCTACGATTTTATCTCTAACTTATTACTAGACATAATTTGATGAGATCTTGATCAAAAGTATGAATATGATGTTTGATATTAATTTTATCAAAACAAAGCTTATTTTAGCTGGCAATCGTAATTCAAATCGAAATTAGATGATAATTGTGTTAAATATTATTCAGTAAGTTATCTGGCATTTAATTGTCCACTTAGCTATGAGATCGTGTCATATCAATTCCCGCTTATTCATTATAGGAAAGACAGCTAAAATATGTTATTGTTATTTACTCTTAACAAAATGATCAAACCGTATTTTGGTTTTAAATTGAAGTCAACTTACTAATTTTAATAAAGTTATTCGTAGTCAAGTTCTTATGAACTAAGTTTTGTATAATGAAGTTTTGACGTAAGTACTTAAATAAATTTTATGTTATTTTTCTTT
>NC_133479.1:6145215-6150493 GCF_025370935.1 Choristoneura fumiferana | reverse complement strand
CTGATAACACCGTGTGTACCCTGTTATTTACACCGTCATTCTATTGAACCGTAAATATTGGCACGCGGAAGGGCGAGATTCCAACTTATATTGTTTTTTCAACTCCATTGGTTGCCGTTGAAATTACATCGGATTTGTGAGGCCACGTCACGCAAACGACGGGAGTTGACAACAATATTGAGGGATAAAATGGGACTAGCGTGTAAGTACTTGGTGTCGCTGGGTCTGGTTTATGCCGCATTTACACAATTTTTTATTGTACCATTTTGTTGGCATAGTTTACATATATATATATTCGTGTAAAATTACAGCTTTTTAGCATTGATAGTCCCTGAGCATAGCCGCGGACGGACAGACAGACAGACAGACATGGCGAAACTATAAGGGTTCCGTTTTTGCCATTTTGGCTACGGAACCCTAAAAATACGATAGATCAGAATTTGCATGTACATAATGACCCTAAAAGCTTTATAAATAACTCCATGTTACCCTTACCGAAATCAGCAATATATTGAAAATTCCCACGGGAATTTAGTATAATCCCGGAAATTCAACTCAACTGCCGGATCTAATAGATTAACGGGCTGTTTCACTACCCATTGATTAATTTTATCTGACAGATAATAATGATGCCATCTCAGTCTATTCGAACAAAACGAACAGAGACGGCATCACATTTATCCGTCAGATAAAAATCAATGTATGGTGAAACATAGGGGGTAAACGTGCAAAGCCTGCAAGTAAAGTCTAGTCTGTAATATATTATTCCAAAATATACATATCAATTATAAAAAGTTTAATTGACTTCTATGAATGACCCAACAACCGCTCGAGCGGTGATTATTGATTGTTGAACTATTAATGAACAAACCCCTAAAACTTATAATTGCTCTGTCTCGGCTAAATAAGTTGGGCAAAACGGCTTTGCAAAAATAGTTCATAATAATGAACTACTTATATCATCATCATCTCAGCCGTAAGACCTCCAGTTGCTTCGGTTGGAAGCGGCCTGCATCCACCGTGCACCCGCGGCTTTAACCAGGTCATCCGTCCATCTCGTTGGTGGACGTCCTACGCTGCACTTTTCTTTGGAAAGCTTTTTGGCCCCAACGGCCATCCGTTCTACTTAAACTACTTGTATACCTACAGACAAAAACATATTCCTCTAATTACTGTATCTTAGTCGGACAGTTCCTGACTGATAATCGTGAGTTGAACCGTTTAATAATAATTTTGTAATATAACATAACCCCCCTTCGGGTAGTCGGGTCGAAAAGGAGAGATTATCTGTTTATCTACAGCACAAAAATACATAATAAATTCAAGAGGAATCCCCAAACAACAAACTACTTTTTTCAGAAGTAGTTCAATTACTTAAGTAACTGCTGTAAATTGTAAATTCTCTGGTCTCCGCGATACAGGCCCAGAGTCTAGTGCGGAGTCCGCCGATGAATCTAAATTGTAACCTTGTTATATTTCAAATAAATTCTTTCTTCTTCTTCTTCTCCAGAAGTTTGTCTCAATCTTAACTCATATATGCCCAGAACTATTTTTGGTCTCCGATTTCTTCTTTAGCACTGACGTAACAAATAAACAATAACTTTTGCAAAAAGCGCATTAGCTGATACCTATTTTTCGGGACAAAACGACCCACTGGGCATATATATATGGGTTAATACTTGTATAATATGATCGATTTTGATTTTTTTTTTAATTTCCAAGTAAAGAAAGAAAAAAAAAAGAAAGAAAGAAAAGTTTTTTGGCTCCAAAAGTACCACCTAAAACTAAGACTAGAACTAGCACTAAAACTATGTTACTAGGTGACACGGCAGGATACCAAAAAGGGTCACCACTCAGCATGTCTATGTGAACCAGGGGCGAAGGAGCAGCCAGAAGAGGTTTCCTCACGTGCTCTAAAAGCGGCTGTTTATCAGAAGGCGGGCAACTGTTTCCACCAACGAACTAAGCCCTGGCCATTGGCGATATTATAAATAGTAGATGTACAACAAGAGCATAAAACGAGTCATTTTACCCAAGACGTTTATAGCCACTCGAACCGGCGAGGTGTATAGACATGTCGAGGTGAAAATGGGTTTAATGTTCGAGTTTTACACTCTGATTTTCACTTTGATTGCGAGGAAATGAAAAAGCAACAGTGGAAACAATTTTTCACTTAGTATGTACCAATAATTTTCATGTATTATATATAATTATATATTTTTATTTTTATTGATTTTTATATAAATTAAAAATTATTAAAGAAAATATGTAAAAACTTTTTGTTTTGGCTGTTGACACCGATTACCTACTTTGGTCTTAGACGAAGATTTTACTTATATGCACTACAGCATAAAAAGCAATCGTATGTGGCCTGATCCAATATAAACACGAACATAACGAGCGTGAGAAGTGAAAAAGATATTTTTTTATTTAAACATGTGTATAGTGTACCCCCGACGCACAAAAGAGGTTTTATAAAGTTTGACGCAATGTCTGTATCTGTCTATCTGCCTGTCTGACTGTCTGTGGCAACGTAGCTCTCAAAGGAAGAATAAAAACAAATCTCAAACGGACGGATCGATTACCATGCGGCTTTTACGAGAATGCGAGTTTCCTTGTTTAGCTATGTTTAATAAAATAAATAATAAATAAATAAATATCATGGGACACTTGACACCATATTAAACCTAGTCCCAAACTAAGCAAAGCTTGTACTATGGACACTAGGCAACGGATAAACATAGTTATATAACTAAATACATACTTACTTAAATACATATTAAACATCCAAGACCCGAGAACAAACATTCGTATTATTCATACAAATATCTGCCCCGGCCGGGATTCGAACCCGGGACCTTAAAATTCGTAGTCAGGTTCTCTAACCACTTGGCCATCCGGTCGTCAAAAAACGGGTTAATAAAATGGTTTGAAATATTGGAATGACAATTTGGCGGGGTTTTCAGCTTTTCTAGGTTTGTTGGGTTATCTTAAAATATTAATGATACTGAACACATGTTAAAATCTATACACTCCGTTGCTAAAGTTTAGTATTCACACAGAACTTTGTTTGCTCCAGGCTTCCAAAAAACACGCTCGTGTAACAAGAGGCGTATTTAATTCGTTCATTAGGTCGACGGCCATATTTCTCCCGCAACGACTCATGCCAGAGATTTATCTCTCTCTCTCAAATTTAAAATTACCATTTGATTCGCCGGCCATTGTTCGCAAAAATAGCAGAGATACGCCAAGACAAATGTGAAGTTGCTTTGTTTGTGGCGAAATATCATAAAAATGTAAGACGATAAAGTGGTGTGATTTATGGCGGCTGCCTCGGCGGGCAAATAGAATACCTAGCCGGTCATGCTGCGAGTTAGATTTTAACTCGTTCTGTTGGGAAAATATACTCCGTGGTGCATTCTTGCAAGTACACGCTTTGGTAAGAAATTTTATGATTTAAAGTGCCTGTCTCTTTATTGAGCGCGTTTATAATATGTTGTTTGTTACTCTTTTACACTAAACAGAGAGACGTATATGAATGAAATTTTATATTCAGATAGCTGGATCACTGGAATAACATATGTGCTACTTTATATCCAATATTCCCGTTGGATCGATTTAGTAAGTATGTATTTTTACCTACGCATTGCAATTGCGAAATTTGGGTGTTTGGTTTCACCATGTAACTAGAGATAAATGCACGCGCACTAAGATCGGTAATTTCGATAGCTCTGTTCTTAGCGTGGTAGTTTAACGGTATAGTGTTGGAGTTGTAAACTTTTTACTTTTAATACTTATTTAAATACTTATCTTTTCCAAAAAAACACTAGTTATTAGCAAAAAAACTGCCAGCAAAGCTCAGCCATCATCATCATCAGCCTGAAGACATCCACTGGTTAACAAGCCTCCCTTCTCTTCCCACCCGAGAACGCCACAATGAGCGTCAGCTCGCCACTTGCATCCACGGGTTACCCTCAACTCTCGCAATTTCGTCATTCAACCTAGTGAGAGGCCTGCCAACGCTTCGTCTTCCGGTTCGTTGTAACTCGGTCGCCCAGATAGATATAATCCCACCAATTTCCTATAGCTTAAAATTGCTAGCATACGCGTCCCTCAATCAATCAGCTCATTATGTTCTTTACAATAAATGCCTGAGTCTAACGCAGGCGTTTTCAACCTTTTGTTTTTCATCATCATCATCATCATCATCATCATCATCAGCCTATAGTAGTCCACTACTGGACATAGGCCTCCCCCAAAGAGTGCCATTGCGCTCTGTCCTCATCTAGACGCATCCAGCTTCTACCAGCTTTTGTTTTTAATGGCACACTTTTCGTTCAACCAAAGTGTCACGGCACACCAGTAAACAATAGCCAATGAGCGAGACCCGCCCCGCCATTCCTTCCGCTTCGTTACCATAAAATCTGACAACGCGAATCGCACACACGCACGCGTCAGTTGTTTTCGTACTATTTTCTCATTAAAATAGCTATTCATGATTTCAAGCAGCATCCACTTGGCGGCAATCGCGGTACACGCGGCACAATGGTGTGCCTCGGCTCATCGATTGAAAACGTCTGGTCTAACGGCAATAATTCCTCTTTTAATTTTACAAACAAAAAAGAGCAAAATTAAGGAAGAAGTAATTGTAAGATTAGCTGTCTAACTAGTCATAATGAACTGATTTAGTTGATTTAGGGACGCGTCATTTTAGCTTAAACAATCTCTACCTATTGTTACTCAACAAAAAGCAAGAGCACTCCACTCCAGGTAGTTTAAAGGTAATCCGTACACTAAATTCACTCTTAAAGCGCGTTATTTCAGTCCCAGAGCTGTAACGGCCTGGTTATTGGCACTTGCATAACTTTTGGGCGCTTAGTGGCTCGACTACGCTGCCTAATTTTATACTTGGTCAATAGTAGAGAAAAATGTTGTGGCTCACTGTATGTAACTTTAAAAATTTTACTTTCTGATTTCCAGAGATGTGCGAGCATGATGCAAGGAATGAGTTTATCCTGAACCAATAGAAACGCCGGATTTACTTTAAATGGGCTACTTTTCTAAAAAATGTAATTGGACAGCGTTATGCAATAAGCGATCAAGCGACAATGAATTAAATTGAAACCGAGAAAATGAGTTTGTAAAATTTAAAATTTAAATCAGTTGCTGTAAGTGCATTTTTTAAGCTAAAAGTACAATTCTTGTTGTACAGTTGTAAAAGCAAAAATAATAAATAAACGCCCGAATAAAACGCCGACAAAATAACGCCGCCAAAAAA
>NC_133479.1:6132301-6145205 GCF_025370935.1 Choristoneura fumiferana | reverse complement strand
TACTTGATTAGAATAAATTGGCCCACGGAAATGTTTGTAACTATTGAACTCGTATAAGTAAGGCCCATCTCTAATCTATTTCCCCCCCTGACTAGAAGGTAAACTGTGTTGAGATCAGCATAGTATAGATACGTTCATATAATGTACCTATATTAAAAAACCCGCCAAGAACGTATCGGACATGCCCAAATAGGGTTCCGTAGCCATTACGAAAAAATTAAGTAATATGTTTCTCAAAGATTTCGTATTTTATACGGAATCTTGCAAGCTTAGGTAATATTTTTATACCTTAGGCTGCATTTCCTCCTAAACTAACAATATTCTCAAGCAAACTTACGTTATAGTTTGCCTTGTAAGATTGATATACTTACTAACATCCCGTATATTTCAAATTTTTAGGAAGACCAGTGCTGTTTCTCAACCAGTACGATATCTGAGCCGGGACCTTTTTATAACTATTATTATCATCATTATTTATTACTAGCTGTAATTAGCGTTGTTTTTTTTTGTATTTTCTTCATAAAACCTTCTCCGGCAGTAACGAAACACAAAAAAGAGTTAGCGAAATCGGACCAGTGTTCCCGAGTTTTGCGATTAGCAACACATTTTACGATTCATTTTTATTTATATAGATTATTGTGTTTGTTCCTTCTCTTTTGTACAATAAAGAGTTTACATACATACTATTATCCTATACATCATTATTACATCATTATTACATACATCATTGGTTCAACTCGTACCGCGCGCGAATGCGGACGGTGCTGAGCGCGTGATACGTTGTTATTATTAACAATGTCTAATATGGTGAAATGTAAATCGTGTAATGTGGTGATAAACGAGTTATTGGCTTTTATAAGCAACAAGATACATCTCCTGGATGAGCAGAGTTTAAGGCGCATCTGTGTTACTGCGTTTTCGGAAAGCGACATAGTAACTGCAAAACGGTTGTTATTTGAATCTGTGTCAAGGTCGAGTGAATTGAAGAAACGCAAGTGCGATGGAAAGTCGAATCGAGACCTGGATGATGTGATCGGCCTGATGAAGGACTGTCGCGTTGATGAAATTCCCATTTTTGTAGCGAGAGACCTACACAAATTACCACCGGTTTTATTTAACCATTTGGACGCGACCAAAGTACTAAAAGATCTGGCCGAACTGCGAATGATTGTAAATGAATTTGCCACTAAGAATGAATTAGATGCGGTTAAAAGTGACCTCGAGAACCTTAAAAAATCATCGCTGGTTAATAACTATCAAGAAAATATCAACTTTAAGAGAGGTGCCTGCCTAGTTGATAGTTTCAATTGTCACAGTGGACCTATGGGCATGCCATTTATATCGAAGGAATCGGAGGTGTCTCCACATATCGAAAAAACGTCGAAATATGTAAATTTAAATGAGTGTGATCAAAGGGGTGATTCGCCATACAAAGCGGGTACACGAGCAATTTGCGACGCGCAAACCGTTGAAGTACCCACATCAGCTGATAGCGAGTGTGCGGGCGCGGGCGAGGGACGCGCGCCGCAAGTGCCGCCGGCCGTCGCCGACACGGGCATGACGCCTGAACCTGTGCGCGCGATCACTATAGGCCCGGGACACACTGGCGCGTCGAGCGGTGAAAAACAGAAGAGGGTGTCATATTCGGATACGGCGCGGGGTGATACTTTTAAATCTCCAGTCCTTAAGGATGAATGGGTCAAGGTTCAGAGAAAAAGACTCAAAAATAGATTTATGGGCCACCAAGGAAAAGCAATAGTATCTTCAGATACTAAATTTCGAGCAGCCGACATTAGAGTCCCTCTGTACATCTATAATGTTTCGAAGGAGGTGTCCGTGTGTGACATAGTTGGTTATATAAAAAGTAAAAGTAATATTACAGTTACGCTAGATAAAGTGACTATGAAAATGGAAAAAGATTATGACGCTTATAAAGTGTTCGTACCGAAACTCAAGATCGGTATATTTTTGAAAGATGATTTCTGGCCGGACGGTATTGCATATCGCCGATTCGTGAATTTTAAGAAAAATTAAAAGTTGAATACTTATTATAATTAAGAGTAATGGCTGACACCACAAATATAATAACCTTTAATTGTAAGAACATAAAGAGATCAGTGGATTGTGTACGGAACCTGTGTCTCACTGCTGGAATTATCGCGCTGCAAGAAACCTGGCTGATGGAGCATGATATCTCTTTTCTAAGCACGATAAATGATGAATTTGCTTTTACGGGGAAATCGGCAATTGACTCGTCAGTACAGCTACTTCGAGGTAGGCCCCACGGTGGCGTCGCGCTATTGTGGAAAAAGGCGTTGTTCCCGTGTGTCTCGGTCATACAGTGCAAGAGTGTGAGGCTAGTTGCTATTAAACTAATCCTTAACGACCGGCCGGTGATTGTGATGTCGGTGTACATGCCCTCCGACTCTGCGGTCAATTTGAGTGAGTTTACTGAGTGTTTGGGTGAAATTTATTCTATAGTGGAAAGTAACGACGTGGAGTCCGTGTTTGTGCTCGGGGACTTCAACGCCCACCCGGGTGAGTCGTTTTATTTGGAACTTTTAAATTTTTGCAATGAACAAACTTTAACATGTGTGGATATGGACCTATTACCGAGTGATACTTATACGTACGTTAGTGATGCTCACGGCTGCAGGCGCTGGCTCGACCACTGTGTAGTGACGAGCGCGGCGAGGGTCACTGTCGTTAGCGCGGCGGTGTTATATAATGTTTATTGGTCCGACCACTACCCGTTGTTGTTGAAATGTAACTTTAATTTGGTTAAGGCAAAAGTCATGCGTTCTAATAAGTTTAGTTGTAATAAAGTGATGTGGGGTGAGCGTGATGCGAGCCAAATAGATAAATATACTGAATTTTGTTTCAGCAGGTTTAAGGATGTTTACTTTCCATCAGAACTTACTGAATGTGCTGATAGAATTTGTAATAACATTGAGCATAAACAAAGGATAACGCATTTTTATAGTAGTATAATAAACACCCTTAAACTGGCTGCCGTGGAGTCTCATAAGGTGGTTAGACGCGGGAGGCGTAGGTGCATACCGGGCTGGAACATGCACGTCGCCGGCGCGCACAGGGAAGCGCGGTTCTGGTTCCAATGGTGGGTATCTTATGGCAGGCCTGCTGCTGGATATGTTTATGACAATATGTTACAATCCAAAAGGACTTTTAAGGCCAAATTAAAATATTGTCAAAACCACGAGCAGACTATTAAAATGGATATAATTGCTAAAAACCATGCTAGAAAGAACTTTGGAAAATTTTGGAAAAGTACTGCGAAGTTAAACCCTAGGACCAGTCTTCCGGTGAGCGTAGGCGATATGCATGATCCAGTTGATATCGCGAATGCTTTCCAAAAGCATTTTAGAGTGGAATCTCCACTCCTGTCGGCTGGAGGTCCCGATGCGGAGGTTGTGATTGGTTCCCCATCCATTAGATTTACTGCTAAGCAAGTTGCTAGTAAAATAAATGGAATGCAGAAAGGGAAGTCACCGGGGCAAGACAGCCTCAGCATCGAGCATCTCAAGTATGCGGGTGACCATCTTCCGAGGTTGCTATCTTTATTGTTTAACCTATGTATCAATCATAGCTACTTACCCGACGAGCTCATGTATACTGTGGTGGTGCCTATTTTGAAGAATAGGACTGGGGACGCCTCTGACATGTCCAATTACAGGCCGATATCGCTAGCCACGGTTGTAGCTAAGGTGCTGGACAGTTTGCTTGATGACATCCTAGGGAGTAATATTCAGCTTAATGATGCCCAATTCGGTTTCAGGCCGGGTTTATCTACCGAAAGCGCAATTCTATGTCTCAAGCAAACTGTACAGTATTATACGTCTCGTGAAACGCCGATATTTGCCTGTTTTCTGGACTTGTCAAAGGCTTTTGACATGGTGTCGTATGACCTATTGTGGCAAAAACTGCGTGATGATACATCTGTTCCGCGAGAAGTTACTGCTTTGTTCGGTCATTGGTATAGGAATCAAAGGAATAGTGTGAGGTGGGATGGCGCCTTCTCTGATTCTTATGTATTGCAGTGTGGGGTTAGGCAGGGGGGACTGAGCTCGCCTAAACTGTTCAACATTTACGTGAACGGCCTGATCGAGGAGCTCAGCAGCTCTCATGTCGGTTGTCACATAGAAGGGGTTTGCGTAAACAATCTAAGCTACGCAGATGACATGGTGCTGTTGAGCCCCTCGATGGGGGGGTTAATAAAAATGTTACGCATTTGTGAGGATTACGCGGTGGCCCACGGGCTCAGGTACAATGCCTCTAAAAGTGAACTGTTACAATTTAAAGCTGGTAATAAAACCTACCGAATGGAGCCGGTCACACTTTGTGGCACCACTTTAAAGAGAGTTGATAAGTTTAAGTACCTGGGTCACTGGGTTACCGAATCGCTGTCGGACGTCGAGGACATCGAGCGCGAGCGCCGCGCGCTGTGCGTTCGCTGTAACATGTTGGCCCGCAGATTCGCACGCTGTAGTGGGGAAGCCAAATTAACTTTATTTAAGGCTTTTTGCCAAACGTTCTACACGTGTGGTTTGTGGACTAACTTTACTCAGCGGGCCTACAGCGCGTTGCGCGTCCAATATAATGACGCGTTCAGAATGTTGTTCGGGTTGCCACGGTATTGCAGTGCGTCGACAATGTTCGCGGAGGCGCACACGGACTGCTTTTTTACCATCATGAGGAAACGATGTGCGTCTCTCCTCAACCGTAGTCTGGGCAGCTCGAATAGCATCCTGTGCATGTTAGCCCACCGCTGGGACTCACCGCTGCTTCAACGATACGTGCAGCTACACGCGCCTGTACTGCCGATGTCCAGGCGTCTTTAGTCTTTAGTTTTGTAATTAATTATAAATTACTAACCATAGCGATAAGATTATAATTGTATTTACTAACACTATGGATTCTAAAGTCCGCAATAAATGATTTTGTATTTGTATTTGTATTTGTATTATTATAATCATTGTTATTTCCAAAAACAATCCTAATTTGATTGCTTAAGTGACTAAATAAGAACAACAGGCTGAGATATATGGTGCATAGGAGAAATTCGTGTCTGTACCGTTGTCCAGCGGTGGTGTAGCGGTATAGCACGCGGCACGGAATGCTGAGGACCTGGGTTCGATTCCCAGCGCTGGTCTTATTTTTCTGCTTTTTCTGTGCATCTGTATTTCAGTTTGTATTTTCAATATGGGTTAGGGGATGACCGTAAAAGTAACAAAAATTTGGAATTGAAATTAAATATAAAAAGATTCCAAAAACCAACCTTTTTATAACGGCAACACCACTTACCTATGTATTTATTTTTCCTACCTGTGTAACGTGTCACTGCTGCTATAAATAAATTAGTTTCTTTCTTTCATATACAGATATTCATAACAGGCTGAATTAATATGTAGACCTAGTTTCCAAAAAAAACCGAGTTTAGACAACGAATTGTGGAGTATTTAAAACCTAATAAAGTATAATACACACTACTGCAGTTGAATTTAGTTACAAACAGTTGTCGTTCAAAATATAACTACTTACTAAATACACTTTTTATTGAGTTTACTGTACAGTTAAATATATCTATAGTCCATTCAGGATAACATTGGGCTCTAGAAGATCACAGAAAGAGCTTCTAAACATTTTTTGTGAAGTCGTTATAATGATGATGATGATGAATAAAAGAAGTAATAAGATGAAGTCACAATTTTATTACTTTGCTAGTAGATTAATATATGTAATTTTCTACATAATATTAATTCGATTATATTTTATATTTACAAAATTTTATAACTGTGTTTCGTGGACTGATCCGCTCTCATTCCCTGTTTAAAAATATTCTACTCCTAGTTTCTGCTATAAAGCGCAAGCTTTTTCAATTCCAATTTCATCAAATTTGGTGCAGTGCTTTAGTTGTGAAAAGTTAACTATTCGTATATGATTATAGGTCATCACATTTTGATCCAAACTGGCGATTAAAAGCTATAAATAATGTACAGAATATTTTTCTTGAGTCAACAATATTATAAACGTTCCGTTTCTTGCAGAATGTTCTTTACCTCTGTAGGTATTTTATGGGAAGACGTTTCTGTTTTTAACAGAATAGGAAAGTTTTTATTGTATTTAATTATTATTATATGAAAAATAGCAAAGCTAATTTCACTAATATTATAATTGCGAAGATTGTAAGTACGTATGTTTGTTTGTTACCAACCACTTCACGCCTTAACCGTTGAACCGATTTAGGTGAAATTAGGTATACAGATAGTACAGTCCGGGGATGGACATAGAATCCTAGTTTTTATCCTTAAGTTGCATAGTTCCGCGGGGATAGCAATAAACGGATTCTACGTGAACGCAGTCGCGGGCAACAGTTAGTTAATGATAATTGAAACAATATTGACGTCTTCGATATTTTAATTAGAACTAAGTTTGGACCGTATACTAAACAAATTAATTTATTAAGACTTCCTGAAGTGTTATAAAGAACCTATTTTCCTTCTGTCCATTCCTATATTGAACAGACTGTATATCGACCATTTTATTATTTTAAATTATAAAGTGTACAGGCACGCTTCACATACTCGTAGCATGTTTTACTTATTATATACTACTAATCATATATATGCAACCTGGATCGGAAATTTTCCATTAGGTACTGCCCGTAGTGTTAAGGGGAATTCCTTGCAGTTATAATTTATCATGAACAATTAATGTTCTTCTTTCGTTCAAAGAGTATACTATTCTACTATCTGTTCACTCACGAAGACGCGCCCCTCCACATTTTAAAATACGAGGTTTACATCGTCATCATCATCATCATCCCAGCCTATATACGTCCCACTGCTGGGCACAGGCCTCCTCTCAGAACAAGAGGGCTTGGGCCGTAGTTCCCACGCGGGCCCAGTGCGGATTGGGAACTTCACACGCACCATTGAATTGCTTCGCAGGTTTGTGCAGGTTTCCTCACGATGTTTTCCTTCACCGGCAAGCTCGTGGTAAATTTCAAATGTAATTCCGCACATGAATTTCGAAAAACTCAGAGGTGCGAGCCGGGGTTTGAACCCACGACCCTCTGCATGAGAGGCGATAGGTCAAACCACTAGGCCACCACGGCTTACTCACCACGGTTTACTCGTGCACATTGATAATTAGCTGTGGAGGGGCGCGCATTCGTGAGTGAACAGATTTATACCAATGGTCGCAACGGCCAGATTACAGTGCTTTCATTGTAGCATGGTGCGGTGACACTTGATGCACGTTTCGTTTTACTCAAAAAAAGTTGCTGCGGTCTAAATATATGGAAGTATATTTCAGTTGTAGCCTGAATATGACTGGCGTAAAATATATGAACATAAGAACTATGTTATACGAAATAAATTTAAGCTATCAGATGTTTAATAATCAATTATTCAATTCAAAGCACAATTAAGTGAAGAAACGTAATATGCATGTAATGTATTACCAGAGGCTCCTTTAGTGATGGGACCTAATGGATCTTGAATTATATCGGTACTTATTGATTGGCAAGTAACAAGTAAGTAAGAAGTTCCGTCAGACTCCAAACTAGGCTGAGCCTGTAACTTGGTAGGTAGTCTGCGAGTGTGAATACAGATTAACAATAGTTTAATTAAGATTATGTTACCGCTATGTCTAAATTTAATTGAATGTATTGTCAAACTTACTTATTAATATAATGCTAATATGAAGCGATAAACAGTCTATTTCATAAATATAGCTTGATTTCTTATAATTAATTATGTCTTAAATAAAATATATTGTATCCGTGAACTTGAGCACTTACGGCGTAGATTTGAATATTTTTTATCGATACCTTTATCGATATTCTTCCAATAAAGTTTTGTCAATTTAGCGATAATTTTCATACTTTTCGTTCGAGTCATTTTTAATATTGAGATAACAATTGGACTTTGTGCCTCGCTAACTAAAATACCTTAAGCTAAGTATGTACTTATCTTGTTTGTGTTTTATTCATAGCTTACTATTTACACTCTTGACATACGAATATAGGTACTATCTAGTGTAAAGTTAACGACGAGTGACAAGAGTGGGAGTGTTCGATATTTGCTGGCATTTTTTTTTAAATTTAGAAATGTTTATGAAGTTTCTAGTACCTACTTTACTGCAACAGCCCTTAAGATTTATTTGTACTGTGTACCTTAAGTACCTATATGACGATACCGGATATACGGGGATACCGGGGATACAGTACCTATGGTTATCGACAACTCATATTTACCAGTGAGGCCAACTCTAAAACTCACACAGACATTTACAAATTTACACAGACAGCCCCATCTCACTTCCGGTCAAGCTGTCAAGCAAGATCTGTTCGTCTAAGTAATATTATGTTGGTTGCGGCCAGCTCGACATCCATATGGTTTCTTAAGTAATCTGGTCGTTGCGGTCACTGGTCGTAGCCGTGGCTATCTAGTACCTACGCGAGATGCCTAATTGGAGATTAAATTTTAGTGTAAGCACTTGGGTTATGTGTATTCAATAAAACAAGTAAGACTGTAACATCATTTATTCATTGCAAAATAAGAACACAAACATGGGAAAATAAAATACACAGCAGTTTAAACGAAAGCAAAAAATTAAAAGCAAACAGTATTAAGGATTTTCAGACAACTACAACTAAGTGCATCATCAACATCAGATGGGATTCTAAACAGATTTAAAACCTTTGTTTTGGATTCATAGTCTAGCAAAGGAGTAAAATGGCTGAGCAGTGACAGACGATATCTCACTTTCAAAGAGTGAGAGATTTGAAAAGACTAGCCTGTGGTCTTTATCGTATCACTGTTGAGATGAACTGGACTTGTTGCTGATGGACTTTGCAAAATAATTTTGTAATTGGCCACAATCGAAATAGTGTCCTAAATTGAGCACGCTTGTCTAGTAAATGCAACACCCTAGATTCTATAATACCAGACCAGATATTGCCCAGGTAAAACAAACGTACTGCAAATTTCTCTGCACAGTTGTCTGATAATAGGGGACAAAAAAGCCTTGTAAGGATTTTAGGGATACCGACAATATCGAGTCTGTTCGTCGTCGATTTAGAAAAAGTGGACTTGATCACTTTCCGACTAGACGCTTCAATAGACAAAGAACAAGAAGGCCCTTCTAATTTAGTAATCTAATCTAGTTTGTATTATTGATGGTTGTGGTTGTATGCAAATAGTCGTAGCTGTTGGTCGAAGTCTGTCAAGCTTAGATGGACAAGCTCTCATGGCTGGTACTAGAAGATTCTGATTCTGTAGCCTGTTCCCTAGATGAGCTAGTAGATTTATTATAATTGTATACAGTCTCCTTGGAGCCGTCAGGATTTACCTTCGTCGTTTGCTTACCAGTCGTTTGGCTATCCATCTGTGAGCTGGCAGAGTTCCGAGAGCTGGTTATATCGGTTTGTTCCTTATCGTATTTTCTGCCGGACGCATCAACTGAATTAACATCTTTTTCTTGAGAACTGGAACTATCAGATGCTTTATGACTGCTATCGCTTGTTGATTTTTTGAATTGTGATTCGTCAAATTGAGAGCCAACAGCGTTTTTGCTAGATTTGTTTGATTTTTGGTGCTACTTTGAGCATTAGATAACGACTTGGCGGTGTTTTCGGAGTCACTAAGTTCGCTGCCACTGCGTTTGCTGCTGTCTGAGTCATCACATGATTGATTTGAGCTATCAGATCCATTTGATGCCTTTGAGCTTGATATTTCACCGTTTGATTTTTGGGTGCTATTTTGAGCATCAGATAATGACTTGGCGGTATTTTCGGAGTCAACAAGTTCGCTGCCACTGCGTTTGTTGCTGTTTGAGTCATCATATGATTGATTTGAGTTATCAGATTCATTTGATCCATTTGATCCCGTTGAGTGTGATGTTTCACTGTCTGATTTTTGGGTGTTATTTTGAACATCAGATAATGACTTGGCGGTGTTTTCGGAGTCACTAAGTTCGCTGCCACTGCGTTTGTTGCTGTTTGAGTCATCATATGATTGATTTGAGCTATCAGATTCATTTGATCCCTTTGAGTGTGATGTTTCACTGTTTGATTTTTGGGTGCTACTTTGAGCATTAGATAATGACTTGGCGGTGTTTTCGGAGTCACTAAGTTCGCTGCCACTGCGTTTGTTGCTGTTTGAGTCATCATATGATTGATTTGAGTTATCAGATTCATTTGATCCATTTGATCCCGTTGAGTGTGATGTTTCACTGTCTGATTTTTGGGTGTATTTTGAACATCGGATAATGACTTGGCGGTGTTTTCGGAGTCACTAAGTTCGCTGCCACTGCGTTTGTTGCTGTTTGAGTCATCATATGATTGATTTGAGCTATCAGATTCATTTGATCCCTTGAGTGTGATGTTTCACTGTTTGATTTTTGGGTGCTACTTTGAGCATTAGATAATGACTTGGCGGTGTTTTCGGAGTCACTAAGTTCGCTGCCACTTTGTGAGTCTTCCGTGTTGCTCAAAATTTTCGTTTCTGTCGTAAGAGCTATCAGATCGTTGGTTAGTTCTAGTAGCAACGGAGTTGACATTATAGGATTCACTACGTTTGCTACTGTCAGCTTTCGTCAAAAACTTTCACTGCCACTACCGTTGCTACTGTTCAACGCATCTGATGATTGATTTGAGTTATCAGATTCATTTGAACCATTTGAGCCGTTAGAGTTACCGTTGTAAATGCCTCGGTCAGTATTGCTGAATGCACCATTCCATCTGGTTTGCTGTACGTTCTTGATTACTTCGTAAATCTCTTGTGCAGAACCGGAGAGATCTAGAAAAAAATCTGCATAAGAAAATTATTGAGGGACACTTTACTATTACGCAGGTGATAGTGTACACTAAAACTTGCTACTCTTATGACCGCACAAGTGAAATAGTTGCGTATGCGCAGCATAGAGATGGGTGAAAAATAACGTTACGTGGAAAAAATCATCGTGACAAGCGTACGATAACAACGTTACTAAAACACGTAAGTCGTTCCTTCGCTTTTTAATGTATCTGTCACTCACGGAACGATAACGTTTTGATAATTATCTAGTAACCAGCGTAAATCGTTAAATACGGCTGTTGAATTGAAATTCCGGGAATTTTCAAAATTCCCGTGGAATCGTGGCAACAATTGCAACTATGCATATTTCATAACTCGAAGTTTAACGGTTGTTTTTTTTTAGATTTTATTCCTTTCCCATGTCCTATGTGTTATTCAAGATGTCCAGCTATGTACATACCAAATTTCATTCAAATCCGTTCAACAGTTCAAGTGTGAAGAAGTACCAACAAAATTGCTATTACTAGCTGGGCGCAGTGACCCAAAGTGGGTCTTAGCCTCCGACACGACTCACCACCATTGCGATCTTGGGCCAGCTCTTGACAGTCTTCGACCCCGAGGTCGAAAAAAAGTTTATTTATTAAAACTTACTTGGGAATCGGTTGTTCTTGTTGTATTTTGACAAGACTTGGAGGTATTCTGAAAAAAAAAATAAGTTTTAGTAAAGATTTATTCATAAAAAGCTAAAAAACGCCTAGTTAACGTGTCTAAATCGCTACACTCTTGGTCGCAGTCGTTGGTGAGGATCAGGTTTACATTTGGAGACCTTATACATCTCCATCTCTTTATTTTAATAATTATTATTAATTTGACCATGGACGCTTTTTACACCTCTGAAGATTGTATAATTAGTTTACTTTTAATGTATGAATGAATGAATGCGTTTACCTTTACTTGCCCTAATTTCACTTGCCATACCACGTTTGCCATAAATATATAGAACCGTGCTGTTTTCAGGATTTTTTTAAATGTCATCATATATGTAGAATGCAGTAGGTTAGGTTAGGTTAGTTTAATATCAACTCTGAAGAAATTACTATTTCAGAAATAAATTACTTTATGACAAATGAAAATTGTAGAAAACGATACATTCGGGCACATGAAATTCGAGCAAATAGAAATAGAAATATATTTTATTTGCATAAATGTTCTAACAATAAATGAAACGATAGAGAACCATTCGCTGAATATGGTATATTGACATTTAGAGACTATAATTATACATCTCTGAATTATTTATATAAGGTATTTTATTATTTAACTCAGGGACTTTATTATATCCCTTGATATATTTAAAAGGCTGTATATTGTTAAGCTGATGGATTTAAAACTTGTATATTTTAGTTTTACTTCTAGTCACAGGCGTGCAACGTCGATGTTCCCAAGACTATCCCATAGGGCTTTGGCAACAGAAGTGATACATGCCCTCGGTACCGTTCTGCTTTCAGAGCATGACATGAGTGCGTGTTAGCTACCTAGGTAGCATAAAACTTTGGGGGCGGGAAGCGTGAGGTTGCCTTCGGAATCCTAAAGCTTAATGGTTACTTGATCTGAAATGTATATTTCAGAATCGAAATAAAAATAATAATAAATAAACTAAAACAAATTGCTTAAAGTACCCCCTTAGACAAGGTCCGAAGATAGAATCAAATTATATATATTGGGAGACTATACTTACATCTCCAATTATTATTATTTATTTATAATTATAACGGGGAAGCATTCTACACTTCCACTGAACGTAGATATAGTTACATGTTTAGTTCTAGTTTTGTAACTATGGGACCCCATATATCCGTATATTATATTATTCTTCCTTGTAATTTTTTCCTTTATTTTATTTGGAAGTTATTAAGTAGGTATTTTATTTGTAATATTTTTAAGAAAAAGGCTTTCTGCATGTTTCTTGCGGCGCGTTCTTTTTGGCAATGATGGTCTTCGAAAGCGCTGGTAGTTTAAAAAAATGACTTGTAAAAGTGGCGTTCCGGCCTATTTACTGAATAAATGATTTGTATTTTGAAATT